>NW_024500905.1:3856174-4392609 GCF_017590055.1 Onychostruthus taczanowskii
AGACCGCGCGGCCGCCGCCCCTCCGCCGCTGCCCGCCGGAGCCGCCGACTTCCCCCTGAGCGCGGGTCGCCGCCGCCTCGCTCTGCCATGAGCCGCCCCCCGTCGCCGCCGCAGCAGCGCTGAGCGGGGAGCGCGGAGCCATGCCGGGCTGGAAGAAGAACATCCCCATCTGCCTGCAAGCCGAGCCGGAGCGAGGTGAGCGTGGAGCCCCGGGGGCGCCAGCCGCCCTCCGCGAGGGAAGGCGGGCCGGGCGGGCCGGGGTCTGCGGCGCCGCCGGGTGCCCCCTCCGCAGCCCATGCCCGGGCACGGCTGCAGCCGCCCCGCGGTGGGACGGGCGGCCGGCCCCGCGCCTTCCATCTTGCTCCGCCGCCGCGGCAGCGGCGGGGGCTGCGGGGGGCGACACCCGCGCCGGGCCGGGGGACACACCGGGCCGGCCCCCGCCGCCTCCGCAGCAATTTTACTTTTCTCCGCGGTGCTGCCGCCCGCGCTGCCCCGGGCCGGGCTTTTACAGCCGGTGGGGCGTGAGCCGGAGGGGTGGGAAGGTAACTCCGGAGGGGTGGGAAGGTAGCTCCGAAGTGACTTCGCGAAACTTCTCCGCGTGTGGCTTTGCACCGGGCCGCTGTTGGACCTATCCCGTCCCTCCCGGTGGGCGCCGGTGAAGTGGCAGCGGTCGCGCCTCGGCGGCGAGCAGTGCCCGCAGCCGCTGTCCCGAGTCCCGGCAGCGGTCCCGGGACGGCCTCGGGTCCTCGAACCTCGCCGTACGGGTCGGTGATGTCGGAAGCGAGAGGGTTTGTGGTCGCTTTTAAGAATAAACTGTCTGTTTGTTATAATAAAAAGTGGTTTTGCCCCTTCCTCAGAGAGGGCTTCTGTCATGGGTGGGTGTTGTGTCCCTTGCTCCGTCTTCAGCCTGTGAGTCAAAGACAAAAAGGCTGGGACACCATTTACTCTCAGGTATGCCCGTCGAATTATGTCTTTGATTTACAGGTTAGTTCCGTGGTAGCATGTGGTGTCCTGAAGCAGGACATTTGGGTTTGGTTGCTGCCGTGTTGAATAGCTGGCTCTCCTGCTAGGAACAACAACTCTCCGAGTATTCAAAAGGAGGAGGTTCTGTTTGCTGCGTGGAAGAAGTCTTGTTCCCTTGCGGTGGTGGTGGAGGAGGTCTTCTGCAGAACTGCTGCCCTTCTGGCTAGTAAATCCTATCTGTAATATAGGATATTCTATCCTGTATTACGGATATATATAATCCTATCCAATATATAGGATGGGAAGTTCATCACAAACATATGACGTCATAAAAATAGTTGCTGAAATGAGCGCAAGGTGTTTCAGCTGTGAAAAGTGAGCTTTTGAGTCTTTCAGTAAATAGATCATTACTAAGATCTGTGGTCATATTTCTTTATGTCACAAATCTGTGTAGCAGAGGAATCACAGAAATAGGATGGATGACAGTTGTCAAAATATATCAGATGCGTTTACAGATGAGGGAACTTTAGAAAGGGTCTAATCTGGCTGTGTCAGAAACTGGAAAGATTTTCGCATTTCTTTCTGCATAAAGGTTGTGTCATGAGCTGTAACATGCGGACTTGTCTTTATTCAGAGTAAACAATGGTGGTGGTTTTGCTCTGATGGGTTTAATGTCAGAATACTGATTTGTTAACAGTTCTTGTTTATTCCTATTTCTGTTTAACCTCTTTCATCTTCATTATGAAGCCAAATAGATTTATATGTTAATAGTCTTACCACTGATGCTTTTCTTTATTGTATTTCAATTGTGTAAAGAAAAAAAAAAAATCTCTGCTCTGCCTAAAGTAAATGAATGCCTTATGAAGTATGTTGCATTGCATAGTGCTTAAGTTTTAGCTAATAATTTAACAGGATTCCAGTCACTGGAACTTTCGTGATTTAGACTTGGAAAAATATTAAATGGTCAAAATATTTAATCAGTATTGAATTTAATAGTTCTTGAGTATGAAGAATAGATGAAATAAAGCTTTCAAGCTAGACAGAAAAACGGCTAGTGCAGTAATGAAATGAAGGTGCATCTTTAGCTAATGTAGGAGTTTAGTGTGGCATTGAGTAAAAGGCAATTACAAATACAGTGAAATTCTGGTTCAGAGCCAGTTATGCTAACATCCCCCTCTTCTGTTTCTAGAAAATATTTCCATTCAGTTAGTCTGCAGAACGTTTTATGTACATTGTGCTATCAGAAGACTTCTGTGAATGTAAATACTGTTATTTTAAACTAACAGTGTAGCTGATGGCTTTCTATGATTTAGATGTGGAGTAATACTGGATGTGAAATATTTAGTAATATAAATTGTATTTACGTCGCATATACAAGTATGCCTTTATATAGGATGTAAAATATCCATTTATCTGTCCCAAATTCTTGTGTATCTGGGATAAGAATGCTCGTACAGCATATATGAATAGGAAACATTTAAATACTTGTGTATTTTCTTTGATTTTATGTTCCTGTAATCTGATTGTTTTAATCAGTGTTTTGTTCCTGTGAGAGGAGCTAGTCTTTATTCAACCCTATGAACATTGGTAGGACTGACTAGTAGTAACTTTCCTGTATAACAACACAAACCTGCTAAGTTAATTTGGTGCTGAAGTTTTTTGGTGGTGATCACAACAACTACAAACAAAACTACAAAACAAACAAACTACAAAATGTAAAGGGATAAAACAACCCACCATCCAAACTAGAAAAGTACCCTACAACCACAAACCAAACAAGATCTCAAAAAAGAGATGAGCAGGTAAGTAATGCCAGTTTATCCTTGTGCCTCCTGCTGACTTTCCCCTTCAGGGAAGCCTCTCCTACTGGCTTTATTATATCCACAGTCCATACGCCCTTTCTCTGTTGTAATAAACAGGTACTGAGCAGCTTTAATTTCAAGTCTAGTTGTAGCAGCAGATCTCAATTGGAAGAAGACAGCTCTGGAGGTGCTGGGAAAACTGGGAAGGCAAAGATTTCCCTGTGGTGAACCATGAGTGGTTTGTACCAGACTTTTTTTCTCCTCAAATGTTACAGGCTTTCTTGAGAGCTCTGTGTCTTCTGCATGCACATGTAGGGAGCTGATCGGGCCCTTAGGTCCTCAGCAGTGGAAGGAAGGAAGGGAGGAAGTTGTGGGCATTAGGATGTGAGGCTTGAGGGGTGGGTGGATTTATTAAGAGAGGATGTGGGGGCTGTATCCTCAAGGCACTGCAGCATAGAAGGTTCACTGGGTACCGATACTCTTTTCTCGCTCCAAACCAATGCAGCATTGCTTTGGGGAGCACTTCAAGGCTGTTGTATTTCCCTTGATGCTCAAGTTCATCTTGGGTGTCAGGAACTGGATGGCAGTGCTGCCACACTGCAGTGCATGCAACAGCATGTTCTGGTGCAAGGAATCAACTTAAAAACTATCCAAGGAGCTGCATTGTTTTGATGTGAGGAGCTCTTGGGCTATTGCAAATGGTGATAACCTTGTGCAGATCTACTGAGTTTGCTCCAAGTGGGGTTATTTTAGTGTATTGGTATCCCTGTATGCTCCTTCCTTGCTTCAGAGCCCTCCTTCTATATTGAATATCTACTGCAGAAAGTCCTTAGCGCAGCCTGTGATCGTTGTTCCTACAAGTCATGCGCTGAAATGGAGGTTATCCAAAATCTTGATAAAATCAGAATTTTGCTAATGGAAATTGGCCAGTCTTGGCTGAAATTAAGTAGCAGAGACGTGGTCAATGCTCTTGGCTCACCTTGGCAACAACTGATACTCAGAGTAAAGGAGAATAACCTGGGATAATGTTTCAAGCATCAGTGCATGTGTTTGCATGTAGAGTTTGTTTGTGAGAGTGCTTTGTGGTGGAGAAGATTCTTTTCTGAGGGGTGGAAATCAGTGGTATTTCAACAAGTATTTTTAGATGTCTTGACTGTGGAAATTATGTGGGATACTTATGTCAACTTAAAAAAAAATCACATTGTGTTAGTTTTCAGTGACTAAAACCATATTTAAGATATGGAGAGCTGCTTTTCTGTGTGTACTGCAGCACAGCTCCTGGTATTCTGCTGTCTGCTCTGTAATCGAACAGTACTCTGCAGTGGCTGTGCTGCTTCTGGCTATCACTGCCACAATTATCACAAGAAGTCCTCTCCTTTAGAGGAAAGAAATTGTGCTCTGTGTTCAGTAAAAGATTTGTAATGTATACCTGATGCAGTATACCCTGTCATTTCAAAAATGACATGTGAAGATGTGCTAGTGTAAGACAGTGTCTTTAAAATTCCTTCCTCCCCAGTTTTCTGCCTTAGACATAAATCATATCTTGTTGTAAACCACCTAAAGCACTTTCTGGGGTGACATCTTTGTAAATACTTTAAAAAGAAAAATGTTATTGGAATTAATTTTGTTCAATATTCCTTCCAGTCAAGTTAAATGAAGGTGTTTAATGGAACTCCTGTTTCAACTTCATAGCTGATCAAGTTTGCCAGGAGTACAGAAAATACTACTTCTACAACTTGTATGCTCACTGTAGGACTGCTTGAGGTCCCTTAATGTACATGCATGTTAATTTTAGAAATTAAAGCATCTAAGTATGCTTTGGTCTTGATCTTATTTTTTAAGTAGTATTCATTCCACAGTTGTTTTTACTCTGTTAAATAGACCAGTTAGGTCAAGGAAGAAGGAAATACTGAATTTTTATTTACTGCTTTTCTATCCATGTTCACACTTGACAGTCAGGGAATCAGGTGAACTTCAAGGAGACATTTTAAAGGAAACATTAGGAAATGTTTAAAACCCCAGGACTCAAGGATAAAAAAATGCACAGGTATTCTGTGAATCCTGCCTCAAATACAAAACTAGCATGTTCTCATGGAAGATGTGCTGACAACAAGCATCTCTCCCTGAGGTTACTGCTGCGTGAGCTTGTCTGCTCATCTTAAGCTGGAAGAGAATCAGTTTCTCAGATAAGGGAAAGATATGTTACTGAATTTAATCATGTTATTGTGGGTTAGCAATTTGCATCTGATCAAATGAGGCCACTTCACAGTGGATATGCTTCATGCTCTTGCCAGGTGCATGTTAAAATGAGCTTATTTTCAACTGAAGGCTGAGGGTGACTGTTCTTTGTATTTTCATCTTTCACCTAGTAAGGCAAGTGGAGTCTTTTTCTTGAGTTTACGTGGGTTCTTGGAAACTGAAGAGAGCTGCAGACCTAGGATTAGAAACCTTGTACAGAGGCTTTCTGTCTCTCTTTATCTGTTTTCTTGTGTGTGTCACATGCCTCCTGAAAAGTTAAAGTATAACCTGGATGGTAGAAAACTTTTGTGAGGAGAGGATGTGTTCACAGTGGCAGTGCGAAGAATCAGGACTGGGTGTTGGGGATGAATGTTTGGAGAGAGATGTGTGGAAGATCGTCTTTTATGCCAGGGAAGGCATTGCCTACACTTAGTGTGGAGTGCAGATATCTAATATGTGAGCAGTTGGGACATTTGGTCAGTTGTGGTATGCAAAGTGCACTGTAGTTGCTTACATTTAAGGTGAAGAAGTGATAAGGATAGAAATGGAAGGAAATGCCAGTTTCAGCTGCTGACACAAGAGGCTGGCTTGACCAGCTTCATTTCCCTCCTCCAGAAGCATCTGAAACAACCACTAAATCAACCACAGGTTGGAAAACACTAATACTAGGAGACAGATTAATAACAAAACACTGATTACAAACTGTATATATTTTATTCTTGTTGGGACTTCTGTCTCTTTTCACCTCGGTCTTGATTGAACTGTGCCTTGGACATGGGTCTTTCTCCATTTGCTAAACTGAGTATTGATGAAGACCATTTGCCAGGTGGGATAAGATGATGCTCTAGAGCTGGTTTTCAGCAGCATGCAAAGGGCACAGGCATGCTGTTTTGGTTTTTTCATTCTTAAAACCAGCTGGAATGGGGGAGACTAACACAAGGGTGGAAAAGAGGCAACAGTTGCTCCCTATTGCCCTTTTAACATGAAAGGAACTGAGAACGGGCAAAAATCATCTACATCTCTTGTGATCTGCGTAACCAAGTTAACAGCATTTTATGAGCTGTGGTATTAAAATAATCTGTTAAATCTTGTGGGATCGTCATGAAGGTATGGTCTTCACTGATAGCTGAGAGATGATCATCTCCTGTGTCTGGGTCATAACCAAGGCTTTTTCCCCTCTTGTAGAAAGAAAGCGTGAGATAAGTGCAAATAAATGATTTCTGGTTTTTGCAGAGGCAAAAGCAGTTTTTGTTCATGTTTGTCAGAAATGCAGTTATATTTGTCAGCAGTGAGTGATGGCAGCAAACACTCCAGCTTGCCTCAAAGAATAGCAACATGTAGAATTTGAAGCAGTAACAGTATTTGCCACTGACAGGCACAAGTTGCTTTTTTGTGGGTATCTGGGAGCTGTAAAGGGTATAAATTCTGAGCGACAAGTTTTTGATCAGACTTTCTTGTACACTGAAACATTAGAGACACACATAACTGGAAATACAGAAGCTGGAGTGTTAGATCCTTCAGCAATTTACACGCAGACAACTTCTCTTGAATCTTGGTGCATAATTATATCCCTGCTATGGGTTGTTTGTCTATTATTCGAGATTATGTGAGCTGCCACAGCTCCAGGTTCTCCCTGAAGAGCTGTGAAGACCACGTTGCTCTCCAGTGGTTGCAGGAAGTAAGGCTTGATGCTGCACCTGCTCCCCACTGCTTGTATCTGAGTCCTCTTTAGTTGTGCTAATGCTTTGAGAAAACTGCTCACTCGATGCATCCTATCTGTAAGAGTCTGGTGACTGTGGCTGTGAAATTTGGATGTGTTTGATTGTTTTATCTGAGTGTTTTGAATTTATGCACATTGAAATGTCGAATGAGTACCATCCATCCTACGGAAAAACAGACTGATGAGATGTGTCAGCATCCTGCATGGATGGGGTCAGGGTGATCACCTGCTCAGCGTTTCATTTGGGCAAGAGGAGTGTGAAACCCTGCGAAATTCAGGGTAAAATAGTAACATTTATGTCAGATACAAGTAATCTTGATTACTGTATCACTCTACTGCTTTGTTTGGTTTGTTTCTTTCTTTGTGGGTTTGCCCCCCCTGTTCCTCTTTCTGCTAGCACAGACTATGCTGGGTGGCTGGGGAACACAAACTCTTCTGGTGTGTCCTCTGGTATGAGATGGCCAGCTTTTTTATGGTTCTGAATGATATTGATGGTCTAATGTCAGGTTTTTTTCCAAAGTCATTACCAGTGCAAGTTCTGTATGTCACTGATTCTGCATCACAGATTAGAAGCAGTGTTCTTTGCTTAATGTTGAAATAGTGTAACGACAACATACAAGTAGAAAAGACAGGTAAGCAAGGAGTGACAGTTTTGGTGCTAATATATATTCCACAGGGAATCTTGTTGTCTCATCTCTTTGGAAATCACCACAGGAATTGAGAATGCCTGGCATGACTGACTCAATCTCCGTCTTTTTTGTGCCCTAATTTCTTGTTATTAGTAAAAATCGCCACTGGGAAGATTCTGCTACTGTGAAGGAAAACTGCAGAGAGTATTTTAATAGTTTCACTGTCTTCTTTACACACTGGAATCCCACAGATATTTAGGGAGTTCCACAGTTTCCTCATGCCAATTTAAATATTCTCTCAAAATAAGAGAAATTATTCCCTGAAATGTAAAGATAGAGATGTAATGATGACAGTTAAAAGTAACTGTCAGTGAAACTTACCAGATTTTGGCTTTTTTTACCAGTGGGGTGAGACTGAAATTTTACCACCACTGTTTTGTGGGCTAGTAATTTCATGTTGTGTAACTGAATACAAACATTTCCTTATTAAGAAATAGTGTTTTGAATGTTGTACAGTATTGCCAGAATGTGACTTCTCAGTAACTGTCTTTCCTAGGAAGGTAGGAGAATTTAAAATAACTATTTTTGTTTACTAAGGCACTCTATGTAGTTAGCACTTTCTTCCTGAAGCAGTTTCCCAGTAGGTGAATGTGCAAGGTCTCTCTGTGCAGTGTGCTAAATAAAATCAAGACGTTTACATTTAATCAACAACATGAAGAAGAAAGTATCGGTGACAGGTGTGTAAGTGAACCAGACCTTGTTTTGTTTCTGTGGGTATCAGTTGGCGACACAGAAGTAATGCCAGCTTTTCTACAATTGCCTGACGTGGAGACAGGAGTTCTGCAGTCCATCACTTGTTTGTCAGCTTCTACAGTGGGACAGTATTCATGAGAACAATTTTTCTAGGCAAAAAAATAAGAACAATAGCTGCCACTTTTGGGGGGCTATAATAACGGATGACATGACACCAAGTTCAACAGTCAAAAATATCTTTGCGAAAAATGTGTTCTGCAGGAAGAAACAAGGTTATAGGAGATTGTTGTTGGGATAGAAGTAACAGACTTGTGGAATATTTGAATTATATTATTCTTTTCTTTTTTATTTGAATTATTATCTCTGTGGACCAGATACTAAGTCCTTTGTATTTCTGCTGCAAAGAACAGCTTCCCCTGCTTGTCTTTCACCTTGATTACCAGCTCCCCTTTCCTAAAGGTGAGGAACAAGCTCATGCTGCAAGATGCTGCCTCTCACCTAAGAAGTTTTATTGGCATCTGAGCAAAGCCAGGATGGTTCCAAGAAGTGAGTTGTATCAAGCTCCCTGCTATGCTTTCTTGAAGTCTCTTTAAAGCATTGGAACTGGCAGGATTTTGTTGTTACTTGTACCCATGCTTCTCACAACAGGGTTGAGACCTGAGTTTGAGAAGAGGTAGTTGTGGAATAAGAATAAGCACATTGTTTTAATACTCTGACAAAAGTTTAATCTCAGTGGCATTTTCAGTGAACTATTTAGTTGTTTTTGTGTTAGGAATGGATTTACAAAACACCTGGGCAGGAAGTAGAGTGGTAGTCACAGAGCAAATACTCTGGGGAATAAAATTCACTGCCTGGTAAATGGATGTAGTTCTGCTGGATTCTGAAGGTTAATTCACTTGTGACAGCAAATTTACTGAGCCCTTGTACCTGTTAGTGGAAGCTGTTTCTTAGTCCAGGTTCTCTTCTGAAAAGTCAGTGAAGACTGTTGCCAAGAATACATTGCCTCCTTCATGTATATTTGCCAGTTTTATTCTTCTGTATTCTTACATTTTCTGGATCATATTTGTAAATGCCACAATGTTATTGAATGCCCTGAGAAATTTTGAGCCTGAGCCTTTTTGAAATACCTTATATATTTGATAAAGCTTCCAAATTTGTGAGGAATATACCTGTAATTTGCTTTGATTTTTTTTAGTCTAATATTAAACTTTCCCAAACCAAATGATATACCCAAGATGTGGGCTTTCAATTAACTGTGTTGTTAAAGATTCTATGTGCATCATGATTTGAAGAACCAAAGAAATGTCTCTTCTCTTACAGAAATGTTTTGAAATTACAATTTGTAGTGCTTTTAACCTCACCTCTTACTAGGACTGTTTGCAAAATGTTCAGGAGCCAGATAAACCTGCAGGATTTTCATGTCAAAAGTGAAGCAGTTAAGCAAATGCTTTCAGCTGAGGTATGGGCAGCTTTATGGAGGGGGGAAAGAAATAATGAAATGGACAGCACATAAGGATAATTCAGTATCTTTATAATTGTAGCTTTTGTGAGTCAATAACTCAATTCAAGGATGTTAGTAGTAGTGAAAACCTTCGGCCTCAAGCACAAAGTATTAAAACATGGCTGGTGTTTTTCATGTATTCCTCTTTGCTTACTGAGAGAACACATCTTGTGACTTAAGTTTCCTATTACCTTGATTTGAATACTATAGGCTTTAGTATTCCCAAGCTTTCCTTTAGTATTCCACTTCCATTACAGTGGCTGTCATGACAGCCAGGAAAAGTGGCTGTCATTACAGTCACTGACAAAAATGATGCACTAACTCTGGCTTTTCTTATGGTCTCTCTTTTTTCCTGTGTCTTTCTTGAGTGCACTAATCCTAAACTTTTTTGAAGTTTCCTATCTGCCTAAGGTGTTTCTTTTCCATGTGCACAGTTTTAGGCATGCACTGGTACCTATATTTATGTATTTGTTTAAAAAACAAGCCAAAGAGATCAAGAATACTATATTGTAGTAGTTCCTCATTCTGTTTAGATGCATTTCTTATACATTCACTGTTCTTTGTTTAAATACTTAATGTGAACTGATTTTTGCTTTTAAAGTATTAAGAATACTTTAATATGAAAAGGGCTTTAATTTTCAGATAACTTGCCCCTCTGCCAGTAAAAATATATTTTTCAAACCAAAGAAAGAAGATTCAGCTGCTGGCTCTGTATTCTATTTTTCATCAAAGATCAGGGTAGTAGATAAGTAGTGCCTTAAGCCATGTTCCTATACATATGTTTCTTTTTTGTAAAGTGATGGAACTAATTTTGAAAAACACAACCTCTAAGAATTTTGTGATGTCTTTCTCAGGTTTAAATATAGGAGGCATCTGTGTAGGTGAGTTATGGTGTCCCTTGTCATTTGAAAAACTAGTCTTGAATATTTTTTCTTTGCCACCTTATAATAAACATCCGGCTAGTTTTTCCTTTTCCATCACTCTTTTTTTTTTTTTTTTTTTATTGATCTTACCAGGGTTGGTGGTGGTTTTTTTTCTGACCCCTTTTTGTAATTAGGCATATTTAGTTCCTCTTTAACTGCAAAGAAAGAAGTCAGCATAAAAATTAAAAATAACTTGATTGGCATGTTCGTTGAAAATAAATGACTGTCTGGTGTTTAGGCTGCTACTTTGAAGAAAAGTAGCCTTCAACTGATTTGTTTCAAGTGTTGCTTATTATTTCCTTAATGGTAGTTGCCTGAAATAATGACATAAAATGTCTTTTTTTAATTTGTGTGACTTTGCTTTCAGTTATTAAAATGAAAATTCAGTTTGTTTATATGAAACTTCTGAATGTTCTAATTGACAAAATATTTTATGCAGTTATGTGAATGCATTTCAATTTTTTGAGAAGCTGATGCTCAATTATAGAGCATTTCCTATATAATTGAGATACTGAGGGTTGTAGTTACACACATTTAAGGGTTTACAAGGTTAAAGGTAAGCATTTTCATGATATTTAAAAGTATGTCTTTTGTTGTATGCCGTGCTAGTAGAACAGAATACACAGGGAGCAGAAATGAAGGTCTTTTGTTTGTGACAGTATCCTTTAAATACAACAATTTTTAGCGTAACGTAATGAATCTGTGTTTTTTAAGTTCAAATGCATAAATTACCATATTGGCATGTGGATTCCAGTTAATAATCAATAGCACACTAAGGATTAAAAGAAAAACAAAAACTTGTCATGAATTGACAATATGTCCAAAAGATCTGTCTGTTAGCAGAAGGTGCACATGAAAGGCTTGAGCCAGCATACTGTCCTGCATGGAATCCTTAATCCAGCAGAGTATTTAAAAATATACATGTTTTTCTGGTATCAGAGCATGACAGTAGTGTCAGCTAGACTCTAGCAGAATGAATGGATGATGCCCCTGGTCCCTGTTCATTTGGTGCTCATCTGAAAAGGTTCTCTAAGTCAAGGGTCAAGGTCACTGAAACCTTTGCTGCTTATGTGTACAGATAGAATCATAGAATGGTCTGGGTTGGAAGAGACCTTAAAGGTCAGCTAGTTTGAACCCCTGAGCCATGGGAAGGGGTACCTCCTACTAGACCAGGTTGCTCCGAGCCCCATGCAACCTGGTCTTTAACAGTGCCAGGGGTAGGGCAGCCACAGCTTCTCTGGGCAACCTGCTCCAGTGCCTCACCACCCTTTCAGCAAAGAATTTCTCCTAATATCTAATTGGAACCTACTCTCTTTCGATTTGAAGCCATTTCTGCTTGTCCTGTCATTGCAGTTCCTGATGGAGAGAGAGAATCCCTCTCTGGCTTCCTTGTAGACCCCATCTAGATACTGGAAGGCTGCTCTGGGCTCTCCACACAGCCTTCTCCAGGCTGAACAGTCCCAGCTCTCCCAGCCTGGCTTCAGAGGAGAGGTGCTCTAGTTCCCTTGCCAATTTCGTGGCCCTCTGGACTTGCTCTGGCAGTTCCCTGTCTTTATGTCAAGGGCACCAGAACTGTACGCAGCACTCCAGGTGGGATCTCAGGAGGGCAGAGGGGCAGAATCACCTCCCTTGACCTGCTGGCCATGCACCTTTTGATGCTGAGAATGTATAATCCATCTGAAGTCAGTGTGCTTAAACTTAAGCCTATAATGTCTATGTTTAAGTGAATCAAAGGGTAATTCTAAAAAGTAACTATTTATTTTCTTTAATTAAAGGTCATTCTCATGATATATGCTAATATATGTTTGGGGGGGGGGGGGAAGAGAAAGTATAAAGGATTTAAAGTACTGTACATTTTTTCCCTGTGTTTTGATTAGAATATTGGGTTTTTTCCCCAGAGAACATGTAAAATATGTTTTTATTTGGTGGTATTTTTCTGCTTATTCCTCATATTCCTTGTTGGAAGAGAAGTTAAATGTGTTTAACTGCAGGGTGTTTGACATTCTTTTTTTCTGGTGGGAAAACTTCTTTTGTGGTCATTGAAAGATGTTGCATCATGAGTGTAAGTAATGTGCAAAACATGTGTACTCAGGGCTGGCAGTTTTATCACCAGAAGTGGCACATACCATTTACCCAAACAGGTCTGAGGTCTCACTGATTTATTATCACAAAGAGGCTAATAATTCTGTATCGCAGTAAGAGGAACAGTCTTTGTCAAAGTGGAAGTATTGAGAGAGTTGGGTTTCTTGCTTTTTTTTTCAAATTTTTCTTCCATGTGGAGTCTAAAACCCACCAACTTTTCCCTACTGCATATTTGACTGTAATAGCACTGAAAGCATAAGTTTTCACTTCACAAAATAGGGTAGCATCTTGGTTGAAATCAGTAAGAATTTTTGGTTGAATTTGTTGAAAGTAGGATACCTGAGTTGTTGCCAGTTGGAAAGCTGCAGATTTGGGTTAGATTTTTTTTTGAAAGCTGGAGTATGGCATTGGATGGAATGACAGGAACACCTGTTGGGAAAGAGAGATTAAACACTCTGGGGCTGTTGCTGTGCATTGGCATTGAAAGGAGGAATACTAGTGGTGCTATTTTTGTGCATTGTTCCTTAATTCCCAGGTAGTTTAAGATACATATACTTCTGGATATTCCTTCCTACTTTGATTTTGTATTCCATTCTTTCTGTTTTTGTGAACTGCTGATGTCAGTACTTTGAAAATGCTTTGACACCTGGAAGGTGTTAATGAAATTAAGTAATAATAGAAACATTAGAATTTCCAAAGAAACTTAAAAATGCTCCCAGACAAGTCTAAATGTCTTCTGCTTTGTTAATCAGAAAAGAGGACTTTGAGTTCATTAGTTTGTTTCATCTTCAGCAGTGGTTTAAAACCTTAAGCCTCCATTCTTTAAAGCAAGGTAGGTATTATTTTGTGAGAAGAAAAAAGGGCAGATGTGTGGTTGTTACAAGGTCATGGTAAAGATCTGCTTTGCAGTTGGAACTCTCATGTTTTGTTCTTCAGTCAGTGAAACAGTACTCTCTAGTCTTTCCTGTATGAAGGAATTGTAAAGATTTCTCTGTAATAGTTGGTTAGAAAATACAAATAGAAGGAAAGAGGCACCTTTTTTTTTTCCAGACAGCAAACTACACCTGTGTGAATACAGTATGTAGGAGAGATTGTAAATCCACATGCTCACCCTTAAAAGCATGATCCAATGTCAAGTGGATCATCCATGAAGTAAGCTGAATAATAATAAAAAAGCTAAATGAACCCTAGATTATTCTGCAGTATGATATTGCCATATAACTCTTCTAGTGCTCTCTAGCTTTCCAGTCAGTTAAAAAAATTAAATAAATTCTCTGTTAACATACAATACTCATATGTCTTTAAATAGATTTGAGTATTGCTATGGTAAAGAACATTGGTGTGTCAGTCATTACAATTAATGGATTTTTATTTGTTTATTTGTGTATGCTAGTTTCCTGTTCTGCTGGTGCCTCTCAGTGTGTTTATTGAAGATTTCCTTGAGAAAAAGTCTTAAGGGAACATAATTTGAACACAAATGTTTAATCAGGGGAGAGAGGGGCTTTATTTTTGTAATGAAAATGTCATCTTTCCCCTTGAGCTGAGGTGTTGCATAAAAGGTAGACAAGAATAAAAGCACTTTTGCTTGTTTGATCTTCCAAGGGCAAGTTTATTATTTGCCATTGCATAGTTTAGGAGCTGATAATCTATGAGCCCAGTTGCAAAGAAGAGAGGAAGCAATTTTTTCCTTCGCAAGTAAAACCAAGGATTTACGTATAATCTTGTGAAAAATCTACTCTGCCAATACTAAGATGTGAACACCAGGGTGCCTAAGTATGTACAGAAGAATTGTACCAAGTTAGAGTTGGCAGTGCTAGGTTTATGGATGGACTTAATTGTCTTAAGGGTCTTTTCCAACCTGAATGACTGTATGATTCTAAGTTCATCTCTAAGAGACTGATTTAGCTATTAATCTTCATTCTTCCTCCTGATGTCCCAGTAATTTGGGCTATGCTGGAGACTGGTCTCAGACACCTTTAGGTTTTGCTTCTGCTTTACTGAGCTTCTAGAGTTGTCTTTTCGATGGTGATGGACTTAAATATCTCAGCTGCTTTCCCCATACTGTGAAACACAGCATTTGCCATTTGTTTTCTGTCTGACTGAGCAGGTGCTGTTCTCTTTCTCCATGACCACCCTTTGGCTTCCCCTAAGCTGTGAACATCATCTGGTGTAGTAGAGAGCTGTAAATAGTTTTTGCATTAGGTTCTGCTTTCAGCTATCACCATCATGTTCTGCTTCTTTCTGAAACTGAGTTTGGAATGCAGTTTTATGTAATTCATCCTTTTTGTGATATTTCAAGGTTGCAATGAAGTAAGGCAGTTACGGGAAGAATTTGAATCTTCAAGGTGCAGTGAAAAACACCTAGAGACAAACAGGTAGACTATATTGCTATGGAAACCGTATTAATTTGGCAGTGATGAGAATGCCAGATTGATTACTGCTTCTTCATAAGATGTTTTATTAAAAAAGAAAAAAAGAAAAAATCACAAAATCTTATTCAGCAAATAGGGACAGTGCTATGGTGTTCAAAGATGTGAACTAATATTTACCCATTCAAGGAAATACTAACAAAATGTCACTTTTATTAGAGAACAGCTTAAAGGTCTAGTGGTTCCTTCATCTCCTTTTTTTGCATACAGTATAGACTGTAAGCATAATTTGAGATTCAGAATATGATTTGTTTGAAAAAGCATTTTAAATTTTTATTCATTAAAAGTCAAATTAGGATATATAAACTAAAGAATGAGCAAAAAAATAATGGGGTGAAATTGTTTGAAACTGTTTTAATTATGTCTCATGTCATTCCACAAATATTTTAATTTCTTTTATGGTGAAGTGTTTAAAGAACATAAACAAAATGATGTTTAATATTTTATTTAGTGATATTAAAATGAGCTATTTCTTAAAAGGAAAAGCAAGAAATTGTTTTCCAGTAATCCACATAACCTTGCCTAAGCGCCTAGTTTATCTAATATTTTCATTTTCCGTTTCCTCTATTAGCCTTGCTGTGTTCATGTTATTGCATTTTGGTATTTTTGTATGGTTTCAAAATATTTTATTGCTTGTTTCCTTTAACACTCCTCAGCTTTTGCAATTTTTTTTTTTTAATTTTGACTGAATTTTGTTATAACAGAGAGAAAAGGGGTGGGGAAATAATGTTCAAACAGGAACAATGTTTTTTGTGATCATTGTGTCCCTGTCCTTTGTCGCTGCTGTCCGTGTTCTTTGTGGTAGAGGCCTGATACAGCTGGCCTGCACTCTCCTTCGTGTCTGTGTCATTGGTCACTTTTTCTGAATCTGGAAGACTGCAGCCCAACACTGAGGTCCAGATCTGGATGTTCCTGTACTACAGCCTTGAAAATCCAAAAATCCATCCTTCTCCCTGCTTTTAGAGCTAGTTTTGTGCTTCGAGGAGAGCTCATCACTGGTTTGTCCATTGGTTCTCTGCTCTTGGGCTACCCTTTACTCATTTTCCTCAGACACCCTGACATTGCTCATAGACTGCTTATCTCTTCATTGTCATTAGAAGCCTGTACTGATTATGTAAGAATTATTAATGTTACCAGTTATCCCTGTTTTGTCTTGGATGTCAGTGTTTTTCTGTTTTGTTTCCTTTTTCAAGGATCTTATCTTCCTAGTTTAAACACATTCCTAATTTTTTATGGTCCACATTAATTGATGGAAAAAAATATAGCAGGAATCATAGAGTTAAGAAAGGTCAGAACTGATCCATCAACATTTCTTTGTACTCAGTTAAACCACTGATATGGTTGATAATTTTTTTTTTAACTGAGTTGAATATACCTGCTTATGTGTACTTTGCTGACGTAAGATTTTTCTGATTGTTTGGGCTAAATATTTGAACTTGCTTTCTGCATTATATATAGATATGAATATATATAATTTTAATTTACGTATCAGTCAGTTAACTTGAATATTTAGGAGATGAGTGGGAGAAGAGGATATGTATTTCAGAGCTTCGCAAACCTGGGCCCTCTGATTGAGAGCTCTCGGTTCCAGAGCTCTCAATCAGGTAGATTCCAGCTCCTCTTACAAATTGCGCTGTGGGTTTCTGAGCTCTGTGTCTGGGAATAGGGAAGCCCTGAAAGCACAGATCATTTCAAAATGTAAAGCAGGAGCTCTGGAGCCCTCTGTCGCTAGGCTCTCTGCATGTTAGAATATCCTAAAGCCGTGTATCCAGCAGCTCAACATGGGAATTACTAGAATTCATGTATGTCCGGATTTTTAATGAAGTGTTCTGGATGTTGAGGTTATGTTTCTTTTTTTCTCTTGAAGCATTTATGTTTTGACAAATCAGTAATTGGAAAAACTTTAATTGTCATTGTAAGGATCGATAAAAAATAAAGTTAATATGACTGGCAAGATGCCAACTTTACTGTTTGAACTCAGAAGCATTAAGTTCAGTGGTGCTTTAGAGAGAGAGAACGTAATGAAGAAAATTGTCATCTGATCATATCTGAAAAGTGTACATACTGATGATGAAAGAGGTAACTTCTAGGAAGATGATCAAGTATCAAAGACTACATGAGTTTAAATAGTTGGGATTGCCTGCTTGGTATTGCCTGTGGTTGTCTTTCTGGAAGTAGGATAGATGATTTGATGTGCCTTGGACTGACTTCCCTACACTGTCAGCCCATCTGCACGTGGTGATGTGAGTGGTGGAGCAGAAGTGAGCGTGGCTCTTGCAAAGCCACTTTTGTCTCTTGTCTTTTATTGGAGGCTAATTGCTCCTGAGAACGTATGTGTTCAACAGCGGGCAGAACTGAGCTGCTCTGGCAGTGTTCCTGCTTCACTGATTGCTTTGGAGCAGCAGGGTGTGAGTACTGTGGCAGCCATGGTATTAAAAGTTTAAGGTTTTTTTTGTGAGTAATTATTCATGAAAATAAATAATAAATCAATGTACTAGCTTGTCTGTTTTTTGATTTTACTCTGCATCTGGCTTTGTCTCTGGCCTGGTTTGTAGCAGGAACAAGCAACCGGTCAATACTGGGCAGTGCCTTCTGTTTTAGCAAGCTGATGGGCACTGATTGCTGTAGTGTACACCCAGCAAGAGGAGGAATTTCAAGGAATACTTACAAAGCTTAACAGTTTCAACTGTTGATTTACTTGAGGTGTTGGAAGGCTTTTTCCACTTGAGATTCTGTTCGTGTGATTTGTCATTCTGGGTCTTTTTCCTTGCTTTCTTCTTCCAGCTCCCTAATAGCAGAGGTCTCTGAACTGCTTCCCCTCTTACATCTCACCTATTGTCCTTTTTTCTTTCTCTGTCACTCTTCTTTTTTCCCCATTTTCTACCATCTTTTATCGTTGTTTCTGCAGGTCTTTCTAGAGTTACCTCTTTAGACATTCATTACAAATAAGTTGCACTATACTAAGGGTGAAGACAAGCTGTATAAGATGAATGCTTGTTACCTGGGCATAATTTATGATGCCTTTGCCCACCAGTACAACAGTCATGTATGGGCAAGCTGCTGCATAGAATCAAGAAGCAAAATGCTAAAAAGGGACTGTAAAGGTAGTTCTGTCTAGTGTTATTCAGCTTGGAGTTCATGAATCACTGCTGGTCCATGAATCGCTATATAATGGTCCTTGAAACAACTACAGCATGCCTCAAGCACACACGTGCTCCCACACACTCAGCAGGATTGTGTACGAGTACATGGGCAGGCACGGTCAGCAGATGGCTCCCAGCCTGGCTGTACAGGCCTCATTAAAATGTTTATTGCTGTCCAGTTCTGAACTTATTCAAGAGCTATTGGTTTACCCAAATATTGGATATCCCTGTTCTCGACTTCCTGTGATGCCAATAACGAAATGTAGTTAAACCTCACATTTTCCTTGCTTAAGTCACTGTCTCTGGCTTGCAGTCCAGATGTGTTTCTGCAGTGAGTTATAGGTCTAATATCCTGCCTATTAGTAGAATAGCTCCACACCTCCTGGTTCCATAATCTCAAGTTTTACAAGTTTTTTTTGTGATCTTCCATACATATATGGTTAATACATTTTTCCCTACCTTGCTTCCAACTTCCCCAAGTTATTATCCTGTATTCTTCACGTTTGCTTTAAAGCTGCTGGTAGTATGGTGGTCATAAGGATCACTGTATTTCGTATGTTCTAGCACCTACATTCTGTATCTGATTGTAAAACAGTAATCCTTGGAGGAAAAGTTTGGTTTTGTCCTTGTAGGCTCAGAAGATAGTATGCTTAATGAGATCACGGCTAATTCTTTCTTATGGTCATGCATCAGAAATATGAGAAATTAACGTGACAAATTATTTCTAGTGATCAAGTCCAAGTGCCTTGTTTTATGAATGGTTTGTATTGTAGCTAAATTCAGGTAACTTTCCTTGCTGCATATGTGATGCAAGTTTGAAATTCTTAGCCTAAAGTGTGTAAATGGGAGGACATTGTAAAGAAAAAGTACTGGCTATTTTGGAAAACAGGACTTCAAGTATATTCACTTATTTCAAGTATGATAAAATCCTTCCAACTCTCTGACCCAGTTGGTTGAAGCAAGAACAGTAGGAGCAACAATCACCTAGAGGCAGTTAATTAGCACAGATTTCAATGCAGTTAAGATTTGGCAAAGAAACAGATACCTACAGCAGTCCTATGTTGTGAATAAGTAGCAACAGTAATAATAGGCAGTACTAATAATGACAGCATTGCAGGAAAAAGTAGTTCCTGCAGAGTTACCAGAAGCTGATTTTCACTGTATTGAAGGGGTATCGTAAAGAAAGAGGTCATTTGCTACGAATTCTGTTAAAACTGTCTGTTTTTTCTCCCTACATGGGAAGGAATACAGTTCAACCTCCCTCTTCTAAGAAGAGGAATTCAACAATATTAAAAAACTGTCATGAACAAATCCAGGTGTTCTTGCTTTTAACCTTACAAGGGAGAGAGTTATCTAATGCAAAAAAATACTTTCTGATAAAGGCCAAAATTCTAATTAAAATTCCTGGCATCCTGAATGAGTAGGTGCTGATAAAGAACACTTTAAGTAAATATTTCCCCATTGGGCATGCAAAGGAACCTGACCCTAATATACACTCTGCTTTGGGAGGATATAATTAAAACAGAATAGGAGCTTCCGAATAAAACAGGCAACGTGTGAAACCTTACAGGTCTGAGGAAGAAAAACCCGTTTCATATTCATTTTCCCAAAGTAATGGAGGAGAGGCTTTGCTCACAAAAGATACTCTTCGACCAACTGCATGAAGGGGGAGATTTGTCCTAGGAAATAAACAGATGAATAAGTGGGAGTTCTCAGGAGTAATGATGGGATGTTAGCTATGCTCCAGGCTGCAGTAGATCTTGCATGGGTTTTTTGGGGTTCCCAGCCTGAAGACCACAGCCACAGCCTACCCAAATGGTTGGGTTTCGGCAGTACTGGTGGTGTTCAAGTGGGCTTCACAAATTGCTGCTTTGTGAATGTGTGTGTTCTTTGTGGTATATTTCTGTTCCTGGATATGTCCAGATGGTGTGAGCAGAGCAGGACAGATGTCATGGCTCAGTCTCAACATGTAGCAGCGTCCACTGGCAGTGCACTTGCATCAACACAAGAGGCTGAGTCGTGGTACTGGCTCAACCAAGACTAAAATTTTTAAAACCTTCAGTTTAATATGTAACCATGCTTTGGGAGGGAGGTGTAAATAGTGGAGAAGCATCATCAAATTTCATACATAGTGGAGGCTGAGTAGAGCAGAGATGTACAAATTAATGCATCTTAAAGGTAGTCATTAAAATTATATGTTTCATTTGATGGGCTGATACCTGGTACGAGTGGCCTGGCAGTCAGCATGTATGTAGCTCTGAGCTCGTCATAACATGCGCTAGACTGCCTTGGTAGGGAGGTTAAAAGGGACATGGAGAGGACCTTTGAGTGTGGAAGAGTGTTTGTAATGGTAAAAGGGGCAGAGTGTGTGGAATTCGAGGAGGTGACTTCATCAGTGGGGAAGCAAATTCATGGTTGTGCTGCTGCTGGTACAATTGATTGTGTTATGTCCTACAGCTGTCACCCCACTGTCACTGTACTTTCTGTGTTTACAGAACCAGAATCTGCCTTTATCACAGGTCTCTAGGAGGAAGACTACTTTCCTGTTTCAATTTTGGTCTCTTTTCTTCTCCAAAATGTTTTTAAATTTAGGTGCCCTTTAAAAACGAGGAGTGAATTCAGACTATTGTGTTGTATTGTTGCATTTATTATGCAAAATTTTACAAAGGGTGTGAAGTCAAGATTGTCTTAGAAAAAGGCAGTAGTCAGACTGCACTGACTGTATCTGTTACAAACATTCCTTAGTTATTCTGCGTGTGTGGAGTATATATTCCTGTATTTCAAAATGATCTGCTAATTTTTTGGCCACTCCTGATATGCTCCCCCAGTCTTCTTGTCTGATAGTAGCCTTAGGTGAAGGTTTTCTTCATTGCTCCTCTTGCCTCAGTTGCAGGTTCATTCAGACTTTGGCAAAGTACAGGGAATCCCTGCAGGCAGCTGTTTTCAGGCTTTGGGAAAAGGAGGAAAAAGACTGGATAGGACAGGGTCAGTCTGTCTTGAAACTGAGGTGCAGGGATTTTTTGGGGGGGAAATGAAGGGTTACCTTAAAGGCAGTGTTGCAGGAGGACCAGTGCATGAGTAGTTACTCTGAAGTCCTGACTCTGTAGCCTTCAGCCCTCTCCTTTTAGATATTCATTATTTATGGCTCCTGTTTCAGTGGTTCCCCTTCTCTTTTCTGAACTTCTGCTCCTGCAGTGCTCTTGAGCACTGTGCTACAATTTGTGTGTTTGAGTTTTGTTATGGCACCAGTTGTGTTATGGACAGAATGGATTTCCATGTGTACCTTTTAGCTCCTGATCCATTATCTGCTGCTGCTGCTGTTTTTGTCCCCGTGGTCATGGCCTATTCCAGGCTTGGGTTCCCTCAACAGATTTGCCTATGAATGGTGGGTCCATGGACAAATTTGCCCAAATGAATGGAATCTGCAAAAATACTAATTTTTAAACTGTGTAAGAGCTTAATGTATGTGTGTGATTGAAGATCTAAGTGAGGTCTGTCTGCCAGCAAGCCTGTGCAATCCAGGCTCTAGGATGACCCTCCTTGAGCAGGGAAGTTGGACCAGATGACCCATGGTGGTCCCTTCCAGTCTCACCCATTCTGTGGTTTTGTAGGGTTTCTCTGGAAAGTCCATGCAATCTCTAGTATAGAGCCTTCTCTGCCAGGCTCCAAGTGCCCTGAGCTGAAAAAGGAATATCTAAAGCTTTCAGAAGAAAATGTTGCCTGAAAAGAAATTTAATGTTTTATAAAGGATTCATCTTTTCTCAGAATGTCTATTAAACATGAAAATAGAAGGTATTTTTCATTTAAATCTGAACATACCATGAGAAATTTCAGCTCCCCAGTTAAAATCCAGCCAAGCAAGAGGCACATAAAAGCTGTGTCAGCTTTAATCATTGGCATTGATATCGGCTAGAATAAATATATCTTTATCTTAAAATTGGAAAGGTTTTAGTCTGACTAAGAGTGGATTGACTTCTCCTGCTACTTACGACATCAGTCGTGGTTCCCAGAGGGAGAGTTCAGCTAAAGTTGGTGTGTCATTTCTCAGGAAATAAATGAGCAAATAGGATATTTCTTTTTACTTCATCATTAGTAGAACTTGCAGAATGCTTGTTGCACAGGTTCTGGTAGTGTTCTTGACAATATAGCATGAATTGCACTTGAAGCATATGTTGACTTGATGCAATCATTTCAGAGTGCTTTTTTGGGAAATGATCCTTCAGGTTCTCTAGAGACTCAAGAATCTGCTGAGAAATGGAAACGAAGGGCTTGATAATGAATGAAATTTGGGGTAATCAAAATGTCTGTTTTGTTTTTCTGTAGTCTTTTCATCCTAACTGTTATTTGTGTTTTATAATATTACAAAGCATAACATCCCAGGGTGCCCTTTACGTGTGCTGTAGTGATGTAGGATGATTAGGCAGTCTGACCTCATGGAGGACAAATTGCTCAGTGCCTATGAATCTTCAGAAAAACCTTGTTGAATTCATGTTTTGGATTTTAAAGGCTGTATGTGGTGGTTCATTTGTTTAGCTTGGTTATTGCTTTGTTTTGTGCAATGCATTATTTGATGAACAAAATTCTCTCAAAACCACCATTCAGAAATTGAGAAAGATGCAAAAGAAAAAAATGTTGTACAGCTCCTACCCGATTTTGGAAAAAATATTTTAAATCATTAGATAAAAAAAAAAAAAAAAAAAAAAAAAAAAAAAAAAAAAAGAAAAACGGTGCTGCTGTAAAAAACCCCAAACTGATTTAGCATTTCTGAAATGTGTAGTTTTAAATATTTAGAAAATCAAGCACTTAGAAAAACATGAGCTGGGTGACATCAGACATGTTCTGTATTTGATACTTTCCAATTAACAAGTATACTGAGTTAAGGACTCAGGACAGATTGCCATAATTTCATAATGTTTTTAAAGCAATTTAAGCATGTATTATTTGCTTACATAGCAAGCATTGTAGACCTTATCTGTCTTAAATTTTCTCAAGAATATTGTGCTTCTTTCTACCTGTTAATAGAGAGAGCACTGTTTCAATCCTGGGGGAAGGTGCTGCTCAGGAAAGCACTAGTTTAGACCATACACAGTATTTTTATATGAGAGCTGGCTGCTGGCTTTAGCTTTGGCTGTCATCCTTGCTTACTGCTGGTTGTTTGAGACTAGGCAAGCTGCAAACTCAGCTGGATTTGGGTTTGCATTTATAGACTGCAAATGGAATGCTGTGCTCTTGGACTGGCACTGTCCTGCTTTAGCAACTTTATGGAGCACACTTGGCTGTATTAGGTTGTTTCTTGTAGTGGCTAAATGACAGATTGTAACATTTAGATCTCTCCTTTTGGCTGACTTTCTTCTATTCTTCTTTTCCAAATACTTTTATCTGTTCTTCAGCTGGGCTTCCATTCACCACCATGCACTGACAGTGTAGCCAGTTCAGCTTCTACTAAGATGTGCTTCAAAAATTCAAATTTTTGATTCTTCTCCCTTCCTTCAGGAAAAATAGCTTTAATGAAATTAATGTTTTTAAGCAACGTTAGTTTCTGTAATTTCCATTGTGCTAGTAAAGACAACACTACAGAAATACCTCACTAATTCTTTCTTGCATAAAGTGGCTGTTCTGATCGCTTCTGTTTTAAGCAAATAAAGATAACCTGTATCCCACTTAAAAAGAAAAGTACAGACTTCAAGTTTTTAAACACAGTTGTGCTAGGGTGGGTGTATTTTGAGTCATGCTTCTATTTGACTGGCTTCAACTGCTAGCATTGTGGCAAAAGTTCATATAGCATATTTTGTGGAAATGAGAGGCAGAAACATGTCTAATTAAGAGACAATTACGTTGTGTTTTAATCTGTATACTGGTTGGGTAAATTGAATTTGTTTTAATTGTGGTCATGTAAATCACATTGCTGCTGCACGCTTTCTTTTTGGCTTTGGAGTGCAATATGTATCTTGTTTGGAAAGAGGAGGTGAGGGTGTTACCTTGGGAAGAGATACCATTCTGCTTTGCACGTAGGATTTATGAGGAGTCTTGTCTGAGAGTAAGGGCTTATTAAAACAGTAGCTAGTGGTACACACTGGTAAGATTTATTCTTACTTATTCTGAAATCAGCTCCTAGCCATTTATGGGGATTAACCTAATTTGAATGTTAGAATGGTTCATTAATTCCTAGCTTTCTCTATCATCACACTTAATGCTAGAGACTGCAAATGAAATGTTTTGATGTTTTAATACCATGGGTTCCCACTTCTTGTCAGTACTTGGTCACTTCATATGTTTTAATTTTTTATGTATTTATTTTTAATTAAACCCAGTCATCCACCCAGAAATATGTCTAAGTGCATACAGAAGTTATTGGCAACCCTCCTTCCCTGCCACATACCAGTTGCTTTTTTTTCAAGCTGGAAACAAAATTCAGTTGTAAATTCAGTATCAGCAAGCTGTGTGGGCATTTTTGGATGATGTGAACATCATGCATGTGTGTCTTAAAGGAATGGCACTGTGCCAACTGCTTTCAATGACATTTATTAGCTGACTCTCACTACTAACTGGTTGCATTTCCAGGGCTTCCTATGCTCTGTTTTGAGGTACTACGTGGTCTTTTTCCCCAATCCTTCCCCTGCATATGTTGTAAAGCAATGAGTATCTTCACTGCTAGTTTGGATGAAGTAAATACTTTGTTTGCAACCACCTGCAAAAAAATTCTGCTGCTCTTCCATCTTTTTCCCCAATCCTTCCCCTGCATATGTTGTAAAGCAATGAGTATCTTCACTGCTAGTTTGGATGAAGTAAATACTTTGTTTGCAACCACCTGCAAAAAAATTCTGCTGCTCTTCCATCTTTTTCCCCAATCCTTCCCCTGCATATGTTGTAAAGCAATGAGTATCTTCACTGCTAGTTTGGATGAAGTAAATACTTTGTTTGCAACCACCTGCAAAAAAATTCTGCTGCTCTTCCATCTTTTATTTAAGCATTTGCAGATGACCTGCTGTTACTAACCATCGGAGAATAAAGTGCAAGTGGGGATGAGGATAGCGTTGCAAGTATACAAACCAGAAGCAGTGTTGAGGTCCTTATGTGCTGCTCCATCATGCTGAAATCCTGTCTGTCCTTGCAGGACTACAGGTTACTGTTTATCCTTTTTTGGGTTTCTGTGTCTCTGCTAATGGTGCATAGTAATTCTGTTTTTCTGTGTTGCATGGGAGAACTTTGGAAGATGATTTGTCCCACAGGTAGAGTCAAGGTTTGTACGTGTAAAGAATTCTACTTGTATGAAGCTGTGGAGGATCTGGGTGGGCCTCTTAGGGAAATTAATTTTTCCCAGTTGTCCCCTAAGCAGGGTGAGCTTAAGTTTATATCAGAGGCTTTTTTTTTTTTTTCATTTGGGATTTAGAGCACAGCATTTTTGGTACTTTAAAAATAATATGCAGTAAAAGTTTTATAAAGAATATCCTTGGTTTAAATATATTTTAATTCTATTTTGCCTTTAATTTTTGCTAGTGGTAATGGATTAATGGTCTCTTTTTATGTATGTTTGTTGTCTTCTCATTCACTAGAGCTCCTGCTTGACCAAACAGGATGTCTGTTCATTGAAAGCTGTTGTCAATCAGTGGGTATTGTCTTGTAGATTTGCACTTTGAAATACTACCGGTACTGGCAGTGAGTTTTGTGAAGTGTGTGTTTGCTGTTTCGCTTTTTTGTCCCCATTCCTTTATTGCTTATTTACTTGCAGGCATTTGAATTGCCTGACTTCACTGGACTTGAGTTTGAAGTTGCTGATTCTGTGTCTTCGGTCTAGACTGTCCTTTCAAATAACAGTAACGAAGTGCTGTCACGATGATTGTGTTGCTGTGTCCAGTGTGGGAAAATCGTCTCTGCTGCTTCCGAAAGCTTTGCCTGAGATGGCTCCGTGTAATTGTAACATTTTAGATAATTGTTTGTAGTTTGTACTGTGCTTTTTGCCTAAACTGAGAACTGCTTGAAAATGAATGGATTGAAAGCCCATCTCTTCCTTCTCTGCTTTGCTAATGACATAATGGTGCATGACTGGAGTTTAAAATATTTTTTTGGAACAGATGCAGTTTGTGTCATTGTGTTTCTCCAAGGTGGATGTGTTGCTTGGTGAAGACTTGTATCTCCCAAAGTATGGTGTGAGGAGGTATGAATTGGACCTCTTCTGTCACACAGAGGTTACATCAGATAAGGCAGGTGTTTTGGTGGAATGAATTAATCATGAATTTTGGTTTCACTGTCAGAGTCATGTAGTATTCATTCAGAGGTTTATAGTGTTAACTTTTGTTGTCCAGTAGACTCTGTACTGTGACAGCTGTAGGCAGCCTGAGGTTGCAAGTCCTGGCTGACAAAACTAGGCTGTTACATGTGGGATTGCTACTAAAGGGTTGTAGGAACTAGTCCCATAGCTGTGCTATGTAAATGGGGGTGTGGGAGGATTCCCATGCATTTTTGCCTTAACCTTCGCTCATATCAGCTGTGTCTGTTAAGCAGGGCAAGGAGTGCTTTAGCTGCACTGCTGCTCTTCTGTCAATAGCAGTTCTATCTAAATTGACATTGTTTTCCCATTTCTCTTTTGTCCAGCTGCCTCTTTCCATTTCCCCAGAGAAGGATGTTGGTTTTCCTTGATGTGGCAGTTGTTCTGTAGGTCCTTTCTCTGACTTCGATCTATAAAATGATCCAGGTTAAGAAAGGAACTTCACACTGAAAAAAGGGAAGAAGCTTCAGACTGATCTGTCTACATTATAAGAAAAGTATCAGCACTTTGTGGAGATGTCCTCTGTGTCATTACTATTTTTAATTTTTTAGAAAAACAAAATAAGAACAGAATGTAGGAATTACTCATGTTGACTCAGACCCAAAGTCTGTATAACCCCATATCCTTTCTGACAGTGGCCAAAAATGAAAAGCTTGAGAAGATTACGGCAACAAGGTAATGACCCCACCATCTGTCTGCTCCCACCCTTCAGTGGTATGTGACTCAGGATATTTTCCTGATGTAGGGGTGATTTCCATGTGGATATTGTCTGTGTTAGGCCTCTCCTTAAAGGTGTAGGGTTTTAGTAGCCACAGTACCTTGTGGCAGAGTCCCATTACTTAGATCAAAGTTGTGTGAATACGACTTCTATTTCTTCATTGTGAGCATGCTAGGGTTGGTCCCTAGCTCTTGGGCCACAAGAGGTACAACTCTTCATGCAGGCTGTGCCCCCTGTGAATTTTATTAGCCACTGTTAGATCCTGGCTCCTTCGTCCCCTTTCCAGCAGTGGGGGATTAGCTGCTCAGCCATTGATTGTCTGAAGAGAGGATCTGAACTGGAAGCAGCATTCAAGGTGCGGACCCACAGTGGGTTTAATGGCAGTGTTAAGCTTGTCTCTGTTTGGTGCTCTCCTCTGCATAGCTTTTAATAATCTGCTGTTTTGTTGTGGCTGCTAAGCATTTAGCTGATGGTTGCCTGAAAGCATCTATTTTGTCTTGGAGGAAAATACGTTGTGCTGGGTCCCACAGCCCTAGAGAAGAAAGGCAGCTGCTGCTTCATGCCTCAGGGCCCACCGGTGTTGAGGCCAAAATGTATCCCCAGCAGGCATGGATGTGCACTGTGTGTATGCCAGGGATTAGGCGGGCAGAGAGAGCACTGAGACGCTGCTGTTTGAGCAGGGGCAGCTCTGGGATGCAGTATGTGCGTACACACATTGGAGCAGGCTCAGATGCTGGGTCTGCTCAGAGGCTGTCTTGGTATCCCCAGTTGCTGGCACCTGAACATATGAGCTCCCTGGTCCCACTGCCACCAGCCCAGGTGCTGTCACCTACAGAGACATGCAGGTGTTCTCAAGTTCACAAGTGGCCCTCAGAGACCCACTATAACCCCTTGCTCCCAGCCACTTCTGCTCTCCAGCTTGGTCTTTGTTAGCACTCGCATGCTCACAAACCATATGCAATCCCAAAATGCCCTTCCCTTTCATCCCACTATGTGCCCTACACCCCAAGGCTGAAACACTCCTTAGTTGGAAAGGTGATGAGGGGTAGCTGCTTCCTGCAACTCATCTTGCTGGGTTCCATGCCTGGACACTGTGGCTGAGATTCTCCTGGGCCAGACAAGGTGTTACTCAGCTGGAGTCTTGCTTTGAGGTCCTGCCTGCTTCTCTCCACTACTCCTCTACATTTGTTGAGATGGGATTTGGATAGGCCTGGGAGTAGTCTGGAGATGTAGTATTTGTGTAGATGAAATAAGATTATAATCCCAAAATTGTAGTTTCAAATTGAATAGGATCAGAGCCCAGTATTTTATCTGTGACATGAAATTATTTTTTTTTCCTGAATGCACAGCCTTTTTAAAATGTAACTTCTAAACTTTCTTTTTGCAATCAAGCCATATTTTTACTTTCCTAGCTAATTTAAATATTGTAAACAAGTCTTGCACCTTAGTATTCACCTTTTATTTTCCTAGTTATATGAAGGATATACTGAGTAGCATAGATCTTAATGCAGCTCTGCCAAACTACTGATGGCTTCCCTCTAACAGCAGATCATAATCTTTTCTGATTTTGAAAAATTATCTATGCAAGAATCAATAAGGTACTATTTCTCTTTAGGAAACAAAGGAGTTATCTTTATTTTCAAGTGTTGTCTGGTGTAGTATTAGGCTTGTCATAGGCAATGATGCTTCTGTCATTTTCTTTTGGAAATCATTTCATAATCAAATAGCTTTTTTTTTTGGTCAGAATTTAGGTACTCAACAATTTAATTCTGTCATTCATAATAATATCCCCAGCCATTGTAATTTTCTGAATTAGTCCTGTCATCCTTCAGTGTGACAAGGTTCCTATACACCTTTGTTAAGCAGCTGAAATATATTTAGCTTTTCTAAAATTTCCTTATAAATTCAGTGCTTCTCTCACTTCTCAGGTCTAAAGGACTTCCCCCCCATGATCCAGCAGAACTGAGTATCTTGTTCCATCTGTATTCTTTCCTATTTGCAGGAAATGCATCTCAGAGCAATATTACACAATGGCCCACTCTAGTTTTTGGACAAGTCTGAAGTGCCCTATTAAAAAACTTTAATTTGAGTATTGGTTAAATATGTATGTATGTATGTATGTATGATTTTAAAAAAAAGTTAATATTTGCCCATGCTTTACTTTGGGGGAAAAATTGCTGTCAGAGTACAATAATTATGAAAAGGCATTGCTTTATTTTTTTTTAGAAAATTATTATAGTAAGCACAGTAGCCGTACAAATAAAGAATTCATGTAGTCTTCCCTAGTTACCTTTACCACAGCAAATTATTTTTTTTTATTCTTCAATAAAAGTTCTTCAAGTTTCTACAATGCAAATTAAAAAAAAAATTAGGCTTTGAGTTATTATTTTCTCCTATGTGAGCACACCCAGTTCTGATTTTTTCCTGAATTCTTTGCAGAACCGTTGTTTTCATTGAATCTATAATAAAATATGTCTCTCTTGATCATTCCATATCTCTAGTAATTTGACTTTTTTTCAGCTTTAAGGATGTTGTTTGTCAAGATTTTTGTATTTCTGTGTGTTCTGTAGTGCAGCTTCTAGTCAGACCTTTCTGGAGTCCTTCAAACTCTGCTGTGGGAACTGCAGCAGGACAGTGAATCACCTCATGGGCAGTTGTGCTTATGCAGTGGCTGGCAGCAAAGGCTTAGCTGGGTTAAAGTCCTTTGCACAAATAACGTTCATTGAGGAGATCTTTATTTTTTCCTAGCCCCAGGCTATAGTGATGTGTTCCTGTCTGGAGTTTTTGTCATTGGAGGTGGGGTGGGAAATGCATGTTTTTTGCCAGAATTGGGCTGTGACATTCACATAGGAATTCTATAACATTCTGCCTGGGGCTTTGGAAATAATTGCTGATGAAACTTAGTGTGCTGGTTCTGGTAGGGTGACTGAGTATCTGTCATTGTAACAGACATAAACAGACATAAGCTTTGTAGCCCCTCTGGTTTGGTTACTGAAGTTCCAGCCTGCGTTAGGCTGAAAAGGAATAGCATGCCCTGGAGCTGTGTATGCTGTTTTGTGTATGGCAAGTGGAAATCTTCAGATATGAAGACCTTCTCAATCTCTGATCACCAGTCCCTCAGAATTGCTATTTTTTGTTTTTATAAGCACCAGCATTTCTTTCTGCCATTGTGGAGTATTGTATTTGCAGGGTTCCCAGACGAAGGAAGGAATGATGAATCTGACTCCATGTTCTCAGAAGGCTAATTTATTATTTTAAGACACTATTATTATATTAAAGAATACTATACTAAAGAATACAGAAAGGATACTTACAGAAGGATAAAAGGATAATAATGAAACTCGTGACTCTCTCTCAAGACACAGCTTGACCCTGATTGGCCAATAAGTCAAAACAATTCACATGAAATCAGTGAAACAACCACCTGTTGGTAAACAATGTCCAAACACATTCCAAAGCAGCAAAACACAGGAGAAGCAAATCAGATAATTATTGTTTTCCTTGTTCTCTGAGGCTTCCCAGGAGAAGAATCTTGGCTGAAAGGATTTTTCAGAAAATATGACTGTGACAATGGAGCATTCAGAACCAAACTTGTCTGCCTCAGCTTAGCTTCTTTGATATTTATCAAGTGCTTGTCTGTAGTTCCTTTGGAGCTCTGTTCTAGAATATAGGAGGTTGGAAGTTTGTTGTTGTAAATAGAGATAAAGGAGGATTTTGGAATCAAATGGGATTTTGTAAGTGCAAAGGTTTTGCAGATCCTGGAAGTAGATTTCCTACAGGCTTTCTTCATAAGTGACTTCATGGGCCTGGGCAGCTTCTAGCAGCTTGCAGCTGTGTTTGTAGAGAGTGTGAAGCCTGTGTATGCGGGGTCAGTGGTTCTGATGGTCGGTCTTCTTGTGTTTCTGGTGAGAAACACGTGCTGGCATGGCCATTACTGCTGGGAAACTGAGCAAGACCAAGCTCTTTCGGTGTTAACAAGTGCCTCATGTACAAGAGCCCCTGCTTAGGAACTGGAACAGGTCAGAGTAGGGAAGAAGGAGCTGTATTCTACCCTTTTCAAAAATAATTGAAGCTAAGGGTGACTTCACACTGTGTAACTTCAAATTGGGAGCTCATAGGAGGGCGGAGCATTAAGTGCAAGTATTTGGCGTGGTAGAGCATGACTGAATTGTAAACCCAGACTTTCATGTGACTCCATTACTGGAAAAAGCAAAATCAGACTACCCTTTCACTAAATGTTGAAGTGGTTACTGGAATGTAAAAGACAACTATATGCTAAATTTCATGCATCTCATTTAAGAAATATTTTGCATAGAATTTGCTACAGTGGTGCTAACCACTTTTGCTGAATACAAACACTTGTTACAAGCTTAGAGCTTGAGGTGTTATTTCACATCTCCAGGCTTGGTGGAGGAGCTGTTTGCAGGGCAGTAAGCCTGCAGCCATGCAGAATGCAGTATGATATGTCTCTGGGGAAATTAGACCACTCATCTCATCAGGAACTGATTCTAGCAAACGTCTGGTAAATGTTACGACACATTATTGTTTTTCTACTGTATTATCTCTCTCTGTCTCTTTAATATGTGTGCATATGAAATGCATGTGGTGATTTGAGGTTATAAACATACTGGTAAAATTCGCAAGTAACAAATGAGCATCACTTAAAAATTTAAGTGATCCTTCCAGCAGTAGCAATTTAAGGAATCAAGCAGCAGTATGAATCACTTAGCTGGAAAATAAGACATATCTAGATGCAAATGGCATTTAGCAAATGAGTGATGGTATAAGAACCTGAATACTGTATAGACCATGACCCAGCTATTGGCATTGCTTTTAGTGTCCTGAATTGCTCAGCTGCCACACTCTTCTGAGGCTTCAGAACATCATAAATACTTAAGTTTGTATTCACTGGTTTAAGATGTTGCCAAAAGCATTAAAAGAACTGCTGTCCTAAATTAATTAACTTTTGTTTGTTGAACCTGTAGTGTGGAACAGAAATGTCAGTTTTATTCAGACAAAAGGGAAGTTTCATCTCCAGGCCATAACTGATTTTGCCCTGGCTTAATGAGTCATATATTTCCACTCGACCTGAAAAAGAATTTTTTTAAAATGATTGCTTCAGGCCACATATAACCTCATCATTTGCAGCACTGCAATTTAAGGGATTTAATGTAAACTACTTGAAGCTTTTTGATGATGTGTTTGACCTAACCACAAGAAAAAAAAATTGCCTGACCTTCAGTTATAGTAGCATGAAAAATAGAAGTCAGCAGATATGAAATAGTTTAAAATGGCACAGTCTGCCTGCTGTGCTACATGGCTGCCCCTTGTCTTGCTTTGAGCACACCATTGCCCACCCTCCTGCCTGGTGACATCTTTGCTGAGGCAGGAGGCAGTGGATGTGGGAGCCTGGGTCCTCTGCCTACCTGGCAGCCCTGTGGGGGTCGCACCTTGTGTGCTGCCCTCCCAAGGATTTGCCAGCAGGAGCGAGCATGGTGATGCAGAATAGCTAGCTTGGATTTGCTTTGCTCTTTTGAAGTGTGGTGTGATCTTTAGCCATAGGGATGAAGCGTATCAGAGTGAGAAGGCTGGAGTTTGCCATTGTGCTTGTTCTTTTTCTGTCTTCCCTAAGAGTCTCTGTCAAATCTGTTTTCTTTTTCAGTTCCCTTACACCAGGCAGGGACTGCTTTGTGGTGGCTGGTGCCAGCACTGCTTTTACCTGTCTTCATGTCTGTTTTCCAGCATAGTTCCACTTGAATTAGTTCAGCACATGCACATCATAATTGGTTCATGTAAAAAGTTTGTAGATTATAAGAAGAGGTTTTGTAGTCACAAGGTTTCAGGTAGACTGCAAATACCTGATTTTTTTAACCTGTTGTTATTGAAAACCATAATAATGACCTCAACATTGTTAAAACTCACTAGTTCTTCAAATAAATAGATTACAAAAAGTGAAATGTTTTGTTGGTATAAGGAAGTATTGCATCTTTTCAGGTCTTGTAAATGGAGGGAGTGGATGATGCAGGGGTGTACTGGGAATTGATTGCTTACTTTTGGAGCAGTAGCTGTAGTACTGTGGATGTGTCCAAAAAAGTCACTACAGTCCCTTTAGCGTCCTTGTGTACATGCTTTGTCAGGTACAGCAGAAGTGCCATGATGCAATTTAATGACAGTGAAATGCAGATGGGAAGGAAGGAAAGTGAAGCAGAAAAAGATCTGTATATTGACTTGCAGAATTACTTGCTGTATACTTACTTGTCATGCAGCTTTGAATGCTGCATGTTTTTCTGTCTCTCTATGCCTTCATTCTTTTGTATTATCTTTGAAATGTCAGTCTAAAAGGGAAATGTTCTTCACCACAGATTGTGAAATCGTTTTCCAAAATCAATTCCTCCACTAGGTTTTTTTTCTTGGATGGGCCTTGTATGTGGGTTTTTTGGCTTTTTTGTTTGTTTGTTTGTTTGTTTTTTGTGGGTTTTTTGTTTGTTTGTTTGGTGGTTTTTTTGTTTGTTTGGGTTTTTGTTTGGTTGGTTGGTTTTTTGGTCGGGAGTCTTGTATCTTACGGTCTTAAATGGCAAAAGGTTAGCGTTTTATATCTCAGGAAAGGTAGGTAATACTTCTTTTTTGCTGGGATGCTGTATTTGACTGTACTTAAGAGTCTATGTCTTGAATATGAAATACTGCAGCTTTTGTATTCAGAAAAGTTGTTTTAGAATATTCTAAAAGGTTTTAAAAAGGTATTAGCTGTAATTTTCTTTTCTCATGAATCGTGGTAAGTATTGGACGTATAGCAGAGTGAAGTGCTGTGCTTTCCAGGTGGAACAAGAAAATAAATGGTCCTAATAAAATATTGAAAGCTCCATAAACAACTGCTTAAGTAGTTTTTCAGTAAAAAGTATGTGGTGTCTGTAGAATATGTGGCCTGCTGGACGCTATAGATTTTTCTTCCTCTTCTAATCAGGACACAGGTAAGTTGAACTCCATAACTCATGTGGACATTGAGGTTGTACTGTTGTAGAAAGTCTGCACTTGGTACTTAACCATTCATTCTCTGCTTTTTTCTGAATCTGTAATTTTATAAACTATTTTCATTTTGTCCTGTAAGGATGCTTCATTTTACAGCAGTGAGTTGTATGTATATATTTTTTATTACTTTAAAATGTTTGTTTAAATATTTTATGTCTTAATAGTGCTGAGCTTTGACTTCTATACTTACGTTCTATCCTTCATGGCCTGAGCACAAGTAGTGGTACCTATTGCTGCAGGTTGTTTTAGGTGCAATTTAAAGAGTTCTGTGTGTTGCTGCAGTGTGGCAAAGTTTCTAAGATTTTCAGCACTTCTAGGCGAAGTGATTTAAGGGAGATTTATATTTTGGAATACATGAATTATAACAGTGCTATTGGAGCAATGAAACCTTAAAAAGCTGATTCAATATACCCAGTAAAGAAGTATTGCTGTGTAATGCTGAAATCATAGAATCATAGAACGGCTTGGATTGGAGGGGACCTTGAAGATCATCCAGTTCCAGCCCAACTGCCATTGGATGGGACGCTTTCTGCTAGACCAGGTTGCTCCAAGCCCTCTCTGACCTGGGCTTGGGCACTTCTAGGAATTGGGCATCGACAACTTCTCTGGGCTACCTGTTCCCATGCTTCATCACCCTCACACTGAAGAATGTCTTCCTAATACTTAATCAAATCCTTTTCAGGTTCAAACCATTCTTCCTTGTCCTGTTACTACATGCTCTTGTAAATTTTCTTTCTCCATCTTTCTTGTGGGCTCCCTTCAGGTGCTGGAAGGCCACAGTTAGGTGATTCCTAAACCTTCTCTTTTTCAGGCTGAACAGTCCAAACTCTCTCAGCCTTCCCTCACAGGAGAGGTGCTCCATCCCTCTGATCATCTTGGTGGCCTCCTCTGGACTCTCTCCAACATGTCCATGTCCTTCCTGTGCTGGGGACTCCAGAGCTGGATGCAGCTCTCCAGGGGGGGTCTCACCAGAGCAGAGGGGCAGAATCCACTCCCTGGCCCTGCCGCAACCTAGGTGCAGCACCTTGCACTTGGCCTTGATAAACCTCATGAGATTCCCTCAGGCCCATTTCTCGAACTTGTCCAGGTCCCTCTGGATGGCATCCTGTCCTTCAGGTGTGTCAACTGCACCACTCAGCTCAGTGTCTGCAAATATGCTGAGGGTGCACTCAATCCCTTTGTCTGTGTCATTAATGAAGGTATTAAATAATACTGGTTAACACCGAGGAGCACCACTTGCCCATTGAGACTCTGAGCCATTGACCATTATCCTCTGGATGTGACTCTCCAACCAATTTCTAATCTATCTAATAGTCCACTCATGAAATCTGTCACTCCCCAAAGCCATCCATGTCTTGTATCTTACAAAGTGAAGGAATGGTATATGCAAACATTGTAACGTGTCAATTTTTTCAGCTTTATTTGGTATGGAATTTTTAAAAGATTTCAAAATAATTTCAAGTCTGTAGAAATACTGTTTAAAAATGGCAGCAGTGATGCAGCAAAATATCTAAAGAAGGTATGTTTTGTGGTGTGCTCTTCCTGCTTGCTTTTCTGAGTTGACTATCTCATTAATGAATTCACAGTAACTCAGTTTATTTGGATGAACTTTGTTACCTGGTATGACTCAAGATCCCTCTTTTGCTTGTATGTAATTAACATAAAACCTCAAACTGGAAGTCTGCAGTATAGTGTCTTATCACAAAAGCCAGCTAACTGTAAAAGCTGATAATGTTTGTTAAGCACGTTAAGCTCCCTGGGTGAAAGGTACCATAGAAATACAAAGTATTAAGCCAGTAGTTTAATTATAAGATAAGAAGTAATTGAAATTTTCCAACATGGTTGCATGTAGAAGACATTCTGGTGATTTGCTTTGTAATATTTAGGTCAGTGAATTGAGATGTCTTTTCTAAATCCTTTATGAATATTCTCTCACATTTAAGTGCATTGCTCGAAGGTGTCTGATACATTTATTTGGCTGGCTGATACTGCAGTTTCAAAATACCACATTTCAAATAGGCAGGGAAGTGCTCTATAGAAACCTTTGAAATAACCAACCTTCATCCTTCAAAATGACAGTTATTGTGCTATAATAATTGTAGAAGTACTGAATTTGCTTCAATTGATTTTTTTTTTGAATAGTAGACTGCTCGTTTAATACACAGTGCCTCCAGAATTTTAATCTGCATGTCCCTCTTGTGGTTTACAATTTGATGCAGATTTCCCTTGAGATATTTTTCCTTGCCTTATGTGTATCTATATAAATACCAAACAGTTTATCACAAGTACTAAATCCTGCTTTCTGGCACTTACTGTGCTGTCAGATAGAATGATTCATAAAGTGAAATCAGTACTTTTATATGTCATTAAGTCCTGAAAACTTTTGTACTACTTCTATTTACAATAAAAAGTAGCCTGTATCAACCGTATGATATTTTTGACTCTGAAATGCCTCAGACAGTTCTTAATGTTATTGTAGTCCCCTCCCTGTTGCATCTGTTTTGACTGTAGGAACGTGTCAGTTTGGGTGCAGCTTAGATTGTCCCAGCATCCCTGCATCTCTTCCCAAGCTGCCTCCTTGGTCAGTAATGCTTGATACAGTGGACACAGTGTGGGACAGAAGGAGGGATTTCAGTCTCCATCATGCTTTTTGACCCTCGGGAGGAATTTCTTCCTTGGTCCCCTGCAGCTTTTCTCCTCTTGCAGTCATGGCAACACTGCAGGACCAGGAGCAGCCTTGTTTCCAGCCCAAAACTGTCTTTCATGACTCTGCTGGTGGGAGTTAAAAAATTAAATGGACACCCTACTGCATTCTGCATGCAGTAGAGCAGTGTTTTAGTTGTTAGTTTATCGTTATTAGAAAAATAACAGCATTGAAATATTTTAACCTTTTTTTTTTCCTTTGCACAATAATCCTTTCTTCTGAAGAGGGAAATCTCTTTATTCTTTCCCTTCCCCTGTGATTCTGTGTCGTGGAGGAAGAGCCCTGTCCCGTGGGACATGGCTGCAGCAGAGTCCGTATTGGCCGAGGTGTGCTGCAGAAACATCGCCTCAGATGGAGCCTTTGCCAGGAAGCTGCTGAGCCAAGGAGAGACACTGCTCTCAGGCAGTGGTCAGGGAGTGTTTCTAGCTACAGTAAAAGCTGATCTCTAAAATATTACAACTCTGAGCTCATAGGATGCAGAAATTTTTAGGGGGACCTGAATTTGTCAGAAACAGTGAAAGGTTCTTGTAATTATGTAAAGAGTTTTCAGGTTTAAAATTACAACTTGGACTGGACATTTTAAAACTTGCATGTGAAAACTAGATAAGTTTAGCTGCTCTGAAGTTGTTTGCATGGCTGCAGGGATTTAAAGACAAATTTAATTTTGAAAATAACTATCCTTAAAGATTTACGTTCTGAAGAATTGAACAGATTTGCTGTGTATTTCAGAATGTGGAAACCTAGGACTGATTGTGGGGGCTTGTTTGGTACCTTCATAGCAAAGGGCTGTGGCCTCCATTTTCCCCACCATGCTCTGGGGCTGTGCTGGGAGGGCTTACATCCTGCTGCAGCTCAGCGCCTCTCTTGTCAAGCAGAGAAACTAAGAGGGCCATTAATTCTCTGAGTTATGGTTTGCAGTGCAGGGTGTCCTCTGAGGGATGCAGAACGGTTTGCCTATGGCATCACACAACTTTAACTGAGCTCTGCCTCTAAGCACCAATCGCAGATGTGCAATCCTGTCTCTTTATAAGGAAAACAAAATTTTTGCTATGAAGTTAAGGGGAAATTTGATTGTCCCAAAAGGAGGAAGCCTTCCTGAGGAGAGCCAGCTTAGTTCCGTCTGGCATCCTGGGAAGCTCCCTTAGCAACATTTTTTTCCATACTCTCCATATACTATCAATCCCCCTTGATCTTCCTGCTCTTTATCCCTCCCCCATGCCCTTACCCCCTGCTTCATCCTGAATCCCAGAGGAAAAAAAAATCCACTGCAGCCACCCTGCTGCTATTGCCCCAAGGCTGTTGCTTTTATAAACCCTGTCCTATGGCCTTGCATCCCAGTTGTGGCTGAGCTGCAAATCCCTCCCTGGAGGGACAGAGGGGTAGGACATTGTCCTACAGGGGTGCAGCAATGCCACAGGAATGAAAAACTTGGCTCTTTAGTGTGGTGCATGGGAGCAGGTCAGCTGCAGCCAGCCAGCATGGTTAGTATGGAGCACAAGGAGGGCAGGAATGTGTAATCACTGAGTACAGTGTCTATTAGCGATCCGGTTTTGCCTTATGTAATTGATTTAAAATATACTTAATCACAGTCTAACTCTGAAAATTATTGCACTTTTAAGATAGAGTCAAGTGTAAGAAGTAGGAATTCTGAGTTTTGCTTGGAATGACAAATCTTTCATTATTGTCTGTGCATTTGAATTATCTGTTTGCAAGAAGGAGTTGTGCCTCTGTACCAATCACCTCCGAAGCAGCTTGGACTCCTTCATAGGCGGCCAAGATTTCCTTTTCTGTTGGAGTATAGTTATCTTTAGACCCCCTGTAGCTCCGACTCCAAAATCCCAATGGTCGGCCTCGGGTCTCGCCAGGCAGCTTTTGCCAAAGGCTCCAGGACAGACCATGGCTCCCGGCTGCAGAGTAGAGTACGTTCTTCACATCTGGTCCCGTCCTGACTGGACCAAGGGCTACAGCATGAGCGATCTCCTGCTTGATCTGGACGAAAGCTTGCTGCTGCTCCGGGCCCCAGTGGAAGTCGTTCTTCTTGCGGGTAACCAGATAAAGGGGTCTCACAATCTGACTATACTCAGGGATGTGCATCCTCCAGAAACCTATAGCACCTAAGAAAGCTTGTGTTTCCTCCTTATCCGTTGGTGGGGATATAGCAGTGATTTTGTTAATAACATCCGCATATTTTTTTTAATATTGAGGTGGCCCTGTGTCAGCTGGAATTCAGGCAGGACTTGAAGTTTTATTGCCTGCATATGCAATTGAATACTGTCATGCTTCATGGACCATGAAGTTCGGATTGTATCTAGTAAATGAGCAAATGCTTTTTATAAATAATTAGTATTCTGCTTAATTACAGGACTAGATTTTCCAGCACATTTGTCATGTGATCTATGTATATGGTGTTGCTGTTTATAATTGAATGTGAGAAATAATCGGCTTTCTTAAAACTTTTGAGTCAATACTTGCCTTATCACACTGTGCCTGATAGATTTAATTTGCTATTTACAGAGTTATTGATTAAATAACTTAGAATTCCTTGAGAGAGAGGTAGTTACCTGGAAACTTAGACTGCTTCTGCTCTTGAAAGCACTAGTAAAAACAGCTTTCTAAATGTTACTGTTGATTAATAGTTCACTTAGAAATAAAAAAACCCAGTCTAAACTAAATATAACATGGTGTTTCACTGTAGTAGTTGCTTTCTCTTTGGTTCGTGTTTGATTTACTTGCAAAGTAGCTTCTGCTTTTTACTTAATACTTGGAAGCTGAAATGTAATGTGTTTGCTTTATAGGTGTTTCATCTCTAGTTTTTATTGAATAAAACCCAACTATTTTCCCCCCAAGATTGTTAGGGTTTTTGCTGAAAAAAAAAAATTACAGACTGGAAAATTACTCAGTCTCTTAAAAATGTTACAATTTGCATTATGGAAACTTTTGAAAGATAAGCAGTGATATGTACGATGCTTAAAAGACAGGCAGAATGCAAGAGGTTTCTTCCTCAAGGAGAAGTTTCCTGTAGTGTCTCTTGGTGCACTCTGTTTATAAAGGCTGTCTAAAGTCCCTCTCGTGCTGGACACCTGGAAGAGCAGCTTCTTCACACTCATCTCAGCCTTCTCTTCCTGCCACTACCACACACTTTCCCCTCTGTCCTTTATAAGTGATCCAGGATAATTACTAACCAGTGTAATTACCTTGTGTGTTTCATTCCTTTTTGGCTATATAGTTTCCATCTTTTGGATGATGGAATATTTGTCTTTGGGTATCTGTTAACATAAACTAGCAATATCAAGTCTCATTTAGAGTTAGAATTAGTAACTGTAATCCCTCATTTTGTAGTAAACACTAAAATAGAAGCTTATTTTTCTTTACAGGCTATTTAAATGTTTGTTTTAAAAATATTTGTATGTCAAATGAAAAATTTTGAGATATAGTTTTATTTTGTGCATCAATTAATGTTTCAGCTTTATTTTTTGCTTGCTTTTCCAAGTGCCACCTACTGGTATTCTTGAAGCTTGCTTTGGTAAAATTTGCCACTTCAGAAAATAAGGCCATACGTGCTTCTTTTTATGGGAAACTCCTGTGATGAAAAACAAGAAGAATGAAAATTAATTGAGTATTTTGCAAGTTTATTATTTGGTTAAACATGTGTCCTCTTACAGACCTGGATATCCTGTGGATATTTGAAATGAAAAATATGTATTATGAAGAAGAACCCTGCCATATTTTGTCCCAGTTGCGGTAGTACTGTGTGTGCAATTTTTCTTCTTTATCTGACATATTTGCTACTGATCTAATGTACGTTTTATCACAAACCTTGGCTTAAAAAAGAAGGAAAAGCAGGTTTTTTTCTGGAGGTGGTTTTTGTAGCAGTTCAGTTTTAAGAGCCCACGGAGCTCTTTTGTCCTGATTTTGCAGTTAGGTTGAATGGAAGTGTTGATTTTGTGGGGACTGTTACCAGAATCTCAGAAATCACCGCTAAAGGAGAGCGCATTACAGATCCTGCTACCCTGGGCTCAGTGGGAAGGAAAGGCTGCTGCCCCTCTCCACTGCTCCTGTACCAGGAAAACCAGTGGAAAACCTGATGGCTTTCACCACACACCTGACAGATCAGGGTGGTTCTAGCCGGTCAGAGAAGCCTTGTGCTTGGTCTCTGGTACTGGTATTCTGGCTGACTCAGCAGGGTTTGGTACTTATGTTCTTCTGTTTCCTGTGGTACATGCGAGTCAGGTAAACCCATACCATTTCTCTTAAATAAATAAATATGTCTGTTTTCAGAGCTCACAGCATGCGCAGCAAAGAAATAATAGACTGAGAAAACTGACTTGTATAGTTGAACCTGTATTGCCATGATTTCATCAAAACATTTGATTTCCTGCAAACCTTAGCAGTACCATCAGTGTGAGTGAGCTCTTAGAAGGTGCTTGCTGATTTCATGTAATATTTTATTTTATTTTATATTTTTTATTTTTTTTCTTCTCCAGTTCTCAGCTTCTGATAAATCACCTATTTCTACTACTAAGTCTGGCAGCTTTTTTGACTGATTCCTTTCATCCTCAGTTTGTATCTTTGAGGAGTGGATTTTGCTGGTCATGCACAGCTGGGTATTGTTCTCCAGGTGCTGGAATGCTTTTATTTTCTTACAGTTTCAGAGTAATGAAATCTTCTAAAATTATGGGAAAGTCTATTGACGTGTCTGGATTAGCATGATGATAAAAAGACTGCAGTACAGCAGCCCTGGTTGGAAACATTTTTGTGGCTCAGATTAAGTGGAATAACTTTCTCTCCTTGGTGCTGTCCTGAGCACAAGGCTTGTCACTTTTACTGTCTCAGTACTGTAGGACAAATAGTCACAGTATCATAGATCCCTCTCCAGAAGCAGTGATGATCTTGGACACTTTTGTATAATTCAAAAAACTTTCAAACATTTGTTTTTACTTTACAGACTGTGTTTCCTGAGTGGCATACCGAAGCTGTTTCTGTACTACAGAAGTAAACACTTTGTGCAAAATTTTTTCTTTTTCCCAGGAAAAGGAATACATAGTTACTGTGTGTCTTTACACCTTTTATTCAATTTTTATATACATTGTTTCTGAGCATTCTAGGTGCACAAATCTGTTGTGCACCCAGAAATTTTGACCTGCAAATTTAATGTGGCTGTTCTGTATTATGTATGGTTCCCCTCCTTTATCACACTGCCCAAGTTTCATTTCTCTATCTCTCTCTTTTTCACATCTTTCATATATGACATCTTAACGCCATCAAACAAATCCTGGCTTTGCTTCTGGCATATTTCTAGTGTGCTCTATTCTGCAAGCTGCTGGAAGCACTGGAGGAAAAAAAAAGACTTGCATCAATCTCATCACTCCATTATTCAGCACAGGATGAGATTTTAAGCATGTCAGAATCTTTGTGGTGGGACTTACTGACCTTCTGTTTTAGTGATGCTGTCTTGTCATGGCTAATGGGCTCCTGAATGAAAAAGCCAAGGAATGAGAGCATCTCTCTTACAAGGAAGGGCTGGGGAAGCTGGGCCTGTTCTTCTTCTGACATGACTGAGAGTGGACCTGATCAATGTTTATGAGTATTTGAAGGGAGAGTGTCAAGAGGATGGATCCTGGCTCTTCTCAGTGCTACCCAGTAATGGGACAAGAGGCAACGGGCAGAGACTGATGCACAGGAAGTTCCACCTGAACATGAGGAAGAACTTCTTCACTGTGCTGGTGACTGTGCACGGGAACAGGTTGCCCAGAGAGGTTGTGGAGTTTCTTTTGCTGGAGACATTCAAGAACTGTCTGGACACAATCCTGTGCCATGTGCTCTGGGGTGACCCTGCCTGAGCAGAGAGTCTGGACCACATGATCCACTGTCATCCGTTCCAATTTGACCCATTCTGTGATTCTGAAAAGCAAATAACAATCATGAGGTATAGCAGTTTGGTCACTGAGCATAAAAACTAATGAAGCCTGACTTCATTAATTGTCAGCACATTAACTGTTCTGGCCCCTTTCTTCCCTTGCCAAACTCCTGTCCAGAATAGGGCAAATACTCTTCTCCCAGCTGCATCCTGAAACCTGTCCCTTTTATGAGAGCTGGCAGGTGCACCAGCCAGTGACTATCTGGCAGTCAGATGCTGCCAGCACTTAATGGGTTGTGTTGCAGCTCCTCCATTGCTCTGTGGAGGCTGCAGGTACTGACACTTCCCAGCAGCTGATTGTTGTTGATTGTTGTTAAATTTATCGAAGCATAATTATTTTGAAGGGTTTTCTTTCCTCGTAGAATTAAACTAGAATGAGCCAACAGGCTTAGAGAGTGTGTGGGCAGATAATGTGATAAAATAAGCTGAATTCCTTTGTAAACCATATGGATAATTAAAAAAAAAAAGTTTTTACATGAAGTTCTTAAATTGAGTAATTCAATTAATTCCAGAGTGACAGGAAAACTTCGTAGTAATTTGAGATCCTAACTCATGTGTAGTGAAGAATTGTCCCTAACATGAGAGTTTTGCTTCCCAAGTAGGTGTGATTTCATCCTTCTTTAATAGTTTAATTGCTGGTCTATAATAGACAGTTACCTGACACTACCGGTGGGAATGACCTCATATATGAGGGTAAAAAGTAGGCAACCTTTAAACATATTTCTGTAGCTAGTGTGTATTTGAGAGTTTTGTCTATACTTTATCATCAGATGTAATTCCTAATGCTGGATGCAGACATCATATCTGATAGCAGAATTTTGAAAGCTTCAAAAAGAGGCTGGGGTGGAAGCCTTGTAGATCCGTGTAACTGAAGCTTCAGAAGGAGAGAAAGTCTTCCTGTAACATTTCTGTTCTCTGTCTGATAGTCTGATAGAAACTGACATAACCTTCCTTTCATCAACTAAAAGTAGTCAGCCACAACAAATGTGCTTCCCCAGTGGAAGTTGTTTTGTAAAAACAGAGAGGCAGACAAAACAAAAACTGATTTCATGTATATTTATCCTCTACAATATCCTCAGCATCCTGATTTGCTCAGTTCAGTAATCCCAAGAATTATGCTTTCTACTTTGGTACTAAGGGTCAAATATAAATTGCTTATTTTCCATACAGCTGTCTTCTTACCTGTCTTCTGTGACATAGAGCCATACCTCCCAGCCTCCTCCAAAACAACCAAGAAACCCAATTTTTGTGGTTAATGTCTGCATATGATAGAATCCTAGAATGTTAAGGATTGGGAGGGACCTTAAAGATCATTTAGTTCCAATACCACTGCCTTGCAGAGTAAGAGTTGCAGCATGCAGATTGATATGTCATGATTTAATTTCCAAGCTCATGCTGCTGATTCACTCTTTCCTGTTAGGGTATGCCTTCCCTTGGTGGGAGCTTCCTGTAGCCTTGTATGCTGGCTATGGTGTAATAAACAGATGCCCAAGTGGGGACTTGCCCAGTGTACTTGTGGTGATAGGTATAGTAGGTTGCACTCTGTTGCAGAGCTACTCTTTGTAGCTGTAGCATTAATGTATTTTGGACTGCCTGTGCCCTGACATACTTACGGTCTCTGTTTGCTTTGATAGTGTGGACAAGCTGCCATAGGAAGCCTTGCTTTTTGGATAGAGACTGCTGTTAGTATATGACACTTTATTTTGACCTTATATGCCTGTTGGGCAAGTCAGCCTCACTTGTTACTGCTTTCTTCCTTGAAGGTAAAGCAGTTTTCATCTCCTGGGACGTGAAGTCAGCTTCTGGAAACTTACGTTAACAGCCAAATAGAAACTGTAGTTGAAGGGGAGCAAAATGTGTTTATGGACTGCAGAGGACAAATACAAGGAAGATATATTTTACACCAGATGTGCCCCTATTTTCTTGTTGAGTAAAGTCACCGTAGCAGTATTGGGGTGTCAAGCTTAGCATTTATTGGCCTATAAGGATGCTGGTGCAAGGCGGGTATGGTGTGAAGTTGATGTGTAATAGTGGTGTTAGCTAGGTGCACTAGGTTTTATAGGTATGCATCACTGCATTGTGGCTGAAGGCGATCAGTACTTATTCAGGGCAGCAGCGCTTGAGAGGCAGAGCTGGAACAGTTCATGCCGTAGCAGCTGCATGCAGATATTTAGGCCATGACTTTTTAAACACTGGAAAAAGCCAGGCTGCTTATTGAAAGGATGGTGCCTGAATGAGAACATGGGAAAATTACTCCTAGTTTGCCTAAGGACAATGTCCTGTGTCATTTGGGAAACTATTCCTGTTTTTTAAAGCGATTGGCTGTGCAGCAGTGAAGCTGTTCCTGTCCATGCCATAACAACGGGGGGAGGAAGCTGAGGCCACAGAGCGGATCTGCGGCACTGATGTGGAACAGCGGCCTCCTGACGCTTGTGTAGGCTGTGTGCTCTGTCCCCGGGCTGCCTGGAGCTCAGCCCGCGGGGGTGCTGTGCGCTGTGCCCAGGGCTGGCTGTACCCACGGGCCAGCGTGTGGCTCGGGGCCTGGCGGGCAGCCCTGTGTGATCCTCGCGTCCACTCTGCTTGTTTGGGTGGACAAGCCCTCCACCGCAAAACTTCAGCAACAGGAAGGGCCTAAAGTGACTGCCCATCTCTCATTTACTGTCCGTCCATATCTGTCCCTTGAGCATTTCTGTTCTCTTTCACGAGGAATAACTCCTCATAATCCCATCAGAGGCAATACACTGAAGTGTGATGTGAGTTTGGTGGGTCTGTGATTTCGTTTGTTCAGTATTTCTTGCCAACACTTTGGATGACACACTTGTTTGTGCACATTAGTTTAGTTGTCATCTAAATAATGCATTTGTGGTTATGACGTTTTAGAGATGTTTGACCTGCTTCAAACTTCATTTTCCTTTTGGGTTGCAGAAAACTCTGGTTTATCATTTGACTTGGCTTTGCAGGACCGTGTGCTTGGCTGCCCCCTGAACCAAGGATGGAATTTCGTAACCTCTTGCTGGGGCCGTGTGCACTTTGGCTTCCTATAAAGCACACACACTGGGCTCCTGCACCCCTCCTAGAGAGTGTTTAGTGTGCAGAGATAACACTTGCAGAACTGCTAGAGCTTTCTGAGAAAATGAAGTCAGGTGTTTTGAGTAGTTCACCTGCAAAATTCCTGTTTTCATTGTTTCCACCAGCCATGGTCTCAGACTAAGCCGTGCAGGATTTTGAAATTGTTGATCATATGAATTTAAATACATAGAAGCATAAGAAATTTTCTTTAAAATTCTTTTTTGTGGACTCTAGTACCTCAAAAATAAAATTGTGGTTGTGTTTGTAAAACTGTAACTTAATTTGGTGAAGGAATTTGGGAAATTCAAAGCAGTTTAAGGATAGCTAGTGTCAAGGCAAAAGCCCACCCTGTGTTCTCTTTCGGGTCAGTTAGGTTGTAGATACATCCATGGATCTCAGTGTTTGGTTCGATGGTCTGGTAGCAGAACCACTTTTAGAAAGCTTTTGTGAAGTGACATACTTTCAAGGAGAAGTGGAGCTTCTTAGTATTGCATTCAGATGAGCTAATGGGTTCACAGTGTGCTGGGAATAATGAACAATGCTTGTTTTCTCATCAGGTACCACGAACCCAGAGAAGAGGCATGGGAGAGTGTGAGAGCGTTCTGCAGCATGGCATAAATTACCATTAAATTCTGCTTTGATGCTTTTTATTAGTATTATTTCTGTATGTTGTATATTAAATATATGATAATTACATATTCGGGGATTAAATGTGTTTTAATATCCTGTCTGATGTTCTCTTTGGAAAAAAGAAGGTAATATTGTTAGTATTTTGCTGATTTGCTCTCAGATCTAGGAGTTAGGGATATTGTCATAGAATCAAAGGTAGCAAAAAGTACAGACAACAATAAAACAAAATATTCAGGATTTTCATAGAATGGCTTTTCTCTGGATGTTCCCTTTGAGCAATTAAGCTGAACAGAAATGAAAAGGAGGGTAAAACTTAATTAGCTACTGCAACATGGTGGAGTGTGAGTTTATTCAGTTCCTTAAGGCGGTATCTCTGGTCAAGCATGAGAGCACAATGACACCATTTGGTGTTTCTATTAGAGACATAAGGTTTTGTTCAGTATTTTTGGTTTTTTTGAAGCAAAAGTTAGTTTTCTCTTAGACAATCTAATTTTCCGTTAGGAAGAACTTGAGCTATGTTCAAGATTATTTTGAATGAAAAGAAAGTGTTTTCCTGTAAATTTAAAGTGGATGAAAAGAAGCATCTATTTCACAAAGCCACTGCTTGTTTTTATGACATCCTGGCACAGCAGATATTCCCTGCTCTTCCGTTGTGCTTTACTGCTGCTTGCACAGACTCACACATGGAGTCAGGCGTTTCTCTTGCTGTGGCTGGCAGAGCTGCTGATGCTTCACCACACACTGATCCCTGCGGCTGTCCATCCGCTGCCCTTGGGGAAAGCCAGCTTCTTCCCTGTTAGTTGCATTGCTGAACTGCAGCTCAGCAGCTTTCTTTAAATAGATAAAAACACCTGAAATTTTCCTTCGGTTCTGTCAAGATAGCAGTTTGATCTGTAACTGAAACTGTAAATGTCTGGAAAAAGTAGAAATGTGGGAAAAGGAGCTACAGCTTCTGATTCTGCATGGCAAGCCATTATCTGTGCTTTGGTGGGTACCTAGGAATTTGTTACAGACATCTAGTCATCTTCCATGCATTTGCCTAAGCTCACCATTTCTTCCTCTGTGTGTTTTTTGTTGGTTTGGGTGTTTTGGTTTGTTGGTTTTTGTTGTGTTTTATGTGTTTGCTTTAGTTTTTCATTTGGGTTTTTCCCTCTTAAGGTCTAATCTACACAAACACTTTTTTGAATGTAAATTATGCCACCTTGCCAGGTATATATTTAAAATAAGGAGTGGGAAGTTGTAAAGGGCTAATTATTTTACCTTAGTTTTCCAGGATCCTTTGTTTTATGGCCTTTTGCTAGTCTTTGCCTCAAAGACCTTGCCTCTTTCCCCTTAATATCTTCTTGGATCCTTTTTACATTCAGTGGCATTCTTTTGCCATTTAATAGGTTAAATTTTCGCATATTTGGAAAGTGTGCCCGACTTGACTGCTTTCTTTTGCAGGGTAGTACATAATGTCTAATGTCACTTTCTCAATTATCACCTAAACTTTACAGGAAAATCCATACACTCCAGAGTTGTTGAGGCAGGCCTGTGCTAGCCTGTTAAGTCTTGCTTTATGGAGGACTGCATTTGCTTTTTGTCTTAATGGTCAGGAAGCATCAGATGGCCTTACCATAGTTTGTAATTCTGTATAGTAGTAAAGATTAACATAAACTGAACAAGAAAATGCTGGCAATAGTCAGAATCAAATACTCAGAATCAGATACTATGTTGAAAACCTTACTTACAGTGGGATTTTTTTTCCTTGTGTGTAATAATATGATTGCAACTGCCTAATCTTTCATATTTAACTTTTTTTGCTTTGTGTAAGTTGAATTCATGACCATAATCAGAGGTGGTGTGTGTTAACTAAGCAGTTATTAGTAAGTTGATGGGGTGACCGTATAACTAATTTGGGCAAATCAGAATATTAGAAGCAGTGAACCTTTCTTATAATAATTTACTGCAATACCCATGTGTGCAAGGGGTAAATATGCATTTCAATTGTCATTGTGTTGGGTAGGCAAGGACTATAGAGCCTTCTCTGAGGATTGCAAGGAGGGAAGTCTTGGATGCTTTGATCATGTACCATCCAAGATGGTCCTTTTAGTCTTTGGCTTGGTGGTTCATAGTGTTACCAGAGAAGTATCTGAAAGTGCCTGGGAACCTTTAGATGATGCACTAGAGCAAGTATGTGGCATAGGAGTATTTTGCTTTCTCTTTGAAATGGTGAAATACCAAAAAACACCAATGCCTTTCCACTCAAAAAAAACCCCCAAAAAAACCGAAAAAACAAAACCAAACCAAAAAAACCCAAACCCCCCATAATTTCGTAGGCTTAAATGTAAATAGTAATTCTGTGATGTGATGTGATTAAAGAGGGTAATTGACAAGGTGTTTATGTGATGCTGAAAATTTTATTCCAAAGATAAATGAATAGTTGTTGGCAATGGTGATATGATTCTGCCAGGATGCCAGGTATCCACCAGAGCTCCTCTGTTGCTGCCCTCTGCAAGTGGACAGAGGATGGAAAATACAACAGAAGGCTCGTGAATTGAGATAAGGACAGGAAGTGATCACATATCAATTACTGTCACGGGCAAAGCAGACTTGGGGAAATTAATTTATTACCAATCAAATCAAAGCAGAATAATGAGAAGTTAAACAAGTCTTAAAAGCACCTTCCTCCAACTGCTCTGACCTTCCAGGGTTCCACCTTCTCCCTCTCAGTGGCAGAATGGAACGGGTAGAATCGAACAGGTAGAATGGAATGGGGGTTATGGTCAGTTCAGTACAGGTTGTTTCTGCCAGTGTTCATGGAGAGGAGTCCTTCCCCTGCTCCAGAGCGGAGTCTGTCCCACAAAAGACATTTGTCCATGAAATTCTCAAACGTGAGTCATTCCCACAGGCTACAGTTCTTCATGAACTGGTCTGGAGTTGGTCCCCCACAGAGTGCAGTTCTTTAAAAAAGCCTCCCCTGGTGTGAGTCTCCGACAGAGTCAAAGGTCCTACCAGGACACTTCTTCAGTGTAGGCTCCCCTCTCCATCAGTCTGCTAGTCCCTACTAGGAGCTTGCTCCAGTATAGGCCTCCCATGGGTTCACAGTCTCCTCTCAAGAATTCAACTGCTCTGGTGTGGGTGTCCTCACAGGCTACAGGTGGATCTCTGCATCCTCATGGTCCTCCATGGGCTGCAGGGGCACAGCTGCATCACCATGGGCTGCACCACAGACTGCAGAGGAATCGGCTCCAGCACCTGGAGCCTTGTCCTTTTCCTCTGATCTTGCTGTCTGCAAAGCTGTTCATCACAATAACTTTTTTTCCTTCTTGAACACTTTATTCTGGATCATTACTACCATCTCTGATTGGCATGCTTGGTCTTGGCCAGTAGTGGGTTTGTCCTGGAGCCGTCTGGCATTGGGTCTTTCAGACATGGGGGAAGCTTCTGGCAGCTTCTCACAGAAGTCACCAGCCCTGTACTCCCCTGCCACTAGCAAAATGTGGGAATGCAAACCCAGTACGCTGGTGTAGACATAGAATCCTGAGTTAAGCATTTTGGCAGACTATGTTGTGATGTGTAAGAACAAAAAAGGTGGAAAAAGCCAGAACTGATAGCTCTGCAAAACTACATCTCCAGGTCTGGCCTGTGGCTGTCCTCACTTTCACCATCCTACACCTCATCTCCAGCTGGTGCCCTCTGTCTGAGTCAATTGCAGGTCAGATTTCCATTCTGCTGCTTTTTGTGCTTTGCTAAAAGGGTTTTACAGTAGAGGAGGGAAGCTCAGGGCTTCCTTTCTTTGAGCAGACCTTCTGACCCCAGAAAGCCCCACTGCTTCCTGGCCCTGCTGGTGCTGCCTGAGCAGGGGGACTTGTCCTGCATATGCCACTGGGTCCTGTGGTGGTTCCTGCTGCTCTGCTGCCCAGAGAGACCCTCTGGTTTTGAAACCACACCTGTGCTCACGTTGCCTTGCCTCCCCTTCTTCTTAGTCTTCCATGAAGATGAGCGGGAAAAAGGGACTCCCATGTGGACTGGTTGGAAGAAGGGACTTTTCTGCCCTTCCTCTGGGGGCATTTGAACATCTCAGCTCAGGAGCTGCCCCTTCATCTTGATGCTCCCTTAAAGACAGCAAGCACCCTAAGGGCTGCTGGCACAATGTATTGGGCCAGCACAGGTCTTCCAGGGGGGAGCAGAAAGGCTTTGTCTCTGTGTGATGCAAGTGAACAATAGTGGTCTTAAAAAAAAAAACCAAACAAGCTAGAATATAGAGGTTTTGTTATCTATGTTACTCTCCTTCACATATTTTTCCTAAAATAATTCCTAAAATAATTGAGAAAGTGTCATCGGTGTCTAGGGAGGTGAGGCATTTGATCTCAGATCTGTGCTGAAAAGAAGATGGGCATCCTTCAAACAGAGGATGTAAGAAAGTCTTGTGAATCTTATCTAGTGCTGGGTTACACCATGTTTGTTATGCTGTATTGTTTTCTTAGCAATTCTTTATGAAGGGTCTTCAGTATTTTGTAAAACTCATTAGTGGCAGTGCAAGTAAAACAGAATTGACAGGAGATGGGATCTCTGACTTAAGGAAATCTGTATGATGCACTTACAAATACAGAAGGAAATTAATCTGCTTGACTTCATAATGGATAAAATGTATGTAGAATATGTGGAAATTAATTTTTTAAGTGGATAAAGGCATTCCAAGTGAATAAAGTATGTATGCATATTTGCCTCTGATAGTAAATTGTTGGATGACTTTTTCTCTAAACTGAGTCACAGAAGTTTACAACATTTGTTACCAGATAATATGTTTTCCCTTGGTAGAAGTCATATAATAAAGTCTCAAATTGGGATAATTTGATACAGCTAAACTAGAAATAAATGAAAACTGACAAATCTGTCATAAACTGTAAGTTTTAATGGAAGTTTAATATAAGCTTTCATGACTTTGTCAAAACCAATAATGTGTCAGCAGCTAGCTCTAAAACTGGTTATGTTGTAGTACAGGGCTGCAAAGGTTAACAAGTTTTTAAGACTCAGCTGTGAAGCTATATATGTTTTAAAATGCCTTTAGCAGAAGGCATATTATGATCTATTAATATAAATATATTGTATGTTGATACTTGTTTGAAAATAATGTTCTTTTACAGCTAATTTAATAATTTGTTTATTGATATGCATTACTGAATATCACAGTGGTGACTGGATAGAATTTGGGCATGATGAAAGTAGCAACCATATTCTGTATCTGTCTGTAATGAAATTATTTCAGTGTCAGGGCATCCTTATAATAGATAAAGCAGAAAAAGCACCAAACATGATGAGACTTTCAACATTGCACCACAATTCTTGTTTCTCACACATAGAGAATTGAAGGTTTTCTGACTGACAACCTATAGAGATGTTGGGATATCATGGCTTTGTAGCAGTCAGATTAAGAGACATACTTCTGTTAAAAAAATATTATGGAATTATGAAAGTACTTCATAGGAATCTTTCTTCATTAAAATTCAATACAATCTATGTGACTTCAAGGAGAATTATATTGAGTCAAAAGAAGAAACTGACCCAGTAAAAACATTTCTGGATTTTTAAAATTATTAAATTTAATTTTTGACACTTAGAACCACCACAAAAGAGAAAACAAAAACATTGTCCAGAAAGACCAAACAAGGAAAACGCAGGTCTCGAGATGACTCAAGAACAATTACATGTGCACTAATTGAGGTTTTGTACCAGGCTAAGCAAATTTGACATGATCCCTTGATTACTGTGAAAGTGTTGTTGATACTTGGCTGGTTTTTTGGGATGGGAATTTCAGGGAATTATGACTTAAAAAAAAAATAAAATAGCAATGATATTATGCACAGACTAACACACAGTTTTAGTATTCATGAGGATTATTTATAGTTATTAATGTTTTGTTGGTGGTTGGTTGGCTTTTATTTATCACAAAACACACAACTAATGAAATATGCCCTCTCTGGGTGTTGAGGAGGGGGAAGGGATGAAGTGGTATGTACCTGTTGTGATTACTTTCTGCAGTTAGTGTAAACAGTCCAACAGAGACTTGAGAGTTCTTAATGTAAGCTATGTCTTTTTAGGTATAGAAGAGCAGTGATACCTGCTTACTTTAAAAATGCAAATAGCAGTTGTAGTGTCAGAATAATAATAAAAGTCAGGACAAATGTTTCTTTTGTAATCAATGCATACGTTTTTTTTCCTAAAGCACATAAATTTAGGCAAATTATTTGTGAAACAAACTGTAAAATTGATGTATGTCAGACATCTGGCTCATGCTTAACTTTTAGCTTGCAGTTGGTATTTTATGCATGACAGCAAACAGGTGATCATGATTGAGTGTCTTTCAAAAACATCAGCAAAAATTACAGGTTTCTGAAACTCTAATGGTAAGGAATGACTTATTATAATTTATGTTTTCTTCAGCTCTTTAATGATCATAATTTCTAAGACATATTTTACATTTTAATTCAAGCTCGAAAATCTAGTAATTCTGAGGTAGGAAGTTAAATGCTGAAGTGCCAAGGGATGGAAGTGTCAATGGGCTGCTTGATATTTATCTCGTTTTTCTATATGAAATTCAGTGAAAATGTTGCAGAAATGACTTTGTTACCTGCTTTGATTACAGAAGGTTTAATCAAAATCTTTCCAGAGCCTGTGTGACCAAGCTGAGCTGTGTGATGGCTGGCCCTGTGCTGGTCTCTTCAGGGCTTGGGGTAGTTGGGTTCATTTTCTCAGTATCTGACAGTCTCAGCATGAAACACGACGGCTGTACGTCTTTTCATTGAAAACTAGGTGTTGGTATGGCCTTATTTTTGTATAGACCAGATTATGTAAGATATTTATACACCATGGCAATTGGAATGCTTGTTTGAAAGAATGGACTTTGATTCAGTGCTTTTGTCAATATGAGGGACTCACAAGAGATCTTGCCATAATGCTCAATTGTTACAGGGCCATACTTATCTCCTGTGAAGATAAGAATGTTATAAGTGAAAATGTGCAGGAAAAACTTATAGAGCAGGGGAAAGCGTATATATGGAATAGCATAACTCCTCTAATCCAGTGTTTTGGAGAATTCCTCTGGAGGAGAAAATCTCTGCTTCTGGAAGCCTGGGCTTCATTTATTTCATTTTAAGTGGCAGTTAGGTGAAATGTGTAAACAGTGTCAGGAACTGTCTCAGGTATTCCCTCTTTCAGCAGAGTGCTCCTGTCGCTAAGATACAAATTGCTTTGTGTTTTCTTTTTGTGGCTCCATAAATTTGGTGTTTTTCAAAGTGGATCTGGAAGACTAATATCTTGCCTCTTTTGCTTTCCTTCCAGTCCCATCTTCCCACCTTCCTTCTTTTCTTCCCTCCCTTGGTGGTCACAGCCTTCTTCTGGTGTGCTGAACTGTTGAAACAGGGGTTGATCTGCATCTTACAAAATATAATAAATGTATTTAAATATAATAAAGTGTAATAAAATGTGTTTAAATTGATAAGATTTATTTTAAGCAGTGCTAACAGAATAAAAAAACTGGTCCAAGCCTGCAAAAGAGACTAGGCCACCTGAAATCAGGAAGGATGTGAAGTCCTGTAGCCCAAGTGCATGTGGATGTTGAACTGAAGGCTGCAGTGGGACCCTAACCCAGGGATGGGAGCAGTTTCATATGTCTTGCTGTCCTGAGTGTGGGCAGAGTACCCAGCTCAGCTGGCACTTGTTGGATCCTGTGACTGACATGCTGAGTCTCCAGGCTCATCCTGTGTGCTGCTTTGGAAGCCTAGACATACACTGCAATGCTGCAGTTTGCTCCTACTGGAGCAAGGCTCTTAAAAATGTTATACCTCCACAGTGTGGGGAGCCAATCCAGTCTGCTGTTAAACTCCCCTACCATTAAATGGCAGGGGTCCTGTTTATTTTATCGGGCTTTTAAGCAGGCTTCAGAGAGTCTGGTCTAATGAATTTCTTGCTGAAGAAGCCTTCCACAGCATCACTGCTTGTGTGTCTTTCTGGAAACCTTGCTCTGGAGGGTGAAGCAATGTTTTTTGAAAATAATTATGATCTGTCTTTATTCTGGTAAACCAGGATGTGAAAGTGCTTGGTTTTAACATTTTTGCAGAATCATCCCATTGGTTATCAGAGTTAACTACAGTCTAATGCACCTGCTTATATAATAAAATTGTCACAATTTTTCATTTTAGACAAAAAAAATTCCCCAGAAAACTCTGGCATTCTGTTTACTTTGGAAGGTATTCTCCCATTTTATGTTTGCTTTACTTGCATCTGCTGACAAGTATCCCCAGGAAAAGCAGAGTGTTAGCAAACATCTAATTGTGATGCTTTTACAATGTGACAAGGAATCAGAATATGTATGGACGATGGGCCTTGGTTCAGAATGGAAGTCAGGCAGACACTTGTATTGTCTTAGCACTGATGGAAAAGCAGAGTAAACTGTACATACCCACAAAAATTAATACTGGGCCAAGCCTTTCTCCATAATCTGTGGGGAATAGGAACAGTTACTGTCCAAATGTAATCTAGTTGGATTTCCAGTCTCTTGGCTGTTTGACTCTGTGTGAGTCTCAGCCAGTCTGAGAAACTCAGCGTGAAATGGATTTCTCTAATCAGGGTGACTTTGGTGCTTTGCTAGTCTCTCTCTTCCACCCTCTTCCCATTATATAGAAAGGAAAATTTTTATTTAATTATAAGAAAAATATTTTCCCCTGGTCTCCCAGGCTAAGAAATCAAATAATACAATAAGCTCCTGGGTGTTTGGAGACTTGACAGCTTTAGACACCTTGCCACTTTATGCAGATTGACTTCCATGGCCAGTTACATGGTTTGGGATGCTCTTGGCAAATTCAAAGTGTAATGTGGAAGTCAGGGTAGGCAGTTCTGGATGATACAGTATAATTGCAAACTGAATTGTATTTGTGCAGCAGTAATGTTTAAATACTTTCACTTAAATTGTACTAGTTCTCATAATTAATGTAGAATTTAGTCTTACAGATAGGTTAGTTGTGTGGATAATGTGTATTACAACATCCATTCAGTTTTGTCTCAGAGTGCTGCTCTATCAATCAGAGTAAAAACATTCCAGTTGCAGAGAATAGGAGATAACTGTTGACTGTGCAGAGGGCAAAAATGATGAAACAGGATTTTAATTTTTCTTAAAGAACAACCAGCTCTTGGTTCCCCATGATGAGTGGGGATGAGTGAAGGACTAAGCTATTCTCTGCATGGACTTGCAGGTTTCCCTGTTCAGCGCTGCTGTCTTGCTCTTTTCTCTACTTCCTAAAGCTGTCCTCTCTTTTCACAATTTTTGTTACAGTGTTCCTTAAGGATGAAAACATGCTCATACAACACAGCTTGCACCATTCTGTGTCAAACTTACATAGTTTATTCTGTGCATTCCAGTTTCTGCTGCACTCAGTAGCAGAGGGTAGGCTGCCATCACATTTCAAAGTAATGATGTTTTCTAGTAACTGTACTGGGAAAAACAAGAATGGTCTTTGGGGAACTAGGATTTAGCTTGTCAAAAGACACTACTGGGTTATCAGTAATTCAAATGCCTTTTTTTACACTGGAGTCTGACAGGACTGAAAATAGAAACTGTCAGCATCCTGATTGTCTGATTATGTAAAACCATCAGTGAAACCAAAACAAACCAGGTATGATAGGTTTATATATGTGCATATATTTTTCTTGGAGATATTTTTAAAGGTTTATAAAGGAAAGAAATTCACTTCCAGCTGTAGATTTCAGTGTTTTGGAGAGTGAGCAAAAAAAATGCTTTAAGTCTTCCAAATGTAAACTCATATTTTTGATGCTGTAACAGGTTACAGTGATAGTCTTTGAGGCTGATCAAAATAATAATGAAATGCTTAATCATTAAAAAAACAGACATCTTTGGCAAAATGATGTGATTTACAAGACTGGAAGATTTTCAGCTGTTGCCCAAATGAAAACTAAAAGAAATGTCTTGGAGGATCCTCTACTAAAATAATGTTTATTTTGGATCAGCTCTGGTCTGTCTGTACAAAATATGTATCAGAAGCAATTGGAGATAGGCAGGTACAAATCTATTGCACCTGCCTATTTACAGCCCCAGAGGGCTGTAAACTCCTCATTCCAGTCTGACAAAATGAAGATATAGTTACAAAGTCTTCATGTCATTGCTAATGTAGTATTACTATACAGCTAGGCAACTTTTTATAACTCTAAGCTATCAGTCAGGAATACTTCTGTACGAAATGTGTGTTATTTAATTGTGGCTTTGCTTTTGCTCTCAGGTTCTCTGTTTAGAGTGACTGTTTCCATTAATGGTGAAATGAACATGGTATTTCATTAGACTTAAAATTCTTCAATTTCTATGTGAAATGAAATTTTCCTAAGAAAAAAAGATACCGTGTTACTTCTCAGTGGATTATGTGCTGTTTTAAAGCACACCTTCATATTTAAAACAGTAGCCTTTTGGAAGTGAGCTAGAGTAAATAAAGTATGTTTAAATATCACTTGTGAAAGTAAAAACAATTTGCAGTGACCATTTCAAATTGGTGAAAGTACATTCATTAAGTAAAAATACATGTAAATAAAGCCAGATTACTACTTTGCATGCAGGGTGTTATTGACAGTGAATTACTCATAGACCTGATTTAGAGAAATCTATTTTTTCATAGGCTCTGATGTAGTAAGTTTTATGGAAAAGAAAGAAAAGTTACATTTTTGGGACAAAACAGTTTTTGACAATACTAAACAGGTTTTCTGAAGAGTGACTTTTATTCCATCATAGTGAAAGCTGGAATGAATCAGTTTTATGTGAAGACCTTACAGGTGGCCTGTAGTTCAGTCGCAGACCTCTGTCAGGCCCTGGGGCTGCATCACATCTGTCCTTTGCAGGTTTATATTCTTGCCTTGAAGGGTGGATGAGCAGCCATGGTCCCCAGGGCCATCTGCAGTGCAAGGAGACATAGCACCAATGTCCCAAGAGGGTTTGTTTCTGAAGGCTAAGCCTGAAAGACAGGCCATGACTGTCAAATTCATACCAGCTTTGTTTCACTGTGCTACTCTGAAAAGTTACTCTCGTTATGATTTCATTTTATGAACATGACTAAATAATTCCCCCAAAGTTCATGCTGATTTTGACCCTAAAAGAAGGACCTGTCCAATCAGTTGTCATTTAAGTAGATTGCTAAAAGAATAATCAACTTGGTGGACTGAAATTAAACTAGGGAGTTGGCAAATATTCTCTTTAGAAAAAAAAAACTCAAACTGAAGAAAAAACCCAAAACCAAACAAAAATCCCAACAAAACCCCCTAAAACAAATGAAAAATGCTGAACTCAAAGCCAGCCAGCCCTCTGTTTCATCTGATTTCTTTAGGTTTTATCAAGGGAATTTCTCCATTTGCTTAGTTTTCCTTAGCAGTCCTCTTTCAAGCCAACAGATTTCAGCAAATAATATTGTGTACAGTGAAGAATCATGTATCTTCTGCTTTGACCATTTTCAAAGATCCTCAAGCACAGGGTTGTTAAGAGTAGAGAATCAAAGCAACAACTCAGCTAATGTTGAGATAGATTGACTGAAAGTGCTCTGTTGTCCCCCAAAGTTTTTTCCTGTACAATACAGACACTCTCTGATTTGTTTTTTTTTTTTTTTAGATAATCTTTGCTGTGTGTTTCCTTCTGCAGTTGCTAATGATCTGAAGAGAATTAGTTGTCTGTACTGTGTTGACTACTTTAATTTCAGTAGGGAGAAACAGATTATATAGGAAAGAATGGGAAAATTAAAAGTACAGAATAAAAAGCAGATCCTGTGACTATCCTTTTTTTTTTCCCCAAAAGGATCCATGAAGCTTCACATGAGAACCTAAAAATATCAAAATTCATCTGCTGTTACACTGAGAAAGCTGAATAGCTTTTGTGAGTGTTTTGCAGTCATGCCTGAGTGGAAACAGTTATCACATAAAACTGCTTGAGAGTTTTACATTCATTATTAGTGTGGTCACTGGATGAATGATTAAGGTGTGGGATTAACCTACCGTACAATGGATCTGAGAGGCACACTTCCTAAACTAACTGCCAACAGCATTCATCGGCAGTTTCCTCTGTTGCTAGAGTTCAAGAAGTAAAATTATTTGTGGACACCAATGGTTAATTATTATGTACAAGCCATGAGTTCAGATTGCTGAAGAAATGTGTTCCTTTGAGATGAATCTATTTTACAGAGAATCTGTTTTACACCTGCCATGCTATATAATTTGCACAGTTTTAGAGCAGAGAGATTTTGACATGTGAAGTTATTGATTGTAGTAATCTGCCTGCTTCAGGAGCTTGGGAGTCAGATGATTTGCTTGTGCTCAAGCCCTATTAGTGTACAAGTAGTCTTGCTACACCAACAATGCTTAGTTTTATTTTCCTGCAAAACTCAGTGGGAGCACAGAAAAGCTAATGGAGAGTGTACATGAGCTGTGCTGTTAAAGAATCAGTCTTACTACTTTCACCTTTGGAATTCTTGAAGGCTGACTTCGGCTGAAAGTAGGGGTAGCTAGAGCTGAGCAAAGCGTTGTGTGCAACAATTTCTGGGAATCTGTGTCTTGTGCTCATGGACTCTGCTGCAGCCAGTGGCTTTAGAGAAATGCAGGGGAAAATCAGAGCTTGGAGAGTCACCTGTGAATTACATATCTGTAGCTGTATTACACAAATAAGAACAATAGACACAGGACATCATGATTATTATTTTAATTAAAACAGGGCTTTAATTAGCAGAAGATTTGTTTTCTGGATGAAAACAGCAATACTTCCTCAACAGATTACTTGAGTCTTCTCAAATGGACTGCAATGTATTGACTTAGATACTTATTTTACAAAAATCAGTTTAATTTCCAGTTTATGTTTCTGAAGTCCAAAGGAGATATCAGGTCATAACTCTGTAAAAGTATCTTTTACCTTTATATTTTTCATTTACCTTTTATTTTAGAGCAAAGGAAGTATGCTGCATTCTGTGGAGTGCTTGTTGTTTCTGGTAGCTGTCTTCAGAACTGGGATTTAGTTTCCTGTTATGGCTGGCATTTGTCCGTGTAAATTCTGTGGAAGCTGGCTGGAAAGAGGCATGGAAACCTTTGCTTCTTGTTAAGTCAACGTAAAGTTAGACTTTCAAGACCTAACTGATATTTTTTCATCAAAATAACTTAAGTTTATCTATTTTCCTTGTTTAACATGCAAATTAGATATTCAGAATGCGTTGCTGCTCTAAAATTCTCTCAGTAGAGAGCATTAATTTGCAAGCAGCATCAGTAATTTAGCAGCATACATTTCACAGTTGGCAGGGCTGGTGTGACTCCAGAGAAATATTTGTACCTTCTATAGTTAGTTCTCTGCATGTTCATTTTCTAATTGATGAAATATCACAGTGGGTAAATCGGATACATTTAATATGACAGCAGCATCTTCCATCACCTCAAAATCTGGGGTGTTTTTCCATGCCTGCTGCTATTGCTGTAGAGACTGGAGAACTTCATCTTCCTCCTTCTTCTAAAACTGGGACTAGATGCACTTGGCATTATTGGAGTAGTCGAGAGAGTTCAGTTGCAGTGTTACTAACCACCAGCAGTGTTGTCAGACCTAAGCATTTGAAAAATCACAGCGTGAAATTAAATTTTTTGAAGTTTATTTTCCTGTTGCTTAGCACAATGTTCTCCAGCATTTTTATGACTATGAAAATGAAAATTTGACAGTCACCTGATCTGATAAGAAGTTTGCTCATTATGAAGTTATGAGTAGTATTCAAGATATCCCTCCTGGGATAACCTCTATGAAGTCTCCGTACCTGCAGCATGTTTCATTTCATGTAATAAACTGAAAAAAAGTGCGAAGCAGAAGACTGAGTTCTTTATTGTTGAATGAAAGATGCTATGTTTGTAGTAGGAATTAGTTTTCAGGAGAACAGATGCTCCTGAGGAGAGGTTTATATGTCTTGTCTAAGATAGAAACACGCTGTCGTGGTACTTAGTTGCATGAATAAGAATATACTGGAGGAAGAGCAGTATGGACCAGCATTTCCAAAACATCTCAGTGGTGCAGCAGTGCAGGAGCAGCACCTCGTGCGTGCAGGGTGCTGAACACCTCAGGGTGCTGTGCTGCATCCCTCCTTGTGAGTGCAGGGAACCCCTGGGGCTGGGGTGAGCCACTGCCAGAGACACCTGGCTGTCTTTCCTGACTCTTGCAGCAGTAAGTCATGGGGAGAGAGGTTGAAGTGCTGTGAGACCTCAAGTATTGTTAATGTGTAAGTGCTAGGAGGAATAAGTGCTACTTACAGGGTGGGTTTCTTCCTGTATTGGCAGTTCATGTTACCATTTAGTGGCAAAGGCAGAATATATCTGTTCTCTAGGTCAAAGTGAACTTTTAGCCACTTGAAAAGCAGGTCTGTTTCGGGTCTCTGAGGAAAGAAAATTCTTAATGGATAAGGAAGGAAGACCTTGAGAGTGATTCAATTGATAAAGATGGAGTAAGAATATCTACAGATAAGACAAGTGCTTCTCTATTTATTTATTTCAGTGCAGACTCCGATGAAGTAATTGTGCTGATACATTAACCCAGAGATTTGCTGTGAACGTTCCATTGGCTGTCTCCAGGGACATGGTTTTTTTCCTTCCTGCATTACCCTAAACTATATTAAAAAATAAAAAAAATAAAAAAAATCAGGTGTTTATGGCAGACACTGTAAGCTGGAGCAAAGTGCGCTCTGAAAATTGGCAGCTTTCTTTGCTGTCTGGCATCACTGATTTTTAATGAGGGAATGCAGTTAAAATGCATATTAATATTTAATTGAAGAAGATTCATGTAAACCCCAGCTGTGACCATAAAAATTGGTGCTTTTTTCTGAGAGAAATAAAAGCAGTGGTTCCCTATGGTCTCATTTGATTTCTTTATTCAGCAGCCACCCTTATGTTAGCATACATCTGTGTAGCCTTTTGTATACTTGCAGAATGAAATATGCAGTCCTCAGTCTTATTTTGGTTGAAAATGCTAGTGACAAAATTGCATGTTGACTGCTGATGTTCAAAGGTTTTAAATAACAATCATGAGATTTTCTTCATCATATTGGTAGTTGGAAGAAGTGTACATAAACAAATGTACAGCAGATGGCACTGCACTGTAACTGTAGAATGAGAGGTTTGGGTAGAATAAACATGTTCATTTAGGGGGTTTGTCCCTATTTATGGAATTTGTATTTTCTTGTAAACAGTAATAGAAATCAGCAGGCCCCATGCGTTTTAAAATAGAATTAGGTGAACTTGAGTAAGATACATATCAAATAATGCTTTCATGGTTCTTTACTAAGATGGACAATGCTGTTTCCAATGATTTTTCATTTTTTAGTGAAGCTCTACTGCTAGACACCTAAGAGATTAGCTTTTACTGAGGAACATTGAAACTAAAATCAGGCCACACAAAGCTTTCTTCAGTTGCAGGACAGCAGATCAAGAAGTTGAGTAGAAGTTTTTTAGAAGAGAATTTCTCCAGGAGATTCTTCAACTAGGTAGGGATTTTCAGCTTGAGTTTTATCAACAACTGAGAAACAAATGCAGCTATGAAGAAGGAGAGCGTTCTGTGTAGTTGCTGCCATCTTCCCTTCCCATACCACTGGCACCTGTAAGAACACTGACTTCATTGCTCCATTCAGACTGAGTGACACATGAAAGGAATCGCCACACTCAGGCTGTTCCACGTTTCCACCACTGACGTGTGCGTATTGAAAAGGCTTTACAAACCTGATAGCTTTTCAGTGGGAATAGTAAAATACTACTCAGTGTCACTGTGTTTCTGTCACCTCATTGGAATTTGCCCCTTATCTAAGCATAGCCCTGACTACCTCCTGTAGTGAGTTGAGTTCACAGCATTTTGTGCTCCGTAGAACTAGATTCCTTGTGAAGGATCTAGGAGGCTTGGTGGATGCAAGTTTTTGTCATTCACGCCTCAGTATTTGGCAAGCTGGGTCAATATAATGTGACTCCCATACAAAAAACAACAACAACAACAAAACCACCAAAAAAAACCCCAAAAAAACCACCCCAAAAGGAAAATGAAAGGGTTAGAGGCTGTAGGATGATTGATGATTTCAACTTGTTGCTTTGTTGGTCCCTTCTGAAAATGGGCACCATCTTGCCAAACACTGAGCTACAGCCAGTGACCTCCTTGTTGTGATGTTTGGTGGTGTTACTTAGCTGCAGCCTGGTTCTGCTGCTTCCTAAGTGGACTTAGGGTCAAGTCATGAACAGAGCCATGTTTTAGGGAGTAAAACTGAAATAAAAGAGGAGACATCAGCCCCTTCAGAATCAACAGACCTGAAGCAGAAATAGTCAGCCAATCTGCATGCTGGTAAATTTACTGGTCCACGTCCTTTTGGTTGGTGAGGAACATGCCTCATGGTTATAGCTAATTTAGGAAAAATTTTCTGTGGAGTAGTATACTACTTAACATACTTCATCATGTCCTAGGTGGCTTTAAAGTAGCAATTCATCATCATCTTTAAAGTAGCAATTCATATTTCATATTTCTTAGCATACCAACTTAGCGTTATAAGCAGAACTTTAAGTCAGTGGAAGGTGCTTGATTCTCATGCATTTAATTATAAAGGAGTTAAAAATGTAACTAAAGATCAATTTGCTTTACTGCCTCAATGTTATCAGAAGCAGCAATTTGAAATGGGAATATGATCAAGAATGTGGTGAATGCAAGAAATGACATTTTGTTGTCAACAGTCATGGTGTGGTGCACATAAGGTCCTCCCAAGCCTGGAGAAGTAATGCTTAAGAAAATTTTCTTTTATGCATGCTAGTGTGCTTCAAAAAGATTAAATCAAGATGTATTTACAGTAAGTTTAATGGCTTTTCTTGTTTAACTGGAGTGTGATGTTAATGTGAAGCATTTCTGAGAACTTTCCATTAAAAACTGACAGCAATATTCATGGGTAACTACTTATGTGTAAATCTATTAGTAAATTAATCAACTGCGTGATCCTGAGAAAGGACACTAAAATGCTTTATTGGTTTGCTGCTCATTGCGTTGATTATTGAGGGCTCTTCTGAATATGTCTCTTTGATTTCTGCTGCTTGCCAATTTGTCATGGTAGTAGTTAAAGAACATTTTGCTAGCTCAGCATTCTTGTCCACGCTGAATTTGTAGCAATAACTGAAGGTGATTCCTTTTTGCAAAGGGGACATAATTCTCTAGAGAAGGGAATGTAAATGTACTGCTAGCACTGCCAGTGTGCAGTATTTTAATAGTGAACTTGTCTTTGTTTACAGTAGCTTCAGATTTAAAATTATGAATTGGTTCACTTTTTAAAGTAACAAAATTAATATATATTCATCTAAAGGTCACATTTTATTGATGATTAAGTAAACCATCATGAACTGAAATCAGATGAATTTTGTAGTCACTTGTGCATTGTAGTACATATATCGGTTGTAGCACCCAGGATTCTGCAATAAGTAAATAACTTTGCAGAAACATTTGTTTTAATTCTTTTTAATTTCTTTCAAATATGGACAGGGGAGAAAACTTACAGAAAAGTCATTAAGTGATGCAGGTAAAAGCATGAGATTACTTTGTCTTTTTTTCCTCATTTGAATCCAGGGGAGTTCCGATCAAGAAAAAACAAATCTTTATTCTGTGATCAGTTTATAGTTAGATTGTCTTTATTATTAGTGTTCTGACTGTATAGGGTAAAGTACAGGATGATATTTTTGTCCTCTAACAGTATTGAAATTGACCTATGGGATGTAAAGTAGTATTGATTTAGTCTCTGAATGTCCTAGATTATTTGAGTAGATGATCGTCAGTGTATGTTTATGTAAATGAAAAATACAGAAGGTTTTTCAGCATTTTTTAAAGATGTGCATTTCCATGGATGGTGTCCATAAACCCTACCCTCAGTAAGGTCTGCATATCCTGAGCTCAGGGGAGCTGGTGACACGGAGAACTTAACACTGTGTGAGACCTTTGGTCTATGGAAATTACTTGGGGAAAAGAAAAAGAGAATAAAAATGGATGTTTAAAAAATAGTACCTGTCAACTGTCACTCCTTGGTCTGTTTTCTTCTAAACCTCCCAACCTGTTTTCCTGAGGAATGAAATAGTGTGATTATTGAATTCCTTAGTAGTCTGATGTAGCTATGTTGTAAAAAGTGTCAGACGCAGCTGTGGGGTGTTACCCTGTTTTGAGCACTGGCTATGACCTCTTGAGGGTCTCAAGAGCTCCCTGGGTTTGTGGGAATCTCTCAAAAGCAAAGCTGAATCTTGGGAAGAAGGCTTTCTTACAGGCCCTCTGCTCCTGTGTGCCACGTGTGAGCAGACAACCTCAGCTGTTATTTATATTAATCACCTCAATTTCATTAAAATTCTTTTATTTCATAAAGAGCAGTAAACATTGAATAGCAAGTTAAAAAATAGTAAATGTAATTATTTCTGCTAGCTGTTTAATAGAGGCAAGTCATTAATACTGATGTATCTTTTGCTTCTTTGTTCAGGCTGCTCCTCTTTTGAAGTAGCAGTGATACATAATAAATCAGGTCAGTCACATAATTAATCGACTGTGAACCAGGGCATAATTTTCTCAAGCAGGAAAACCTCACTGAAGAACTGACATGTCCTGCTTGGTTTGAGTAAAAAAAAATAAATGTTTTTTTGAAGTTTGATTTAAAAACTCCACAGCCTCTTGCTTCCTCGGTGCTGTTTTTTACCCCCAGAGATTTTAATAAAATTTTAGTAGACACTTCAAAATAAAATGACTGTTCAGAGGGAAGCCTTAGAGATGCAGTATGTATTACAGCACATAGTATGTAATGTATTATTTGAAATTGTGAAGTGATTCAAACAAGTCTGGCTTATATCATCAGAACAGTTATCTCTCCCACCTTAATTTTCTTTGTGACTTGAGTTCAGGTTTGTGAGATTTGCATGGCATTGATCCTTTCCTTGGGCGATGCACAATTTCATAATTCAAGTGTGACAGCTGCTGTAACCATCATGCCAGCTGTCCCTGCAGATGCTCAAAAATCTCCAGCTTCTCAAAGATGTGTATATGTCCCTGGGGTAAACCATTTTTCTAAGAGGTAATGTATGAAGTATCTTTTAACAGGATCACTCTGCTGGCAGTTCTGAGTGCGTGGTGCATGTAGTGCTACTTTTCTTAACGAAAAGCTCTTCTGTGTGTCACCCTACATTGCCCATAGGGGAAAAAAAAGAAAAATTGTCTTCCAACCCCCCAACAAAGCAAAAACCTCTTCCTGTCCATCTGTTATTGTTAATAACTAAAGAAATGAGGCTGTTAAATAAATAAATAAGATGGTAAAATTTGCCAAGTGGCGTTCAAACTTCTGTCCAAGAGAGATGTTTACAGTTTGGTTTCCCAGACTGCGGAAGATTTACCTTATGTAGAAGAGATCCTGGGTGAACTCTTCTGTTTGCCGGACAAAGGATCATTTCTGCCTGAGTGTTTAGTGGGATAACTGCTGAGCTCCACTGCAGTTTGGTTGGTTGAATTTCCAAGGTTGAAGCCTTGTGAACTCAGATTATCCTTTTGGGCTGGTGTGGTGCTCATCCGTGGTGCCAGTGAGGGCGTGGGCTGTGAGCAGGCACAGCTGTCTGGCTGTGTGTGCAGCACTGAGGGAATGAAGAAGGGTCTTGCCAGTCTGAGGTCTCCATTTCCAGCTGAGGGCTTTGCACAGGGGCTGGGCTGCAGTGCTCAGATCCTCTGAGGCAGAGCCATCAGGTCATTGGAGCTCCTTGAGTGATTCATGGCTTATGGATGAGTGCAAAAGCCTGTTCAGTATGTTGAAGGATATCCTGCACTCAGACTAGGCTGAATGACGTAATGGTCCTTATATGAATTGAAATTATTTTTTAGTGTGTATTCCACAAATCATCTCCTGACCTTAAATGGAAAAACTGAGGAAGATTTTAAAATATTTATTTTCGTGATGAAATAATTACTTAATAAGAAGTAAGTCCCTTAAACGAGGAAAGCAGGAATGTTCTATATCTGAATCCATAACCCACATGTTTTACTGCTTCTCTTCCATGACAAAATGTCAGTCATAGGATACCATTAATAGTACCTCTAGAGACTGATGTTCCCCAGAATAAGGGCTTGGAACAATTCATAGCTGGAACTATCTTTTTTTTTCTCCCCAGTCCCTGTTTAATGTTAGGTTAAAAAGAGCTAAATACAGGTAAATTGGTCCTATCTGAAGATAATCACTGTGGTTGTGAGGCTAAGCCTAAGTTGGAATGGCATCCCTTTCTGTAACTTAAGTTTCTTGAATCCTATTGCCTCCTAGTAAGAATTAATAATCTGGTCTTGCTACTGCCTCTCCTTGTTATATCTACTTACCTTTTGAGATCCTGGGAACAGCCTGAAGTCCTTTTGCTCTGCTGTGGCAGTGTGGCAAGTGTGAATTTTATAATCAGGCTAACATTCTGCCTGGAAAGTGCAACTGGCAGAAAAGAGAGTTTCTCTTCTAATCAGCCCAAAAATTATATGAAGAACTGTTTTTGAAATGTGAAGACTGTTTTTTAAATGTTATTAGAAAAATAATTGCATTTATGTTTTTGAAGTGCCATGCCTAGTCCCAACCTCTGTGCTTCACAAATGTAGAATTTTCATGAGGCTATTCTTGTAGTTCAAGAAACCATTCCCCTAGAGTTCAGTTAAAGACAATCAAAATCTACTTCTTTTTCAAAAAGGTTTCTGTAAAATCATTTCTTCAGAAAAACGTATTTTCAGTTTTTTCTCCTTGAGAGAAATCTTTCAGAATTCCAAAAAGTAGTAAATTTGCAGGAAAGGGAAAACAACAGTGGCAAAACTCAGAATTTAATAATGCTTTAATTTATAATGATTCCTTAGAATGGAGGCAAAACTTGCCAGCCCCAGAGCATGGTCTTTAATAAGTAAGCTTTTGATGTTCTTTTATACTTTATTAGCAGTTATAGCTGTCAGGTGAATTTTTGCTCATTATTTCACGAATAGACATTTATTCTAAACTTAGAAACAATTTCTTAAGATTGAAAGAACAAAAATTAGCTGATGAATGAAGGTTAAATTAAGAACAATAAGTCACATCCTCTGAATGCTTTTCATCTCAAGACCAAGACAGTTTTTGAAAGATCATTATAGCATACGATAATAATTTTTTAAATCAGATTTCATAATTGTGTCAGTTCAGCAGTTGGTTGGGAAAGCAACGTAAAATGGGGGTATGAAAAATATTTCCAAAAGAGAATGCAATATCAAGAAAATGTGTCTGAAGCTATAAATACCTTGGGGCGAGAATACTAAGATCCCAGTCAAAGTCCCTGAAAGCTGTGCTGTTTAGCATTTCATTTTGATGTATTGTAGACCTAAGGGCCATGCCATAACATTTGCTTCGTCTTGTGCACCCAGGTTTTCCTTAAAGGTTTGTGGGTGCTCTTATCAAAAGTGTACTTTTCAAAAAATATATTTCCAGTTATGTAGTTCTTGCTGGAATGGAAATAATCAGTCTTTCACTGGAAATAAGCTTTTGAGAATAAACACCTTAATTTTGCTACAGTTGATGCTAGTTTGCAGCAGCTGTTTATGTCTCTAGGCAGAATTATTCAGATAATTCACTTTGATTTCCTGTATAACACACATTTTTTGGAGTTACGCCATTTATTCTATCGCTACTGTAGGACTCAATATGTCTGCAATGATCTGCATCCACCATATGCTCTGTGCTTTCAGCCCTTGACCTTCTTAGCTCCTTGTGTGCTGTGGAGTTCATGTACAGGATTGTTGTCTGTCCCAGGTGCTGCTCTGGGAGAAAAGAGGATTTGGAATCAGGGTTTGATCAACAGATGTTGATCAGCTGAGCACTGGGATCCTGGCACATGTCTCTCTGTCATTTGGTGCTTTTGCAAACTCACACCTGTGAGCAGACTCTTTTGTCTCTGCTTACCCCCATTGGGCTCAGCAGACAGACTGAAGGTATTGAATACACCTGCAGGCAAGCTAAGGACTTTGAATCCCTGCTTATTACTGCAGATCAGGCTGTTCAGAAAAAAAGTATACTTAAAAGCCCTTACGTAGCCATTGAATTTTCTTCTGTTCACAGAGTTCAATGGTATTCAAATAAAGCATCTTTTTCTGAGGTGACTCTAGAAGCTGTTGAACTAGATATTATATATATAGCTATTAAACATAAATATTAGGCATTTAAAGGGGTGGGAAAGACATCCGTTGTGATTTCCACAGGGATAGAGAAAAAGCCCTTTGATTCTTCACTTAAATTCTGTGTGAGGGAAGAGAAGTGAAAAAACAGCAGGGCATGTAAAGAGAAATATAAGTGTGTGTGTGTTTGACCTTTATGCCATGCAGTGAGCAATGAAAGTGATGTAACTAGGTTCCCTTAAAACTTCATAACGTCACCACCTGCACCAATAATTTGTCAGCTTCTAACACCAATATACCTTTTCTTATAAGTAGTCTCTATGTCTCCTCCTGAAAAAAAAAGAGATGCTTCAGGGAGCAGGGGCACATGATCCATTTCTGAGGGCTTCCCTATTTGAGGAGTCCTGCAGAGACTGGATATACACCAAAAATAAGGTTTTTGACAAACTGAGAAACTAATGTCATGCTGCCTTTGCATCACATCCTTCACCTTGGATCCCCATCCCACAGGTCTAAGTCTTTGTTAAGCAGATATTCTGCAATCCTTTGCTGGATAGCACGGTGGAAAGCATCCTGGGATGCTTCAACAGGCTTCTCACTGTCTGCAGGGAAAAGGCTGCCACCAGTCTCTCCGCTGAGAATCCCACCAGCCAAGCCACATAATGATTTCAGCTTTAATTAGCGGAAGGTGGCAGGTTCCAGAGGCTCAGTTCTGCTGCTGATCCCTTTGGCTTTCACAAGGAGATACAGCTGTATTGGCTGGTGCTTCACAGATGCCTTACCATTACTTTTTTGCAAAGTTTCATTAAAACAGCACACTGGTTGCTATTCCTGCCACCTGCCATTCCTTCTTGAATAATTTTCACTTCTGATCACATACTAGTTTGTCTTTTATATGTCTGTCCTAAATGTATTAACTGGAAGATTTCAGAGTAGATTTAGATATGAATAAGCTGCTTTGGTATCAATATTTTTCCCCAACTTACCAGAAGATGATGGCACAGAGCTCTTTTCCCAATGGGATGCTCACAGAGTTCTCAAAAAACAGTGTATTTAGTGCATCTTAGCCATCATTCCTCTGCATCAAGGAGGTTAAGAGCAACTTTTCTGTGTGACTTAACAGCTATAGTTGCAGGACTGGTGTCATAGGAAGTGGGCAATGTCTATGTACTTATGTCAACTTTGGGTCAACAGAAGCAATTGTTTGCTTTCTGGGTTTTCGTGGCATGGAAGTATACAAAAATAAGTAAATAATTTAGACCTGAGTAGGTGAGTCTTTTCTAGGGATTACAATTTTTTTTTGTATCATGTTTTCATTCCTCACAAAAAATGTTCCACTTAAACCCTTGAACAAAACAGCAATGCCTTCCCCCTGCCCCCCTGGGAAGCTTAAAACCAGAATGTTTTTAAGGGATTACTGATTTCTCATAGATGAAATTTAGTGGAGATGACATGAATAAGCTTGGAGAGTGAAAAATAAGGCATTATTGGTATTGTTCAACTCAACAAACTCAATTGCTTCTTACAGCTTTGCACTGGTGTGTGGGAGGCTGTATCTGTTAGATTGGTGAGTTGTGGCAAAATTCTCTTAGGAAAACTTTCAGCCTGTCATTCCCAGCATTTGGTTTCTTCCTGCAACTCTTGTGTATGTATTCTGCCCTCATATCAATTGCATCCTTTAACCTATTTTGTCCAGTTCCTGTGCTTTCCCAAATGCTCCATCTCTCCTCCCTGCATGGTTCACTCCCCCCAGTCCCTGATGTGCATTCTTACTCTTGGGTAGCAGCAGACCTCTGGATGTGGACTTAATACTTCCTCTTCTGTCTTTACTGTTCCTGTTCTATTTTCTTCCATACTCTGCTGATGATATTAAGTGAAGAAAGTGCCTGAGTCCAGAAGGGCACTGGCAGCCAACCAGGCCCAAGCTTCTGTCTGCTTGCAAAACCTTTTGCAGTGACAGGGCTTCTATTTGTTATATTTGAGCCAGATGCTGTGACTTTCCTCCATACTGCACTTAAAGTCCTTTGTGCGATCCTGGCCGAGGGCTTTTGGCCAGTGCAAACCAGAGGCAAAGAGAGTATGAACTGCTGAATGCTATTATGCAAGGCAGTGGCAGCCCACCAGAAATGTTCTGAATAACAATTCCTGTTGCAGAGAAGCTAATGAAAAATTTAACTCGCACAACTCCCTGCCTTGTCCACCTGCTTACTGTCCTGGTGGGGCCATGGTGAGACTGTGTGCCTCCTTTGGCTGCTGGGTGAGTGATTTCTCAGCACTGACAAAATGGGAATTGGCAATCAGCTGCTGATACTTGTGTCAGGTTTGCCACAAGCAGCACATTTTACCATTCAGGAGGCACACCAGACACAGCACAGCTAGGTCTCAGGGGTGAGCACAGTGAAAGCAGTAGGGAGAAAATACTCAACGTGTTATGGTTTTGCACAGAATGTAATTAATGTGATGTAGGCTAGGCTGTAATTTTAGTCATAGTCCTTGCTGCTTATAGATCCATGTGTGCCATCCCAGCCCCATTTGCCACTTTTTCTGCATTCCTGAAGACCTCAGCTGGGCTCTGACCCTGGTTTTGACTTCATCTCTGACTTTTTCCTTACATTTCTGTTGGCATCTTGTTGTCTTGAAAATTCACATGATTCCCCAGGAGTGTCTCCAAGTCAAATTGGCAAATGAAACACTTGAGGCATAGCTGGTAAGAACACCACTGAAGCCAAGTGAGCTAGGAGACCACCTTTGCCAAACCAGAGAAGGCTCAGGGAGCAAGTGTCCATGTGGCAGAAAGAAGGAAGGTGTTAATTCAGCAGGGGAAAAGCCTTTTCTTCAGCTGTGTTGGTGCTATTTTATGGCATTGCTGGAATTTTTATGCATATTTACAGGAAAGCATGTGTTTGCATGTGTACATTTGGAGTCTAAAGCTGTTGTGTTTATACCAGAAAGAAATAGCATCATATTTTCAGTTTGTTTATGTTTAATGAATTATAACTAAACATTTGGAAGTTAGTTGTGACTGGTAAAGATACAGTTTTTCATTTTAGTAAATCTGTAGCATGGTCCCATTGCTCAGTCTTCTAAAAACTAGATCTCTACCTGTAAGTCACCTTTTTTTGGTTTAAAGCACAAGTTTCTTCAATCAGTTTTGGCTCCAAGTGTTTTTCACTTGGTTCTGGAGGCCATCATTGCTACTTACATCCTTGATATCAGTGAAGGAATGTGGGTGTGTTATTGAAAACATGTTACAGGACTATGTAATTATTAACTGCTTTAGGTATCATCTCTGTAGACAACAGTATTAAGCGAAAATAATACCAACATGACGTTAATAATACCAAGACGACATTAATACCAATATTACACTAATAATATGTAAGACAATAATATGTCTCCTATTACCTTATTATTATTTCATGCCGTTAGGTGTATCTTGTCCTTTTATCCCTGTTTCTTGAATTGTTCTAGTTTTATTTTGTATCATATCTAAACTCAAAGGTTTTATCAGAACTTTCTTGTTTTGTGTTTTCAAACCATAAACATCAGAAAGTGACAAAGATGTGGTCACCTTCTGGCTGGTAGATGGTGATGTTGGAGCAGGACTGTGCTGGCTCCTTCACTACCTCAAGTAGGCTTGCTGTGTGTGAGACCTGTGAGAAGAGATGTCCTCTGTTCCTCTGTGAGCAGCAGTTTTGCAGGAGCCCACATGAGTAAATGCTCTCATGTTGCCTTGGCTTTATTCCCTTGGGAATTCTGATGACATTTATAAGGCTGCTTTCCTTCTTCAGTTCATAATTAATAGTGTGAAAAGAAAACAATTCAAAAGCAGTAAAAGTTTCATTATTCAATGTTTTCTGCTTATCCATTTTACTGATGTTTATGGAGATACTGATGTGTAGGTTGACAGGGCCTGTTCACTGTGCTGGCCAGGGCAGATGGGCAGAGGGCTGTGGGTTGTTCAGACCTGGTTGTGGATGGCAGATGCCATGTTTAATGCTGGTTGGTCAGTTCTGTGTTAGGTTAAACGAAGTATTCCTGGACAGGTCAACCAGCAGAAATAAAATTTTGCTTTACAAATTCCTTCTATGCAGCAGAACATGCCTCAAACAGTGGATAACTGATGTGGGTTTGCATGTTCCCTGTCAGAAGATTCTTGTTGTTGGTACACATGCTGTAGTTCACAGTACAGGGCTTTAGCTTTGGCCAGCTTGATGAACTTTCCCACTGGAAGCTGCATGTAAACCTGTTTCATCGAAGGTGTGATTGATCTGCATCTTAATTGGTAAGATGACTATTTTACTTCTGAGGATGAACCTTCTATCTCCTTTGCATTACAGTTTTGCAAGTTAGTTTAATTGCTGAAGGCATTTCTGCGGTAGGCCATATGCTCCTGATTTCTTTATCAATGCCCTTTTTTGAGGTCAGAAAAGTCAAAATTGGCTCTTCTCTGTGGTTACTTGTATTTGTAGGTATATGGTGTCAATCTCTTCTATTCAGTCCTGGTACACAGGATGCTGCTTACATGCTGATGGAAAAGCTATCCAAGTAACTCCATCAGCCAATTCCTTCAGTGCAAACCAAATCCAAACATTTAACCAGTGCAGTATTTTGCCTCTGTACATTGTTTTTTCTAAATCAGTCCTGAATAGTTCATAATCAAATATTTTGTCCATATACACCTGGGGCTGTATATGACCTTGCTGGCTGGGGAGCAATCATAATGGCCCCTGGTTCTGAAACCTGGAGAGTAATTCTGTTGTTCAGGTCATTGCTTCTTTTGCTTTTGCTTCAAACATATTTCTTTATTCTTAACAGATCCTTAATCTGAAACTTCTGTCCCAAAATTCAAGATGCTTTTAATATAATCCTTTTCCTGTTCTTACCCATCAAGAAAGTTGCAAAGTATTCTTTTTTTTAATCTCTTCTTTTTTGGGGGTGTTGTTACATAAGCATCAAGGACAGGATGGATGTGTCCATGTGATAGCATTACCGTTAACAAGATGAAAAACAGCAAGTCATGCCTGAAAGCTTGAAATAGTCTGTGGAAGGATGAAAAATTGCAGTATAACTTTCAAATAAATATTTCTTCATATACTATACCCTTTTTTTTGCTGACAACTTAATTCTTTTTGACAGACTTGGCAAGTGAGCAAGTGTCTCCAAGGCAGACACTGAAGCTGTTTCATGAATTCATGTTACAGTTTCTCTGATATTGTTGCTCTGCTCAAATGGTATTTTTAGCTTTATTCACACCTTGCTTTAACATTTCTGTGAGTGAGGAAAATTTTTTTATCCAGTCCTAACCAAGTAATGAGTTAGTGTTTCTCATTGTTGTTGTTATTTCTTGAAGAAATGGTTGCAGGACCTAGACTCCCTGAAAGGGAGCTCTCTGTCTTTGGGAATACTTAGCCAAGAACCTTACTCCAAAACTCATACCTCTCACTTTGCAGTTTTATGATTTTTTAAAAAAAAAGTTGTAATATTTTCTTTAAAGATGTGTAAAATAGTCAAATTCCTAATAGAAAAAAAAATCTCATATATTCACTTGGTTGATATTTATTTAGACTATTTTGTCACACAGTTTTGCTCACAGGATATGGTTTTTAACTGAAAGTTCTAAGATGAAGAAGGTAAGGTCCTTCCCTGACCTCTGCTTGTGTTCTCTTCTGCCTCGTGCTCTGTATGGTTAGAGAGGTCGTGTCAAGGGAGGCTGTTCACCGGAAAGCTGAAAGCACAGGAAAAATCTCCGCAAGATGAAGGTACAGAATTTTTTTCCAATGCCAGCAGCTCAGCACTGTATTTCATGTAGGCAGTGTCATCACAGGTCTGCTAGTCCCCAGCATCCCAGTGTCTTCCTCCTCTGCCATCCTCTAGAAAGTCCTATAGCTGATTACCAGGTGCAGTAACAGCTCAACAGAGCATCACTGTCCTTTTTCTCAGATAACCGGGGTAGAAGTCTTCTGGCATGTATCAGACATAAAAAACAGGACCAAAATGTAAACAGTTAGGAAGGAAAGAGGTTCATTGATAGAGACTCCAGGTTCAGATTTGTTCTAGGTGTTTGTCATTCAGATCCTGTCAAAGCCAAATAATTAAAAAACCTTCCAAGTACCTGTCTCAGCAATACCTCGAGCTGGAAAGTTAAGCACTCCTCTGTTTCTCTGACATGTGTCCAAAAATGACAGATGCCTGAAGATTGTTATTGAATAGTCTGTCCATCACTGAGAAAGCTCAGACAGACCTAGTCTGACAGAGGTCTGTGATTAAAATCCAGTTGTTACCTGGAGCACGGTCTGGCATACCCTGTGCTCAGCACAGGTGATGGAGCCTGCCCTGTTTGCTCATTGTGATGAGCATTGTTTGTGATGGTGCTTTCTTCATTTGTGTGAATTCCCTCCCTGTTTTACCTGAAGCTGTTCTTACAGAGCAGGAGTTGGGGAAGAAAAGAAAACTAACCTGCTTCAAAGACGGCATTGAAAATTACTTGAGAGATCTGCATTCAGCAGCCTTGATGGAGTTTTAGGAACAAAAAAGTCTGCTCAAGAGGATGTGGAAATGGACCCTTCTTGCAAAGAGTAGGTTGAATCACACACGTCAGCTGCAGCAGCAATGGAGAAAAATAAGAGAAAATCAATTTAATATTGTCAGTTTCAATGTTCCTTCCAAAATAAGTACAGTCTAATGATAGAGAATGTCTTTTCAAGTGGCAGATGGCCGCATCAAAGCTACAGCTGTGCCATCATTTTGGAATTTCTATAAGGCACACATGAAGAGCGGACAGCTGCCTATAGCGTGGGTGCTAGGCCCTCCTAGGAAAGCTTATTTTTAACTTAGATCTGCTCCCTGACTTGGTTCATAGCTTGATGTCTTGGACAGCTCTGCCAGGTCAGCAAAAGAGCAGTGTAGAGGCTGTGTGGGAGAGGGAGGGAGAGCTGGGGCTGCTTGTGCTGACCTTGACACTGGCAGGAGCATGTCAGGAGTCAGGAGGCTTGGTTCTGCAGGAGTTGGGAGCTGCTGTCTTGTGCCAAGGAGAGGTGGGTGCTCAGCAGCATCTCCCACTCCCTGCTGGGTTTTTATTAGCATGCCTAACCTTTAAGTTGAAAATAAAAGCACAGCTGTCTCTCACTCTGCGTCATGAAAGGGATCAGAAGACTACGAGCCAGAGACGCAGTTTTCTTGGGCTCCAAGCAGCTGTTTCAGAAAAAACAGAAAATAGAAAATTACTATTTCAGAAGGAATGTTCTCTTGCTGGTCACACTTGTTGCAATATCTGGACTATTTGCAGAGATATTAGAATTAGGCTGTGTAAATTTAACTAGCTCATAAGAAAAGGAAACTTAGTTTGTGCTTCTTGAGGATGATCTACCATGCGTCTTCTTGAGGAAAAAAATACATGCAAAAATAAAGTTAAGATAATACGGAAAAGAAGAGGCTTTTTCCTGTTAGAAAATTATATGTCAGTACACAGATGTGTGTGTGTATCTTTTAAAATCTGAATATTTGGGTTAGGGGAAAATACACACATGAGACATGGTAGAAAGAAATCAGAGGCAGTGGAGAGTACAGGGAGTCAACAACACATTAGAAAGAAAGGGGAGCTGGGGGTGAAAGGGGAGCAGGCAGGAAGAACAGGTGCTGAAGAAGGTTGGTGAAACACCATTCATCTGAAGGAACCTTTGTCTTCTTTCCTCTGTAGAAGCAAAGTAGGATGTTCATCAGCTTTTCTCAATTTCTTCTGCTGGGATATTTAACCTCTCCACGGGAAAGAAAAGCAGCTATTGAAAACAGGATGGGCAACTACAGGATTAAAACTATTTTGGAAGGGAAGAAAGATTTTTGGAGGATAAGGAAAAGATAAAGAGGAGAAAAGAGAAAGAAAAAAGGCAAGAGTGCAGGAGAAGTTGTCTGTCAGTGAAGCAAAAGACAAGTGGGATAAACAGCGCTAAGCAGCACAGAGAGATTTCATGTATGCAAAGTTATATAAAATTATTGCAATGGTGGTTAGAAGGACCACTGCGGACTATGATAATTCAAATAAATTTTCTAAACTTGACAAAGACCCATTTTCCAACACATGAAGTTGCTCTTTATGTTTGAGTGTATTTGTAACTAATAGGGTTACTTTTAGTGCTTTATTTTTTCTAGCTTCTTGGATAATTTTTAATTTTTCCTTGCCTTTGGAATACACCAAATGGCTAGGCATGCATTTTGATGTTATTCAGGGCCTTTTATTATTATCCATGCAAAAGAATTAGACACGTTCTGGGTTGTTTAAATATACCTTTCAGTGATTTTGAACTTGCAAGTGTTTGAAGTTGCTAGAATAGCACTGCAGAATATAAAAACTGATGGATCAAGATTCTTATGTTTGAGAAATGAGCACAAACCCTCTGATGTGTTTCCTACCTCTGCAATGCAGCACTCGCCACAAACACTTCTGCCTGGTGACACTTCTGGTTTTACCCTTAGAATGTCTAGTTAGTAGTCTGTGCAGCTTCTTGAAATTTTCTAGCTCTAAGTAATCCACCTAAGTTTTACAGCTCTTAATTTAATCCAGCTCCTGGTTTTGTATCTCTCCTGGTCTAGTAACAAGTTTAGCCCAGACATGAGAACTTGTAAATTAACAAAGATATGTAATTGAAGTGTGTTAAATGCAGTGTTCAGAAGAGAAGTGGTATTAACCTAATCCCTCTCCTAAGTCTGTGTTTCAGAATCCTCTCTAGCATGTCTCTTAAATACAGTATTTTATGGGATCAGGTTACAACAGTCTTTCCAGCAGCGCTTACTGTATCTTGTTTGCTAAGGAATATATTTTAAAAATTAAGCAAGTCATTGGTATTACCCATTTTCAACAAGCTGGTAAGCAAACTAATTTGATTAGAATGTTAAAAAAAGGAGTTTTTATTTTTGTCAAGTGCACAAATTAAGTGTATAAAATCTTCAGAAGCTCCCCACCCAATCAAACAGCATTTACATGACAAGTATCATTATTGACAAAGACTGCTGTCTGTGTGCCTTGTTCTGTAAGTAGCTAAATGTCATGTTCAGATAGCACATAAAATGTTGTGACAATTTCTGCTTTTCCCAGAAGATACACAGTACCATAAAAATCCTATCCCTGGAACTTTGCACTTGCAAACAGTAGATTGCCCTTGTAAGTTGAAGCAGAAATTTCTTTTCTTGTAGGTAACCCTTCTTACTGGAGAGAACCTCTGTCAAACATCTTGGCACTTTTCTCAGTTTGGCATGTGGGGGAATAATGTAATTTGCTGTGAACCCCTGAGAGTTGTGTTGTTCTTTTCTACCATTAGTTTAAAATTTTTCTAAGAGGGTGCCAGTTGGTTTTGAAGGATAAAGCTTCCAGCAGCGATTGCTGAAAAAGTACAGAGTGTAAAATGATAAATTTTGTTTTTCCAATTTTCCTGTTATTTAGGAGGGTTAATCCTCCTTCATTTTTCTGCCGTTAAATTATTACTGAAGTCATGCATACATTGATTATTGTAATTATGAAATCTTTAGCTTGGATGTAGGGAAGTGAGAGAAAAATTACTCACTTCTAGTATATATAGTTTCATCCAAGGTTTTTTTAATTTTTATTCCTATTGCACATGCATTTGTTCTTGTTTCCTGGGTAACAGCATGTTTTACAAACTCAGATTTTTACTGTGGTAGAAGTAAGTAAAGCTAATCTCAGATAAATATGTAGCTATCAAAATCCTACCAAATCTTAATATTCTAAAATCTAAATTTCATATTTCAGTAAAATATCTGTGTGTGCATGCTTTTACATATACGTATATAGGTTCTGGAAGATAAAAGCATATATACTTGATTAACTTTAAATTGTAGCAGAATTGCTAATTTATTTCATGTTATACCTACACACTTTCAAGTTTAAAGATCTGCCTTTATTCTCTGTGGATGATATGTATATATGCATACTTTATGTAGCTGAATCACCAAAAATACTAAGAATGACTCTAAAAGGAAATATGTATATATAGTTATAAAAATAAATGTTTATATGCAGGTCGAGATTTCAGGCTTCTCAGAAAGAAGTAAGCATTCTGTTGTTTTCTGCCTATATGAAAATAAGATTTTTTTTTTTTTTTGCCATCCTGTGAGATGCATCTAAAGAACTTTCTTCACAGAGTTTGGGAGCCGTCTGGACTATTGTTTGAGCTACAATATTGAAGGACTTTTACAGCTTTAGTTGGAGGAAGGGCAATCTTGCCTTTTAAAAGAGTTATGAAAAAATAGTCGCCTGGCCAATATTTCATCTGGTAATCATGTTTTTTTTCTTACATAAAATATGTAAAAAACTGTAGATCTTGATAATGCAAGCAATATTTATTCTTTTAAGTTGACAAAATCAGTCACATGAAGTAATTGCTAATACTGTAGTCTCTCTTGCCATTAGTGGATTAATGTAAGCAGGTCCAACCAAGCTCTTTCATTTATCAACAGCTTTTTTTATGTTCATTATGAACATAATGTCTGCGCCTTAAAGGAAATTTGTGTTAGTATAAAGTTTTAATAAAGCATCTTTATTTTGCATTTGCACATTCAAAATGATCTCCTGGCATGAGAGAGGAAATGACAGAATTTTGATTTTATAATGTCTTTAGTTCTTTTGTCAGAAGGTATCAGCTTAAGGTTTAGTTCTCCTCCGTGGACTGCATACATCCTCACTGCTCTCTAAACTCTGTGAGATATGGAAAATAGGGTTGTATGATCATCCTTCCAGTGTAAAATTAGTTTTAGAAAGCTTATGGGTGATCAGCTGAAGGATCTTTGTTCCTGCCTTGAGTATTTTTGGGTTATCCAGGTAAATTCCCTATGTGATACAACCAATCTCCCTTTGTCTTTTGTGCTGTAAAGGCCTTGAAAGTTAAAAAGGGCTTTTTAAAGAGATTGTGCACAATGTATTCCTCTCTCAGTACAGACTGTCAGCCCAGCACTCAGAGAAGGTTCCAGTTTTGGCTGTCAGCAAAGTGCCTGAGAGCCTCTCTGGGAATTGCAGATAGGATAAGGAAGTATTTGAAAATATTGTTTTATGTGCTGCCTATTATAACATTCTCCCCTATAATTCTTCCCCTTGTTTTCCATGCAGTTTGGTATCTAAGATTAATTTCTGAATATCATTGCTATCAAATTTCTAAGTATGCAATATGCAATATTTGTTCACATTTATAACCCATTAGCTAAAATGAATGAAGCACTGTACACACAATAGGGAGAAAACTCACATTCTGTCTGAATATTTATTTGTGCCTTTCAGTCTTCAGGACTGCAGGAAAAAATAGCTGGAATGAACCTCTGGAGATTGTATAGCTGGTCTCCTAGCCCAAGGCACTATCTTTGTCATTCTTCACAGACGCTGTAGAAGAATTATAAAATTTAGGTAGGAAGGAACTTCTGGAGGTTGCCTGGTCCAGCCTGCTGTTCAAGGCAGAGCCACCTTTGAAGCTGGGTCAAGTTGCTTAGGGCCTCTATTCAGCTGAATTTTGAATAACTTCAAGGATGATAAGTCTTCCCTGAGAAACATGCTCTAAAGTTTTACCGTGCCTCCATGATTTTTTTCCTCCCCTCTGCCTAATTAGAGTAATTTGAATTTCACTTTCTGTAACTTAAGTCTGTTGTCTTTTGTCCTTCCACTGTGAGTCTCTGAGAAGAGCCTGTATCAGTCTTCTCCAGAGTCTTGAAAACAGCCCTCAAATTTCCCTTAATCTTTTTTCTAAAGGTTAGAAACTAAACAGACTCAAGCCCTTCAGCTGGTTATGGTACACTGCATGCTGCAGCCCTTCATCACTGCCATGCCCTCCACTGGGCTGGCTTTGGAATGTCTCTGTCCTGGACTGCTCCAGATGAGACAAAATGCTGCACATGCTGTCTCACAAGTGCTGAATTGTGCTGGAGAACCACACCACTATACCTGCTGTCTGTGCTGTTACTGATCCAGCCCAGTACGGAGTTGGTCTTCATTTCCACAAAGCTGCACTGCAGGCTGATGTGCAATATGCTGTCAGCCAGGACCCCCCAGTCCTTTTCAGTGGAGCTGCTTTTCTTTCCAGCTGGTGCCTGTACTGCAGGTCTTGGCATTTGCTTTAGTTCATTTTCTTGGGGTTTCTGTCAGATCATCACACTGCCCTTATCTGCTAAATGTTTTATTTTATGTTCCACCTGAATCTTCCAGATATCTCTGTAGAAAATGGAAAATAAATTTTATTTCTTTTTCATGGTCTTTGATGTTTCTATGTATTCTGTTTCCACTTCAGTCCTCTCTGCTTCTCTTTTATTTCTTATTCTGATTAAATTTTACAGATCTTTAATCTATGCACACGTATTTTTTTCTAAAAACTCTGACATCTTAAATTTGGACAGAAGCATCTAGTTCAGGCCTTACCATTGTAGGAGAGCAAAGAAATATCTGTGTGTGTTATAATGCTACTAAATATATCTTTATGATTGAGTAGTTTACCATAGTGGGTATTGTGGAGCTGGGTTTAACTACTGAATGACTGTGGTAACCAGATGCTTTCCAGGGTAATGTCTACCTAATCACTTGTTCTTCATCCCGAGGTTATATAGTTGCATATTCCTGCTTATTGGGATGTCTGGCATTTCTCCTTATTGAAAGACATCTTGTTTTTTTCAGATGATTACTTCAGTCTGTTTATTTTCTGTTCTAGTCTGCTCATCAAGAGTGCTTGCATTTGGTCTAAGATTGATGATGTCTTGGGATTTATTTGTGACCTAGATAGATAAAAATGGAAATTGCACATTGAGGATTGCATATGCATAATGTATAGAAAGTAAAATATTGAGTAGCAGTGGATCCACATCTTCCAAATTATTTCTTTTCTGGTTGGATTCAGTATAGCTTTCCAGTCAGTTTTGCATTCACCCTGACATAGGCAAACTTTCTTTAAGAGAGTGACATATATTGCACACTTGTGAGAATATTTAGTTAGCACATATGACATCTGTTGTGCTCTGTCTACATGGTTTGCTGTCTTGCTGCTAATTTGACACTATTTAATCATGAGAGATCCAGGTTGGCTGTTAGGTTTTTTCCCAGGCGTTGTTTGTTGATTTATTGTTTAAATGTTCTGTTTAATTTTTTAATCTTGGTATTTTCTTGAGTGGAAGTTTAATACAAATCATATAAAGATCTTCCTCTCCCACCTTCCATCTGCTTTAAGACTGAAGTTGACCTTTTCTAGTCTTGTATCTCCATGAGTTCTCAAAGATAACAACTAGTGGCTTGCAGACTCTAGAATTAGAACAAGCCCAGCTACCATATCTCCAGTTGCAATACTGAGGAAAATCTACCTCATGCAAATGTAGTGGAATTACCAGCAGTTGCTGAGATTTTGTCCAGTAGACACATGTGTTACATCAAAGTGCCATGGGCTGTTTAAATAATCACAGATGACTGATCCTTTATTTTAGATCCACTTTGAAACTACCGGAAGAGTCTGATTCATATTGACCATAATTGTGACTGGGAAGAAGAAATTAATTCTCTTTGTGCTAAATGGATGTTGATGTGCCCGTTAAAAATAAATACACACGAGTTTGAAGGAAGGTCTTCACATAGCTCAAATATTGCATTTCTTCACTTGCGGTCAGGCTATTTGTATAATTTAAACATTGTTTGGCATAAATTTTTAAGCAAATGTACACATACATTAGCATAACCCCGTTTCTAAACAATCCCCTGCAACTCCATGCTGCCAGTTTAATACTGTTTCAAGTGATTTGCCTTTATCTGCTGGCACATTCACTATCTACTAACTTGCTGAGAGTGTAAAAAAATCCTCAAAAGTGTTTTCATTTGGTAAATAATTGCCAGTCCATGTGTAACTCCTGGAGTTTGTGGTATTGTAGTATTTGGCCCTTTGAGCTCAGACTGCCATTGCAGGGGCAAAAGAGTATGGATGAGTGAGAAAAGGAAAGATGCTGGTAGGATGAGCCAGGGATTAACCCATATACATGATTTCATTGTTTCAAGGTGCTGGTACCCTTTGCAATTCTATGAATCACTGTGATCATAGAATAATTTGAGTTGAAAGAAACCTTGAAGGACATCTAGTCCACCCTGCCTTTATCTCTGCCACAGGCAGGAGCATTTTCAACTAGATAACATTGCTCAGAGCCCTGTCTGGTGGACCTTTAATGTTTCCAGGGATGGGACATCCACCGCCTCTTTGGGCAACCTGTGCCAATGCTTCACCACAAGCATTGTAAAAAACTTCCTCCATATATCTAATCTAAATCGACCCTCTTTCAGTTTAAACCCATTGCCTGTTGTCCTGTTGCAACAGGCTGTGCTGAAAAGTCCCTCTGTATCTTTCTTATGGGCCCCCTTTAATCCTGAAAGGCAGCAGTGAGGTCTTCTTGGAGGTGGTTGGCTCAAAGTCAGCTTGGCTCCAAGTCAGCGGTGCCCTATCCAGAGTGAAAGGGCAAGTCCTACTACCTCAGTCATGAGCTGATGTCTCACAGAAATATGGAATGTTTTTTCACCTTGCATTTTGTAAATGGGCTTGTATTTTGGTTTTCTTGTGGTTTTCTCCTCCCTCTGTTTGGAAATGTGGATTTTTTGTGAATGTTAGCCCACTCTGTGGGTTAGCTTCTCATTGCACGAAGATTGAAAGATTCTGAATTTGATCAGCTGAACAATATTGCCAATATAGGACTTCAAAATATTGTACATAGAAGGGGGAAAATTAAGGAGAGGGATAAATTCAAGGAGTTAGTAGGGAAGGATCTGATTTTATTTGTGTTTTGTCTTTCGACTTGAAGAGTATCTTTAAATTACATTTTCAAGATTGTCTCTTAAATCTTGTCTGCTTTCAAAGTACAAGTTGAAATTCTCATTTACTTTAGTCCAGTAGCTAGTTTTAAAGCAGCTTATGATATATTAATAGGCACACAATACCTTCAACAATGTAGCTTTCAGAAACAATGCTTCCAACTTAATATTGTGTCACGTTTTCTCTTTCACCTCTTGGAAGTCACAAGTGGCATCAGAGGGAATTCTGGGAAGATTGCATTGGCAGATAGAACCCATCTCATTAAATTGAATTTAAACCCTTGCATGATGAGCTTAATCGTGATTCATAATTTTTTTATCTTTCCCTCAAGAGGTTATTGAATACACTAGGTAAAATAGAAGACATAAATATTCATAAATCGATCATGTGTTCCCATTAGTATGTACTTGATTTTAACCCAAATGGTTAAACACTATTAAGGAGTATAGACTAGTCTTCCTAAACCCCAAAATTAGACTTTTTCCAAAATTAGCAACAGAAAATCTTCCATTCCTATGTTTATATTGCAAAAAAATAAAAAAAGGACACTGTAGCAGGCATCAGTTCTGTGTGCAAATACACTGTGTAAAATCTTAAAGCCAGGTATGCAAGTTGGATTTTTTTCCTCAAACTCTTGCAGGCTTTGGTTTTGCAGATACCTGCCAGGTCTTAGCTTTTGGACTCAAGAGTAACAGTTGATGACATCAAGGATGTGAGCTGCAAAAGACAGGGTCATTCCCCACCTGTCCTTTCATGCTACCATTTCCTTTTGGTTGTCGTAAAGTAACCACTAAAGCTTGAAATCAGAATTTGACAAAACCCCCTGCTTCTAAGTTATAAAATCGTTGAATGGTTTGGGCTGGAAGGGACCTTAACAATTATCTAGTTCCAACCCCCCACCATGGGCAGGAATGTCATCCCCTAGATAAGGTTTCTCAGAGCCTCATCCAAGCTTGAACATTTGCATAGGGCATCCACTTCCGACAGTGGAAGTTTTTCCCACTGTCCTCAGTAGATGCTAGTATTCAGAGAAGGTGTTTTTAAAAGTAAGAGTAACCAAAATAAAACAATTAACGTAATGACCAAGAGAGAATCTGGTCAAGACATTTTGCATTTTAAATCCAAAACCAAACCATGTACAATTTAGATAGAAGCTATGTCTGTTTCCGGACATGGTGGTGTGGAGCTTGATTTTATTCTTTGCAGAATCTTTCTGATTTCAAAGTAGATCTGTCCCTGTGGGGAATCAGTTATTGGGATATTTGTTGGTGGGGTGGAGATGGTGGATCTTTCAGAAGGGAATCATTTGAGACCAAAAAAAAGAACATACTTAGAAGCAAACAAGCAGTACTTCAGATTAACTTTTGTTTGCTTTTTATTTTCTTTTTTCTTTCAAGATGCAAAATGCTTATTTTTCAACTTCCTTGTTTATTTACAGTAGTTTACAACTCATTAGAGATCTTAAATCCTTTCCAGAGTTTTGCAATTCTTATTCAGTTAGTCTTCTTATTTGGTAATTAAGCTGAAAAATGTGATTTGATGTATTCAATAACATTTGAATTGGTAATGAATGTCTTGTAACTGAACAGGATTTTTTTAGGTAACTAAATCATTAAAAAAGGTATATCATTGCATATATTTGGTTGTTTGGTATAGTGACTCTGGTGTAGTATATCAAATGCGGTAAGAGTATCAGAAAGCAATAGCTATTCCTTAAGAGAACAGGGTTGGAATTTTTCCTTTAGTTTTCCCTTTAAAATAAACATCAGAGTAGATTTGGCCCATGTGAAAAACCCTGATGAATTTACGCCTGTGTTCTGTAACATTTCATCATCCTCTCACACAAGACCATATGTTTTCACTGGCTTCCTAAACAGGAAGCTTTGGTTTTGACAATGTATTAGAAAAATAGCATACAGGTTTACTTTTTATGTTTTGTCAGTAAAAATAATTCTAGGAGTATTACATATATAGAAAAAATTAGCTTCTGCATTGTCTCCACATTTTTAATTTCAAGACTGAATTTTTCATGACAGTTCAGACACATGGTTCACTAATGCACTTTTAGTGACTCTTAATGATAATGCAGTTTGTAAAATTATTGTGAAGTGAAGTTAGAGTAAATGTGACCTAACTTTGCAATTCTGCAAAATGTGTAACAAAGGGACTAGCAAAGTGACTTCATCCATCTGTGGAATATTTCAAGGTCACACCTTTATTGACTACAAGATTTCTAACTAAAAAGACAGAGGATGACAGTACTTACGGTTTGATAATGTTTGCTTACTAAGCGTGAAATGAAATTTAACAGTGCAGCATGCCTACATTTGTGAATTTATTGTGGTTGTTTAGACTTCTTGGAAAATGAAATGTCAAGTTATCACTCTTGGCTTCCAGGAAGTGATCTTCAGGCCCAGCAGGAAAGTTCACTTTGTAAACTTTTCTTCTTCAAATAAGTGTGACAATAATTTTTAAAAATTTATTTCTTAAGCGAAACAAAACTCCTGGCATGATTGCATCTGAAGTTAGGATGTGGCAATACCAGCACAGCTGGGAGCATCTAATACAGCAGCTGTTCATTATCATAGCCCTTGATACCACCAGGTATCATTTTCAGCTCAGTAGGACAGTGAGTGAGGTTAGTTCTTAAAAGATTTTGAGATTGACATCTTATATCATAGCAGTACAAAAATTGTGTCATCTACGCCTGAATAAGTAGTGCATGAAGCAATTTGCAGGAAAGACAACTCTAAGAATAGAAATTAGGATGGTCAGTTGTAAATACCTGAGACACCTTTTTTTAAGGGATTGAACTCAGACCTAAGGGGATTTTTATAAGGAGGAAGAAGAATTGCAGAATAGTTTATTAAGGAATCCTAACTGTCAGTCAATACCCCGTGCAGATATTTTGTGCAGATACTCTACACAAAATTGCATAAAGCTGGGGAGAGTGCATGAGCAATCTACAGAATTGCTTTAGTGCTTCTGAGCAAAATATTAATGGTTGGATAATCCAAATATCAATAATTATTAAGTCAGTTCGTAAAATACACATCCTGTCTGAATTTGCATCTTTCATAACTATAGATGTATTCTGAGCAGCTAAAAGAGTGAAAAGGTTTCTTGGGATATCTGCAATAATTACAAAATTCTTTGGGATTGTGAAGTTTTAGCTGTGTCAGTTTTGCATGCTAACTGATAATGATTTAACTGGTCTGGTGTAAAATTTCCTTAGTATTTTCTTTTATTATTTTGTTAGTGTGGGTGAAAACTGAGGTCTCTCAGTATCTTGGACTCTTGAATCTTGAGGTGATTAACTACATGCTCTGGCACTTCATGTATGTGTTAGGAAATAAGGAATTTGCTCTTTGAGCAGTATATTCATTTTCTGTTGCTTTAATAATTAACAAAAAGGAATGGTATATATTTATTGATATGCACATTTTTAGTCATGTGACCAAATACATCATACGGTACAAAATCTCCAGGAGTTGTGATTTCCCACATTAAAATCTTCATACCAAGAGAGAAGCAATGCCTGGAGGTATGGATCTTACTGAAGAGCATGGGGCCGAGTGTGAGGATGAAAATGATTCTTAGTAAGTGTTGTAAAGTGGATGTGTTGGGGATGACTTCTTGAGAACAGCTTGAAAAGCATTTGTATTTACCATGGATGAGGAGGGCCACAGAAGAGGAATGAAGCAAATCCTGGTGTATAAAGTAGCTCTAAAGAGAAGTTTGAAAAATCAGACTTATTTTGTTTCTTCTGAGTGTCACAGAATGTAAATTCCAAGTAACCTTTCATTCGGGAACTATCAGCTTTCAAATAGAAGAAACCTCAACTATTCTGTTGTGTCTGAAATGTATGCTGAGGTCAAGGATCTCACAGTCTTTACAAGTAAAATCAGAATTATTTGTTACAGCCTTTTATTTTACCCTGTAAAGAGTGCAACATTGAACAAGTGATTATATTTAGTCTCACAATTTTATATGGCAAAGTTGTTATTGTAAGAGTGAATTTACAGCAGAAAATGTCAAACTGTATAGCAGAAGTAAATGAGATTCAGAAGCTCAGGATGTGATGCTTTTTTTTTTCCCCTTTGGTTTGCCTCTTAACATTCAAACACAGAAATGTGTTTGAATGTTAAGAATGTTCTCATGGAGGACAAAGCAGACAATTTTGAAGTCTGTGCATTTGCTTTGTCTGTATTTCTTTTGTTAACATCTTGGCAGCAGCATTAAGCAGATTTTCTCTATTTTTTTGTTTTCTTTTAATTTTTCCTTTTTCTGTTCCCCTGGATGGGAAAAGGTGGACTTGAACTAGGAAAGAAATTACAAACTGAACAGCAGAACCTGTTCTGTGCCCTTGGAATAGGGACAGAAGGGAAGTGAAACCTCATACATAAAGAGGTGTCAGCAGCTCTCATTTCCCAAACTGCTGTTTGGTGTGAGGGAGATGAAGTACCACACTAATGTTCAATGGGCCTTGCTACTGAGAGCTGCTGGATGGAAACCTCCATCCTTCAGTGCTGTGGGCATGTACTTGGGCCTCATTACTGTGAGGTTACGTGGGAAGTTGTCCTTTTTGCCTTTCAAGTATTTTTGCTTTGTATGCTTTGCAGTTTCAGACTGTGTAAAGACAACAGGAATTACTTAAAACTGGTTACGGAGGGTATTGAGCGAGAAGGAGAAGGGTTAATCCATCTGAGCAACTGGATTCTTCATTGCCATCATGTTGTCCTGTGCCTCTAGGGCAGTGGAGTCCAGATGGATGGTTTAATTTGCATATATATTTACATAGTCTTTTATTGTAAATTCATGTGATCATAATGAGGATTTCTCTGTAGTAGTCTTTTCTTGACAGTTAAGCAGAATTTTCTTCTTGTCAGAGCTCACCTGCAATAAAATCTTTCTATTTATCTACTGTATCTTGACCCTGATAAAACATGGAGTTCAGGATACAGCTCAGCTTCTTTATGCCTGTGGGTTTTTTTTTTTCCCAGAGGTGCTTCTCCATTACTTCAATTTCATAGTTGCCTCCACATTTTTTGTATTTTTCCCTTCAGATTTCTTTCCTGTTGCCCATCTTTTATTACTTCTAACTGCTATTGCAGTTTATTAAACAAATTACAGAAGCTTTTTGTTGCAATAATTGGTTCATCAGAGAAATGCAAAATATATGACTGGTGGATGTTTTCAGTAATGAAACATAGCAAGGTTTTTACTGCTCTTTGCAACTAAATATTGGTAATAGAAGAGGGGGAGCACAGCAAAAAGTCTCTTACATGAACTTTTACGTGCAAAGAGATGTTGAATGGTTTATTCTCTTGTGACTTAACTTAAATCTCACACAACATATTCAAAGAGGTCTTCCACTGCCAATTAACTGTGAAATCCCACCTTCTGCAACCTTGTTCGATGGCACGCTATAGCTCCTGTGGTCTGCAGCCTAAGAAAATATTTTGATGCTTTTGTTTTAAGAATTCATTTAATGCATTAGCTAGGTATTTTTGTTCTGACCAGCTGTAATTTCATAAATTAATTATTCTTTCCAGTGCTCTATGTGCATTTTAATTATTGTTAGAGTTGAAATGCAGTTGTTGAAGAATCGAAAATAGGGAAATATAATGTTGTTTTTACTCAGGAGGATAAAAACCATATCTATATTCTAAACCACTTTTTCATATGTATTTCATAGTTGATTTGAGATATCCTTTGTGCATAAAACAGACACATGATGCAAAATCTTGGTAGTGTTCCCTCTAGCCATTTGCTGCGTTTCTTTAGAAAGATGAAAACACCTTTTACTCAGACTTTCCAAAGAACTGTGTTCTAGTTTTACTATTTTAAAATTTCAGTCTTCTGCTTTAACCCTGAAGGGATTTTACATATGGTTGTAATAGTTCTCTGCTTAGCTTTTCTTGGAGAATGATTATTGGTGTCACAAAATATTAAGGAAATTCAAACTTTTTTTGTACTTAATTTTACCTGAGCAGTATTTCCTTGGTGGTGGTAAAATTAGCATTTGTTAATGCATATATGTATATTCTAATTAGCCACTTACTTAAAGCCAAATAGGCTAGAAAGACAAGAAAAAAATAGAATGTATGCAAACGGCTTTAGCTGAATTGAAGGGGGAAAAAAAAGTGTTTTTTCCCCTGAAGCATACATTTTGCATGAAATTCAACTTGACAAGTGACCCTTTCAAAACAGCTCCACAAAGATTTCTCGGTATTCTCTATATATGAGAGGCAGCATTCTTGTATTGTACAGACGAGCAGTCCCCCAGTTCCCTCTAAATGAAAGTAGCCTCTTCCTCTATCCTTTGTGCACTATTTTACCCTCATCCCCGTGTTGGCATTCACATTTATGGACACACTTTTATGTGAGAAAATTTTGCAAAAAAGCAAAACCACTGGGGATGTTAATACAAAACAACATATATGATCAAATACAATAAAGAACTCAAGTTCTTTATTTTATTTATTTCAAAGTATTGAAAATGTGTGTGTGTGTTCACTTGCAAAAAAAAGAAAAAAAGAGGGAAAAAAAAATATTTGGCAGTTAATTTAATTTACAGCTACATGACGCAAAAGCTGAACTCCCAAGTCTCAAGTCTTGCATTAATTTAGGAGCAGAGGACAAAAATGGTCTATGATTCTGTGTAAGCAATTAATAACAGGAATGTATGACTTGTGAAACTGAATGTAAGGCATTAAAATCAGAGCAAACTGATAATTTAACAGTGTATAACAAGTATCAGATCTTAAAAATAGCAGTACGGATCAGCAGTATTTTATCACCATTCAGTTCTCCTGCAGCAGCAATCTAGAGATAGTGCACTAGGTTATCCTGCGTGTATATAAACTGTCAAATGGGAGAGATGTGCAGTGCAATATTTAGTATGTCCCATGCCTTCATATGGGATGCTCTTTTGAGATGTCTTTAGGAAGAGAACAAAACTTGTTCAGAATCTGGCTTGACAGAGGGGTTTTGGGTGGGGCAGTGCTACCTCAGGGGGCGGTGGGCTGCTGTAGGTGCTCCTCACACACAGTATTAGCTTTGAACACAGCGCTGCTTCTGTGCATATGGGTCATATGTTCTGAAAGAGTGTAATAGATTGTTGATTACAGGCTTTTTATAATTTTCAAATTGATAAGCTCACATTTTGCACCAAGATATTTAGGGCAAAGAGTGGAAAATTGCGGCCTTGGCATGAGCAATTGTCGTGTGTGAACAAACATCACTTGAAAAACTAGAAAGTCAGACAAGATGATACTGTAAGATAAATAAGGGGAATAGTTCCTTTATTAGTTATTACTGGTCTTCAAAAACAATGACAGCGGGTTATCAAAGACATCCCTCAATTGAAGGAGAACCAGAGGAGAAACGATAATTTCTTCCCTTTGAGGTTTGCTGGACCTTCCTGCTTAGGGGTTCGAGGGAGGTGGGGAAAAAACCTGTTTCCTCTATTCAGCCAGCCTCCAAGAGCTGTTTATATTAATCTTAATTTTTGTACTGTCCATGTATAATTCTGTGGGATTTTTCCACAAGGGTAACCTGAAGCAGGTAGCTCTCTCCAAGCCATTGTGTGCTCTCTTACATAGTTGCCTCCCAATGAGGAGCATTGCTTCCCCCAGCAGATGACTTATAGGGGCTGCCCAGAGAAGCAGAGGGAGATACAAGAGGGTAGGAGGGTTCATCAGTCTAAACTATTCTTCTTTTAAACCCTGCAACAGTCTGATTAACAGGGTGCAAAATACTGCCCCAAACTGTTACTTGGTGCCCATTCCATTCTGTATTTATGACGCATTTAGAGAGTCTTGCTTCATATACAGGCTCTAGTTTCAAAGCATCATGTTTGCAAGTACACTCAAGTGGAAATACTTGTTAAATATTTACTACCATAGTGGCTTATCCTTGGATACCACGACATTTTTCCTGCTGCTTTTCCCAAATACTGGGAAGTATGTCACTTGTGAAAGTTTACCTTGATAACTGTATAGCTAATTTTGTGCAAATAAAATCTTAAATGCAGGTATTTTACATGTTGAGAAACCTAATCTTTGCTTTGAGTAGGGTATAAAGACGAGTTAAAGCTTAAATGCTGACATCTGTCTTCTAGAAAATTTTCCATGGCTGCAAAAGCATTTATGTTTCAGCTCAACTTTTCAAAAAGGACTGTCTTATTTATGTATGTTTTATTATTGCTGTGATGTCTTTTCCAGTAAGTCACTGACATGAGAATGATTCAGTTTGATGGAGCTTCTCCTTAACTTAAACAAATTAATTATCAGAATGGAGTATGCAAATATTATCTAATCAGTGCCACTTGGCAACATTTTTGTTGTGCCAATCATGCTGGAGACAGCACAACAATCCTTGCTTCTTCTAAGAAGTCCCCTTGGAAATGGTAATAGAATGCTTGCTTTGATTGGAGTAGGCCGAAAGGATGAGCCAAAGAGCTTCAGACATATTTACATTGCAACTTTCTGTTGTGGCATTAAAACACCAGAAAACTGATTCTCCAAATTCTAGTTCAGAGACAGCTTCAGAATATAAACCAACATCTAATTTTATGCCCTCTGGGCACAATTATCTATTCTCTTTGTCATTAAGGATGAAACTCATTGTCATCTCTGATGTTTTGCATTTTAAAAATTTGAAAGCCAGTGTTTGTTTCTTTCTCTGCTTGTCCTGTACAATCTATATACCTTTCTGAAACTGCCATATGCCTCTATTAGTTTCTGCTTTTTTATTTCTTTTCAAGCAGAAGGTTGCAAGAACCATGTTCATGTTCACTGAGAAATGAGTTCTTCTCCACAAGAAGCTGCAGAAGGGTGAATCCTGAGCAATGGGGGAAGCAGTAGTTAAGCTGTTTATTTGGGTTTTATTTCTAACTACTGTGATTATGAAACTGAGTTCTCTGTGTATACCTTTGAAAGTAGGACTGTGATTAAATATTTACAGGTGTGGCATGAGGAGTAGCTAATGAATGTCTCCAGCATTTTCAGCAAACAGTAGCAGTGGTATGTAATGCATATGAAACAAAAGTGTTGTTGAGAAATCTTGCTAGTATAGTAAAGCTTTTAATGCTCTGCCTCGTATTAATATATAACAATGTCCTCAGTTAAGGTATTTCCTTCTCTTTAAATTGCCCCAAATACCACAGTATTTTAGGTCAGAGAAAATCCAATCAAAAGCTTGGGTTGCTCTATGCTTTTTAAAAAATATGTAAAAATTCTGAATTATGTGTGTCTGTTGTTTGCATTCATTTAAAAGGAAATGGCTGCATGATTTATGCTGGCAGGATTGTGTTAGAAACTGCAGGCCTGCTTCTGCATCTTTAGCGTAGGAGATGGAGCCTGGTCTGTGTGGAGAGTGGTAGGTGGTGGGATAGAGTGAAGTGCAGCAGAGCTTGAACCCCCTCTGCTTATCTGAGGAGAGCTTGTGCTGCCCCGCAACCCCTTCATACTTTACACACAGCATGGGAGGGAGCTATTACCATGAGCCCTGGCCAGTAGTACCATTTGGTGCATTATTTGCTGCAGCCATATAGCTGTGTGATGCATCTCATGAGCATGAGAGAGGAGGGGAAGTCCATTGCACAAGGTAATAATGTGCTTTCCAAAGCTCAAAATTTGCCCAGTCTTACACTGGTTCTCTCTAGACAGTGGTCAGGCAGTTGATGTCCTGCACCTGCTGCTTGTCCTGCTACTTTGGATCATTTGGTTGCTCCCTTATCTGCTTATTTGCTGTATTTGTTTGTTATGGAAAGGCCTGAAGTCTCCCTGGGGTGTGCTGAGAACTAGGGAAACTGCTTCTGCTGCAGCATGTTGAGAAACAGAGGCACTGGAAAATGTTGTATTTACTTAGTAAAAGCCAAGTGTGTCTGCTGATTCCAGTTTTCAGCTTCCATTTAGAAGACAGTTTAAAAGCCAGAAAGTTTTACATTTTCTCCTTTTTAAAAAGTTTCGTAATTTTTAATTAAACTTAATAATTTAACTTCATGGGGCAGTGATAGCTGCAAGACTTCTGTCTTGACTGTTTCTGACACCTACAAATACTTTTTTCACGTCTGTCAGGGAGAGTCCTCAACAGGGGCAACAAGCCAACATTTCCTTCTCTGAAAAGAGAGAGTCCTGCCCCTGCTGTAGGCTACATCTTTGGTTTTCATGTTTCGTGACAGTAATGTTTTTGCTGCTCAGTGGCAGAGCACAGAAGAGATGCAAGTTGAAACCTTCAAAACTTACAGTGATCCCTACCTAAAGTCCATAGGTGAAGTTTTATTGGCTTTTTAAATTTTGGTAATTTGCCTGTAATACTCCTCTAAGGTCTTTACCATTTGAAAGTTGAAAGCTGTGTGATAAAAACACAGCTGTGTGTAATGAAACACAACTTCCTTATAGAAGTCTCACTAAAAATAGCTCTGGTGGTGCCCTGGGGGTGTTCATCAGCTAGCGACAGCGACTGCATTTTCACAGCGGGCAAGCAGGGCTGGTGAGGTCAAGGAGGATGAATGTATTCCTGTGGGGAGCTTGGCAGGAGCATCCAGGTATTTTTGAGCTTTTATGGATAAAATGAGTGTGGGTTTGTGACAATACTGTTTTAAAATACCTGGAAAGCTGGAACAAGCCCAAAAGAATTCCAGTTCCATCTTCCACTGTGTGTGAGTGTTTTAGGATCCTCAGGTATCAGGTCTAGGTGACCTCTACTTATAACTTTCATGTTTCAAAACTAGAAAATTCCAACTTAATACCGATTAATGTCTGCATACTTCTTTTGAAACAGAATTGCTAAGTTACAATCCTGATTTTTGCTTTACTTTTTCTTTTCTTCTTTTGAAAACATTGCCCTGGTTTACTCTTTGCAGAATGACTCACTGAAGTGTCTGCATCACCAGAAACTAATCCCTGCTCTGCATGCTCTTCCTTTTCCAGACGATGAACCTGTAAAATCTGTTTTACAGGAAGACTTTCTGACTTCCTTATGCTCTTAAGTGCAAAATGATATCTCTTGGGAGCCTGGATGCAAGTGACCATGTTCAGCACATAGTTTGACTGAGGTGACTGCTTGATCCCTGACTTGTGCCAACAGACAGAAGTCCTGCTGGACTAGAGACTTCCCAGGTCTTGCAGGAACGTGATTACAATAAAAAGCCCCTGACAGATGTCAGCATGATAAAATTCGAGCAGTTACTGCTTTTGTTTTTGTGTGGGAGGGAAACTTCATCAGAAACAGGGATGAAATTCCAGCCTTATCTCAGGGAATGCATGTGGGTTTCAGGCACGCAGCAAGAGAAGAAAGCCAGCGCCTTTTCAGGCTTTTTGCTTCTCTCACCCTGAGCAAAGGATATTCTGCTACGTCTTAATTTTAAAGTTTTTTGAACTCTGATGGGATTTGAAATGAGTATTGCCATAGTGTGCTTGTGTTGTCGCTTCCTTTGTTTGCCTATTGCCATATTCCCTGGCCAGCTCTGTAGGAGACCTGTCTGGAGTGCCTTTTAATGTTTAGATCTAGCAGTGATTAGAATACACTGATGCCCAGTGGGTATATGTGTCATCTTTTAACAGCTGCCGAGCTTTCTCCCTGCTGCTCCAATTAACGCATTCGGTGCACATTTGCCAGTGAGTGGGCTGTGTGTATGGATTAAACCACTTTGCTATTTATTCATCCAGTGTATGAGATGCCAGAAATGGATTGGCATGTTTCCTGTTCTTACAACAAATGAAATCAAACGTGCTCCTGAGCCTTTGCCCGGGTAGATATGAGGGCAGCATTTAACTGGCGAATGGAAACCTGTTTTGCCGTGAGATATGGTTCAGTCCATTGACTAACATCTATCCCCGCCTCCCAGCCCCTCTTCAAATGATGGAGACACAGGATAGGGAGCTCTCAGTGCTGGGCTTCCCCTTGCTGACAAGCAGATCTCTTCAACTTTGTCCTCTGCTGCTTAATAACAGTGTGAAATGCTGAAATTCTCCTTTTGCTTCAATGCTTTCCTCCTTTATTTATTTTCAGGTTGAAATATTCCAGTCAGTGATAAAGTGTGTCTGTGTGTGTGTGTCCCTTTTTTTTTAAAAAAAAAAAAAAAAGGGAAAACAATATGCTTCCTAATCACAGCTGAGATAAGGGAGGGGTTGTTTAATGGTAGCGGAGCGGCTGGTGGGAGCTGCAGCTCTGCTCCGGCGCTTGCGGTTGATTCATGCTGGGACAGCTCTTTGTGAAGCACAGGGCGACGGGGGCTGCCGGCTGGGGCTGTGAGTGAGGAAGGACATGGAGCGCTTCTTGGGCTTTGTCAAGCAGATAAGAAGATCGAGAAGAAGAAAAGGCAAAAAGTACCGGCCAGAGGAGGATTACCACGAGGGCTATGAGGATGTCTACTATTATGCCTCAGAACATTTTCGAAGTAAGTGTTTTGCATAACCTCATTTTCCTTTGGCTGTGATAAACGTTATGTTCTTAAGATGTTTAAACTCCAAAAATGCAAGCAGTATTCCTCCCTTGCTAGAACCTGAGCCTCATGTATGTATTAAAGTCCGTTCCTGTGAGAGCTCTTTCTGGCTCTGCTGCCGATGAACAATACAAAGCATCTGAAGTGGCACAGAAGCTCTCAAAGTAAAGAGGGTCTGTTTGCAGACCATGGTGAGATTTCAGATGCAGTTAATCCAGTCTGACTGCTGGAAACCTTTTGTTAAAACACTGTGTTGAGGAGCGAGTAGGGTGCCTTTGGAAGGCTGTGTGGATATTTTTAAAGCACTACAGAGGCAGCAAGCACTCATTTGTAAGTTGAAGTTGATGAATAATGTTTGCTATTGAGGGAGAGTCAGTTTACTAAGCCTCTGCCATGACCTGGTCTTTCCAGTAGTGAGTAAATTGAGTGGGCTGGTTCCTCACTGCAGGTCCAAGACCACTGCTGGTGAATTAAGTGGGCATTTTTTGTGCTGGCACTCACGTGGTGGCACTCAGCAGCTCTGCCAAAACCAAAATAAACCACCCGCTCAGAAATCCCTGTGCAAACTGTATGCTGGACCCTGCAGCTTCTTAGAGTTTGTCCACTGTGCCTGTCAGGTTTCAGAGCTGCTGGTCTGCCGTGGTATTCTGGAGAAGAGAATGTGCCCAGAGGTGCCCACAGGGAGGGTGGGAAGGAGGGAAGCCACATGCAGCCCCTTCCTTGGGTCATGTGTGGCACTGTCAGGACAAGGTGTTGGCAGTGTGAAAATAATTCAGCCATGAGCAGAAATTGGCTGTTTCTGCTTTTGGCCACTGGTTTGGGACCTTTGCAGTGAAGCTGTGCCTTGTTCAGTTGCTGAAGTTTGATGCACTTTTTTTTGTTGTTCTTGTGAGTGACTGTCAGTATCTTTTTTCTTCATTTCCACTTTGCTGAAATAAATCATAAGAACCTTATATTTGTTTTAAGATAGCATGATAAATGTGATTGTACCTTACCGCACCAGAGAACTGTTATCTTGTGGAAAATTGGGGAGCAAGAGTTATTCTTATTGGCTTTCTCCCAGTGCACCATGCTTGCCTATCTTCCTAAAGTGTAGCATGCTTGGTTGTTTATGGGGCTTCTTCCTGATACAATTTTGTTTTTTTTCCATTTTTAAGAAAACTTATCGTGCTGATAATTCTAAACTATATGACTTATCTATGTTGTTAAGAGGGAGTTCTTGCAAGAAAAAGACCTATTTGGGAGGCAGTGCAGTTATAATGGGTAACATAGTGACATGAACTCTGCTACACAAAATCTACTACACAAGAACTAAAAATTTTAAATCTGTTTTGCCCTGAAGAATTTGAAAGTGATATATGTTAGTGAAAGCACGTGACTTCTCCTTGCTTTAATGTGTAAATCAAAAGAACATGTCAAAGCCTCAATATATCAAAATATTTCCCTAACTGATTCTTGTTGTTGAAGGTCCTTTAAAGAAGAAAGCAAAGCCCCTCCAAAAACTGTCAAATGTAATAAGGATTTCTTGACTGATGATTAATAAATTATTAGCTCTTAATGTATGGCGCTAAGATTGAGCTAAATATCTAATAGGTTTTTCCTTTTACTCTACTTAGAAAATAGAAGAATAGTATATACTTTAGATTGTGGAGGTCATAAGTATTTCAGACTGGATGAAATGTGTGTCAGATTTTGAAGTGATGTTTACAACAGTGTTCAAGTACTCAGATTGAATTGAACTCAAAATAGCACACATCCCTATGGAGCTGGATGCACAAGGAGTTAGCTACTTCTCACAGTTACTTAAACCAAAAAGTCACAGGAGACTTGAGCCATGCAGTCTTTATAGAGATGCCATCTCAAGCACAATTCCTCTTCAAGTGCTTTTGTCTGGTCTTTCCATGTGCTTTATGTGTCAGTGTTTTGGTTGGTGTGGTAGTTACTTAAAGCAATGCGCAAAATCTGAAAAGATGCTGCTGGTGCTACTACAAATGCACTCTTCAAATTGAATTTCATGTGTTTGGGACAATGAAATGTTTCATATTTAATTTAATTATGGTCTGGTGTTACCCTGTTTACAGTACAAATTTAGAGTAATTACAGTGCTTTTAATAGCCATTCCTTCTGCAGTCATTTACTTAGAAGAAATGTGTGTGCTTGCAGGAAGGATTGTATTTATTGTTACGATTTTTAGAATATCAGAGCTAATGAACTCAAATGCCTATTGTTCACTCAACTGAACGGAGATGAAGCTTTTTTAGATTTAGTTTCCTTTCTCTATGTTGTTAGGCATCCCTTCTCCATCATCATTTATGAGTTATATATCCAATTAGCCAGTACATTTGAAGATTGTCTGAGACGATCACTTTATGAGCTTGTTACTCTCTCTCTTCTTCCCCCATTTGTAATATGGCTTAGAGTGTTGTACAGGAAGGCAGAATTAATGGAAACATGCAGAAACTGCATTAGAATTACCGCAGGATCAAACAAAGACAACAAAGTTAAAAACAGAATAGGCCTCCGGGAATCACAGGAAAAAGGTGACTTTAGTTTGTCCTCAGCCCAGCTGTGCCTGGATACTGGGATATTGTGGCTCCCACTGTTTGGTATGCTGTCTTTACTCCTCCAAAGCTGTGCCATGGAACACCATATTAGCTGTCAGCTGGATGACGAGAACATGCAATGCTGCCTAAAGCTCCCTGAGTAAAAAAAGACACCCCAGCTCCTGAAGCAGATGTGTTTTTTCTTGGATGTTTCATCCACTTGTGTTCAGTTAATGGATAACCTTAATTTGACATGCAGCACCAGCTCTCCTATATTTCTGAACTTTCTGTGCTATGTAATGCTAGAAAAACCAAAGTAATAATTTTGGTACACAAGCACATATCGACATCAGTAGTGCAAGCATCATACTCACTTCAGTGAGACTTTGCAGTGAGAACATAATGGATGATGAAATTGCTACCCAGCCTACTCAGACAAGTTGGTGCTTATTTTATAAAACACTTTAAAAAGCATCATACTTATCTTGAGCAGCATTACAGCACTGCCATTCAACCTGTTCCTTATAACAAGGCTTTGTGTGAAAAAGGCCCTTGTTATATTATTGCAAAGTCTGTTTGCAAACCATCAGGAACACTGCGTAGCAGAACTTGCTGGAATGCTCCCAGAAATTACATAAATCCAATTGCTGAAGTTAGGGTGTTGTGCCAAGACCTTTGAGTTTCTGCCTAGTCTTGAGTGGGAGTGTGGTTTTGGGACCCAGCCCAACTTGGTCACCTCTGACCAAAACAAACACTTTTTCCCACACCCTAAAATAATTTCAGCACTAAGTCTTTATTTTTCAAAATACTTGGAAGGATTTGGGTATCTTTTTGGAACTTCACAGGTTTCATGAAACATGCAGGTCTAGAGCGTGAATGCATCTTTTTAAATTTTGCCTTATTTATGGTACTTCTGGTGTCTGTCATCCATCTCCTCAAAGATCTTTTTTTTCTCATTGGTGGTTCTTCTTATGATGTTCTCCTCAACATGGTTCACAGCATAGTCTGTTGGCATAAAGATTTTACTTTCTGTGTAGCTACAGTAATGATCTCAAAAAGCAATGTCTGAAGAATTCTGCTAGTAACCTGAAAGCTCCCATGATTTTAGCCTTGACCTTAAAATGTTCCATTTAGTCACCAGGGTCCAATAAATAACTTTCTTCTATCCTTTGTCAAGGCCTAGTATATGTTGTGTAACAAGAGCGTTGATATGTTAGACAAAGTAATCTGCCGTAGTCTACATCTGCAGTGAAGTCATGTATCATTTCCCTCTCTGATGCCCTTTATTAATTATTTCACAATTCTGGTTTAGAATCGTCTGGTTCCTCAGTTTAGGACCATCAACCTCTTCAAATTGGTTCTCTGAATACATATGGTGGTCTCCCCAGTGATTTGCCCTTCTGGCTCCCTGTGTCAACACTGGAAAGTGAAGGGAAGGTATTTGATTCCTAGCCTAGCAAATAAGGTTAAAAAAGGAAAAACTGAAGGTTTTATATGACTCAGAATTGAAAATGTCTCTTTGTTGATTGAAATCTGGGAATTATTAAAATTAAAATTGTAGGTATGATACACTTCTCAGGATGGTGTCAGCAGAAAAACTGCACTTGGGCATTATGCACAACAACAGCTCACTGTTATGGTTTAGAAACTCCCGCACCATAGCTGCAAAATGTTAGGAATAACTGTCTTTGCATTTCATACCCAGGGTAGTTTTGAAGCTGTATTAAATACATAAGACAAAACACCAAAGGGAGTGACATGCCAATGGTTTCTTAATGATGTGGTCAGTAGCAACATCACTCTTGTCAAGATTTTCTCCATTTTGTAAATTGGTAAAAATAGTTCTTGTTTGTAGCAATCTCATGGATTTGATTTGGGTTGTAGAAGAGTTAATGATTTTATGAGTCATGTGGTGACAAGGTAATTAAGTATCTCTTGCTCAAGCTGTAGAGATGTTAATTGATCCTGAGGAGGAGGAATGCAGGACAACTGCTTTTTATTTTACAATTTTTGTGCGTTGCTAGTTTGCAGTTAACTGGATGTGCATGTGTGGGGAGTTGTTCTTCACCTGTCACAGATCTTGTCATGTCAGTACAGTAAAATCTCAGCTTTCCTAGAAACTAAAGTATTTGTTGAAGCCTACAAGAAAAGGAGGCTTGGTAACCTGAGTAGAGGATATTGCAGGCTTTGAAAACACTATGAAAATAATATTTAAAAGAAATAACTAAAATTTATTTAAACTTCTTATTTCCTTCATCTTAATAACTGTTTTATGGTTGTTGCAATCTGGAGATTTTCATTAATGGACCACAGGTCTTGAGTATTTCTATTTTACACATGTATTTCTGTTTTCCACTCTTTTCCTGATATATGGATAGCCCCAATGCCTCCTTTTCATCATGGGTGTGATGCCCATGTCCAGACAGACTCTGTCATCACAGGGCTACCACCCCGTGTCAGTTTGCAAGCCAGCCACGGTGATAAAGGAAGCTGCTGTGTTTGAGCTTTATTGCTGAGGCAGGCGGTGTCAACTTCCCCATTCAGGGTTTTCTGAATGAAACAAAAGTGGTAGCAAGTGATGTTGGCTCTGCTTCCACTGCTAAGACTTCCCATGTGACAATAGCAATATTTTCCATTTTGGATGAAATTCACACAGTCGTTAGATAAGGGTCTACCCACATGCTATTTCTCTTGCTTTTTCATCAGCACACATAGGTGTTAAAATTGTTAAAAAACTGTTGGGTTTTTTTTAAGCAATTGGTCATTGCATCTAGTGCAGTTTTTTATTTCATGACATCCATCCTCTTGCAGAGAATCGCTTGACTTCTGATGAGGTATGTGTGTGTTTTGGAGATGATCCCATTTATCTACCATCCTGTTCATTGTGGTTGCTAGTGAAAATGTTCTTTCCAGTGGAGCCTAAGTGGAGGAGAAGAATTACATACTATGCTCATTTTGCAGACAAGCAGACTAGTAGGAGTAGGTAAAAAAAGAAGACTGTTAGCAGCTCTTCAGCCTCCCGTGAAATTATTTATGTTTTCTAAGCACATAAGAAATATGCATATATTAAAATCTTATTTTACCCCTTTTATGGTTTATATTAGTTAAAACATGTAAGTCTTGGGATGAGGCTTGTGTTTGTAGATGTTTAGTCTATTGAATAGTAGCTTTAGCTGCATTATGTTGTTTATATAATTAAAATATAATAAATTGGTGTTGTTCCTTGTGCTGCAGTAGCTACACAGTCTGTTGGTGTGGCACCTAAACCGAGGCTGTGGGGTTCCCTGCAGGACTGGAGCAATGCATCTCTTCTTGCTGAGCGAGTGTGTGCTGGTTTTGGTGAAACATTTTCAGTATTTGTGAAACAGGTCACAAAAACCTAATTTTGTTTTTTCCTTAAAACTGGCTGTCGTGCAACAGCAAGTCTTAAGTTTGTTAGTAATAGGATTGCTTTTTAAAATGACCCTTTTGCTCTTCTACAAGTGACCATTAGGCTCCTGGGGCAGCACAGAGCATGGATAGTAAAACACTGCTTTGGAGTTACTTCAGGGAAAACAGCTTATTTATTTGAAGGCACTGAAATAATGAGACCTGAGTTATATAATTCTTTGCATGAAGTGGAAACACTTCTCCTTGCTAGCAATTACAAGCATGCAATTTCTGTGCCACTTTTCTTTCATTTACTTTCTAGTCCTATTCTTTACTGAATAACTAAAGATTCTGATTTTCCCTGCTCAAGGAATGTACTCCTTCTAGGTCTTCCTCTTCTTACAGTGGCTGCTGGTATAAGGTTGTACTTCAGTGTTTTAGAGAATTTGGCATCCTTTGTGTTTTAGTGTGTCTAGAATATAGGATGTTCACATTCAGACAAAGAGATTCAGAGAGATCTGGGCTTCCTGCTTCCTGAAATGATGTGCGAGTCCTTGGTTTTAATCATGGCTTTGTCAGTTTACATCATGAGCATGTAGTGATGTGATTATTTTTTCCCCTTGGATATTGCAAAGTGAATGAAATATCAGGTTTTATGAACTAAGATTAAAGAGAGAGGTAGAAGCAACTATTGAGGTGTCAGTTTTAATATCGGCCTGCAGTTCCAATGGAAGACTTGAAACAATTAGTGGAATGAAGAAAGAAACAATATAAGTCTCCTGCTGAGGAGATTATAAACATTTATTGAATGATTGCTGTGTTTTGTTAGCAGGGCGTGACAGCAGCTGTCGTTAATCATCATCATGAATATAAACACACCTGTTTACCGTAGTTATTACTTCTGTAAGACAAATGTGGTGGTACTCATCGTGTGTACAGAAATTATTGGGCAATTTTGTGTGGTGTTTTTCAGCAGAAAAGCACAGGAGTTGTGCTGTGACTGGGTACTGGGGCTGACAATGACTGTACTGCTGCTAACCCAGGCACCTTAAAGCTACTGATTTTTTTCAGAGGGTTTTCTAGTTAACCTCTGAAACCCAGGAAATGATACACAAATCAGCATTTTGAGGGCTCATAGTCCAGATTTAAAAAGCAGCAGAACTAAGGGTGCCTCTAGGACCTTAATTTGGCCTCTCATTAAAGAGTCCTTAATGAAGGATCTGATTACGTTTGCTGTAGTGCTGGTGTGACAGAGGCTGCACCAAATCCTGTCAGGGCTCATCCCTCGTTTTCCTCACTTGAGAGCATGAACTTGCAGATGTCTGGCACCAGTTGCTGTAGCCAAGGGAGGTTTGTTTTTTATATACAGCAATTACATAAGCCTCAGTAGTCTAAAAATCCAGCCATAAGGCATCTCAGGCCTCAGCCTTTCAATTCTTGCATACCTTTGATGATAATCTCCCTGTACTTTGGTTCTCTGCCTGTGAGGTGGGGTTAATGATACCTCTCCTTCACAGATATGATGTGGAAATAAACCAGTGTTTGCTAAGCTAGCAAATGCTACAGTGATGAGCAGCACAGAAGAACTTGGGGAGAAATGAATGTCTGTCCAGAGAGAAGGGCTTGAATAGAGAGTGAGAATTAAGGTATGGAATTACACTTTGAGCAGTGAGGGGAAAGCAAGATCTGAAACAATTCATCAGGTAGTTAAAATAATTTCTTTTGGGCATTAAATGAAATGAGGTCTCATGCAAGAAGTAGATCAGGTAATTAAAAATTGTGTTGTAATGCATATGCAAAAGGAGGCCAAGTTGAGAAATTCTTAAATTTGGAACTTGCAGTTTGCTTTTTTAATGGTTTGTGTGTGTGCACATGCATGCAGTAGAGAACATGGAGCCAAGAGTTCCTTGGGGTTTAGCATGCCATGGAAATTTCATAACAACATGTTATGGATGTAATATTCGCTATAAATGAGCCAAAATCTCCTTGAAGTTAAGATGCAGAAGTGAATTTTGATGAGTGGCCATAGGATCTGATCAGATGTGTATCACTTCAGTGCATTCTGTAGTAACAGTCCCTGTGCTGGCACTTCGAGGGGACACTGTGGGCAGCTGTGGGACAGAGGAGGGAGGAACCAGACTGATGTTTTGGCTGTCTCTGGGCACTTTGAACAGATGATAAGGGACACTTGAGGTGACTTATCTTTGGAAAGATTACCATGGGAAGAGCCAAACTTTGGAAAGCAGAAAGGAGAAAAGAGATTTAAGACAGCTCTGGCGGAAATACTGTTTGAATGAAACTGTGAAAAAGAAAGTGAAATCAAAAGTACACAGTAACGATGTGAAGTATTAACTCAGTAAATTGTTTTCAAGTCTGTTTGCAAATGCTTCCTCTGGGGGTGTTTAACAAGCTCTGTGGCTGCTCAGGTCTATTTTATTTTGATAACGTTGTCACTCTCCCAGAAGAGTAAAACTCCTCACTTAACAATGCACTCTGTCAGCTGGTAGCATCTCTATTAAAAGAGAAGAGAAAGTATTCACAATGTATTACAAGTAAATGCAGTAAAAAATGAATGGTATGCAAACATATATTAAAAACAGACACGTATACACTTTTTGCCCTTGCTTTCTGTAGGTTGGAGTAGGAAGTACTTTAAAGCCCTGATGACCCCCTACCTGCACCCCATTTTTAGGAGCCCAGTTAAGTTGTGTGGTCATCAGGGGATGAGTCACAGCAGTAGCTGCAGGCTGCGGTGCCAGTTATATTAGCGCCGAGTGCGTGGAAATCAGAGGGGATGTTTGCCACACTGTCTGATAGGGACGCTGCATCTGACAGCCCAGTTTCGGGAAAATGAGAAAATGCTTGTGAAGGAAAGTTGGGAAAGAGCCTGGATCTGTGGCAGAGCACTGCCAGCAGCAGCAGTAGTGCTCAGGTCAGTTGTCAGTAAAGCTAAATACGTCTGGTGGCAGGCATTTACAGTTTGGAAGGCAGGAACGCGGATTTTCCATTGCGTGGTGGTAGAATGTCACGTGACGTGTCATGAAAATGCTACGCTCCCTTTCATTGCTAAAAGAAGACCAGAATGAATTCTGAAGTGAAGAAATCAAAGCTGTTCAGGCTGGTGGTTATAGCTGCCCATCAGTAATTAAATAGAGTGCAGCGTGGTGGTGGAACTCTGAAATCCCCATGAATTTAATGACATTTTGGTTGTCTCTGAAATGGTCCCTCTGTAACTTGACCCATATTTCACCTGGGCTTCACAGATTTGCAGAGGAGTTACATAGGCATCCCCAGCACTTCTAAATCTGTTGGCATTCACTTCTGCCATATCCTGGCAGGAAAAAAGAGAGGAGTCTTCTGAAGCTTAAGTTAATTACGATTTACCTATGATTTTCTTGGTTTACACTAAACATCTCACAAAAATAGAAGTGTATTTATGAATGTGGTAGGTCTTGAAAACAATCAGCTGCTCTCCCAGTTGTTATGTGTGTGTTAGCTGGCTTCTTCAGGCAGGGAATACCCAGCCCTGTGCTACAGGAGAGCAGGGAGGGTGAGGTTTGTCTGCTGGAAGAGCACAACCATCCCTTTAAAATGCGGCCACTCCCAAGCATATCACAAGGGATGGAGAATGCACTGAACAATTTTGTTTTGTAACTGGTACTTGATTTATGTGCTGCAAATCAGTGTTCATGTTTTGTTCTTGGGTGGGTAGAAAATAGTGCTTCTTTCTAGTTTATTTTGGGTTTTTTGGTATCTTTTTTTTTCTTCACTACTCCTTTGAACTCAAGCTCTTATAATAATATGAAAGGCTGTGGATTTTATAGGGCAGATTGTGTCATGCAAATTGTTTCCACAGACTGAGCAAAACTGTTGAAGGCTGTTCTAGTTACAGCCTGGAGTTTGTGGTCCTTTGTCTTGTGCAGATAATTGAGCTTTTTACAGCCACATGTCCATTCACAATAGGTTGTTTTCTTCCTTTTAGATAGTGAAAGAAGTTTATTAGCTGTTGGTTTAAGTCTCTTACAAAAATGTTGCTCATGGCATAATTATTAAGGAGGTTACATCAGTGTGAGTAGAGGAGCAGGCCAAGGTAACACAGCATGGATGAAAATATGTTTAATATATGGAAACTGTTCAAATCTTCTTTCTCACAAAATTGAAATTAAGACAGTTTTTTAAATTCCCTAAAAGCAGTTGATTGGAATTAATTCTTACACAGCTTTAATATGATGGCACTCCATGCGCTAGTAAAATGTTGGTGGATTTTCAGATAAGGAAAATGTAATTTTGGGGAGTGAGCTCTTATTTTGTGATAAAATTTCTTTTAAGTCTTGATGACTTGGTAAGTATGTCTTATATGATTAATTAATGGATGGTTAATAGCATCAGCTTTATGCCTTAGTTTTATGTAAACTACAACCAGCTGATAGGAACATATAGAAATAAGGAGAAAAATGAAACTTGATTTTGAATAACCTACAGAAGGTGATTAATAACCACTTATGATCACTTCTGCTCATTTTATCTATTCTCTAAATAGTTAAAATTGTTCTTGAAATTACTGGTAATATTTTCTTGGTCACAAGTTAAATGCACTGCAAAATTAAGGTGAAAAAAGACTCTAAGAAACAAGCAATATTTAAAAATCTGTAATAGTTGAAGAGGTGAATTTTCCTGAGTTTTTCACTTGATTATTTTACTGTTAGAAAATGATCAGTGCTTCCCAGAAGATCACTGAATGGTTTATTTGTCTATAAGCTTCTAAACTCAGCTTGTGGAATCTGGAAAATTTGTCCAGTTTTGAAGTCCAGTCTAATATAGTAACAAGGGCCATGGTGTGGAGATAAGGGTTAGGTGATCATTTCTAAATGAGAGCATACACTTACTGGCATTAGATACAGCCCACTGTGTACTACTGTGATGACTTTTTTTTTTTTTTTTTAAATCCTCCCCCAACCCCCTTTCTCTCTGCTGATGCATGTAGTTCTGTAATTCTTCAGCTGGGCCCTGGGCAATTGGGTAACCCTGGTTTCTTAATTTTTTTTTTCCCCAAAGTGGAACTTTTATGTATTTTCTGAATTACATACATGGAACTTCTTTCTCCTCGTGTATCCTGAAGTCCTTTAAAGTACTTGAAAAATAAAGTTAATGGCACACAGTACCTCCTGAATTTGGAGTCTAATAAGGGTTTTTCTTGTAGTTTTGTCATAAAAATCAAACCACTGTTGCAAAGGGGACAAAGCCAACTCATGCCATCTGCAGTCATTAAAACCCTCAGGCAAGGAAGGCTTTCTGGTCATATTCAGGCAGGAAAGGGTGTATTCAGAGGTGTGTGTCTTACTAATGCAAAATGGAAAATGCCTGCTCATGATCTACAGTACATGGTTTACTTTTAAAAAGCATAAGTTCCTTGTATTCTGGCTGCCAGCTGCTCTTTCTGCTTGCTTATTTATTTGAACAGACTAGTGTGTGCTGCTCAGCAAGCCAGGGGACAGTCAGTTGTTAAATGTGACAGCACAGTCTAGAGCTCAAGATGTGTGTGTCCTGCCTTTAGGCTTGACCCAGGGCCTCTGGGGGTGCCTTAACTTAAGGCTAGGTCAAAAAAATGTAAATAGGAAGCTGTCTGGGAAAGAAGCAGAGGAAGTGAAGTTCAAATGGCCTTTGCATTTGCAAATTCAGCTGTTTTAGTCGGAGGTTCTGGTCTTGGGTTTTAATGTGTTTTCCTGTGCATCTTAAAATGCATGGGGAGATTTATTTGTTTATAGCTGCTGCATGGAAAACAAAGCTCGCAAAAATCTGTTTGCAGTAATTGCACTGTTTCTGCTTGGTGTTTATTTTATCAAGCAGATTTGCAGAGCTAACAATGGGAGGTTTTTTTGAGGTTTTGTATTGTCTCAGCTGTGCCTTGCTGTAGGGCAACCAGAGACTTGGTCCTGCAAGTGCCAGGCATGTAACTCCAGTAGTGTGAGTCGTGCCATTGGTACAGGTTCAATATAAGTCTGTAGTTGGCAACCTGAAAGAAAGTGCTGTGTGTGGGTAGAACAAAATAGTAATTCTAGTGGTTTCTTCCCAGTGTTTGTTGTCTGTATTGTGTTTCTATACTCTGTACCTATTTCTGACAGAGATAAAACATCTTTTAAGTGAGAGATCAGTATCTCTGTATTGTTTCCTCTAAGAGAATTTGTAAGCATGGTGGTTCTATTTCATTTTGGTTCTCAAGGAAATTGCTCAGACTTCAAAAACAAAGACAGTTGATTAGTTCTGCATTATTTCATTTCAGTGCATTATTTCAACCCTGTTCATTAAAGCTGAAGAGGAAAACCTGGTTCTGAAGGACCACTGTTGACAGGAACCACTGGTCTGGAGCACAGAATTCAGTAATCATTGATTAATACACTTTATTGCTGATTTCTTTTGTTTGGAAAAGCCAATTATTCTTGCCAATATCTTTTATACATGAGCCTTTACTTAGAATTTAAAATTGTAACCTATAATAATATTAACATTTTAAACTGTATAATGCTTGCTGGAGGGCAGGAGGTGGGGAAAGAAAGAAAAGAAAGACAAGAAGTGAGGCTTATTTGATGCTGACCCTAAATTGCTGTTCTACTGGAGCAAAACCTGAAGTAGATAGATGTATTGTAGTAAATATTAAATGTGTTAAATTGCCCGCCAAGTGCAGTGATTTTTTTATTTATTTCATTTTTATTCACTCTGGATGAAAAATGAGTTTATATGGAGTTTTATAGAAGATATGACTGCTGCTCTTTACTGTATGAAAGCCAATTGCTGTTACAGAATCAAAGCAAGTGAATGTGTGCTTCCTTTGGTAGGAAGGCTATTGGGGATGCTGTAGTCATAGACTGATTTTTGGACAGGAGCTAAGCACGTCTGTATGTGCACGTAGAAGATGCACGGGGGCTGGATAAGTGACAGCCTGAGGTTCTTTGGTAGGGTATGAAAGATTGGAAATGTCAGAAGATGAGCTGTGTGTTTATATTGATCTCTTTACTTAGAGCAGCTCAGTGTTGTTTCTTCAGATGTGTGGAAAGAAGGACCTGAAGAACTTCCAGCAAAGCAAACTTCAGAGGTGGAGTCACTGTAGAATAAATCATTTACGTCTATAACTTAGGGTTGCAGCAGGAGAACAAAGGTACAAAGCTTTGGTCTCTGTGTCTGCACTTAGACCTTAAGTCTAATGCAGAACTGAGTGACTGCCCTTGCTGTATGAGTCCTGTTGGTGTCCATGGGGCAGAGGGCAACAGGCATGGGCATTCCTTCTTCTGAGCTTCTCATGGGAGAGCAGCTATTAGGGGAAAAAACCCTTGATGCTGAAATTTTAACTCAGATACCTAACTCAGGTATTTCAACTCAGTTATGTCTCTGTGTGTGTGTGCAAGAGTTCAAACATCTTCAAAACCACTTCAAACATATTTGGGTATTTATCTGTAAATTATTTTCTTGGCTCTGTATTTTTCCATAGGATATGAGGAAGTAAGTATTTATTTGACACAAAGACCTTATTTGTATTGAGTGTGCTGGGGACACCTCCCTCCCAGGCTTGTCTGCAGGCTGCCTGGCTGTCCCCTGAGGATGATACTTCCATGCTGCTCAGGATCTGATGGACAGCACTTGGCATGTGAGAACACCAGCAGTTTCTTTTATTAATATTTTCTATTTTTTGCTGATGAATTGTGTATTAAATCTTAGCCTGCCACTTCTTGAAGAATGATTGAAATGTAGGAGAAACTTTGTGGGGGTCTTTTCTGTTTTGTTTTGTTTTTGTTTTCTGGGGCTTTACTGGTAGTCTATGTAGTTCAGTTTCAGGTGGGAGCAGAGGTGCTGGGTGAGGAGGTGCCAGAGGCAGGACAGTGTTCATCTCCATTTCATTAAGGTTGGAAAAGACGTCTAAGATAATCAAGTCCAACTGTTAACCTAACACTGCCAAGCTCACCACTGAACCATGCCCCCCAAGGGCCACATCTAGATGGTTTTCCAAAAACTTACAGGGATGGTGGTTTCACCACTTCCTTGGGCAGCTTGTTCCAATGCTTCACAATGTCAGTGAAGAAACATATTCTGATATGTAATTTAAATGTTGCCCATGCTCATATCTGCTCCGTAGCAGGCAAAAGTGCATTTTTCCTAGACATATCTCTAGCACCAAATCTGGCCTCAGTCCACCTTCTCCATGGGTACATCCTACACAGTCCTACTGAAGACAAAATAATGTGTGATTTCTATGGGAGCTTCAGTTTATCTTGACATGGTGAGGAATGTTAAGGCTAAGAACAGGTTTGTCTCAATAGGATTTTATTAAATGTGCACATGGAAACAAATAGATGGGCTTCTCTCCTTGCCCCTTTGTATTTTTTTTCTGTACAGAACAGTGCGTGTCAATCTCAAGATTGGGAGTCTGTTCTGGGAAAAAGGGTTTGTGACTTTTGGATAACCTTTAACTCTAGTAGCCGTTCAGAGATGCAGAGTTAGAAAATTATTTTTAAATGTCAGCCTGTCTACAACTTGTTTATCAAGTATTCTAAGACTAAAGCTGCCTTAAAATATTTCATCAGTGTTTCTGTATTGTAAAAGTTGTTTTTACTAAGCAACCTATGGGACCACCACTCTTGTAAAGTACTGAAGACTTGTTTTCGCTTCCTCACTTTATTTAATTTGAAACCAGTCTCAAAAAATGTGAGGGAATGTGATTTATTTCTACAACAAGTAATCTGAGGGGCCCACATACACCCTCAAGCAAGACTGATGAGTGTTATAAATGAAATACCATGTTTAGAGCAGTGGTGTATCAGACAGGAACAGTATCCAGTAGAAGGCCAGAGATTCCTTTTATGTCTCAGCCACATCCTCTGTTTGTCTATTAAGGGACCTGCTGTGTTTTTTTCTAGCTTTAAACACTGCTGGAGGCCCAGATTCACGAGCCCTGGCGTTAAGCTGGTCTGTCACTGTTCAGGTCAGGAGGGTACTTGGGCTTGTGGGGCTTCCTGGCGCTGCTCATGAGGTGCAGGCTGGAGGCTGCATCCCAGCCCCAGTTGTCCCTCGTCACCTCTCCTGAAAGCCCTCTTCATAGGTGAACACCACTGATGCAGCAGCTCCTGGTTTTAGCTTTTTCTGGGCCAAATCAGATCCCACACTTACTCACCTAACGTACTTTTCTGCAAAGCATTTAAAGGAAAAATAAAGTCTTTCTGAAAACAATGAGGAAGAAAACAAAGAATAGTTAATTCTTCTTGTCAGCAAGACTTTGTTTCCAGTCATAAAATGCTTGTAGTGGTGACTTTTTGCTTGTCTAATTAATACTGGCTAGATATTGACTATATGTATAATTTTTTTTTTCAAAGACACCTATTGAATTAAGGGAAATAAAAATACTTTGCAATTATTAACTTTTGCCTTAGCTGTTTTTGGTGTTTTGATGTACAGCCTTTTCCTGTACTGACTGATTGCCTAACCTGAATATTTTATTTTTCTCTGCATGTATTTGATACCAAGTAAAAATTCTTTCTATGTGAGAAATACTTATTAATGTATTTATATGTATATAAAATATAGAAAATGTGTAATATTTGAATTGTCTTTCTGAGCAGTCTTCATGCTTTTGACTTGGAAAATGCCTGGGCATACTGAATGAAATTAAGTGTAGGTTCAGTGATTGCAAAGATACTATTTTTGAAAATTGAATGTCAGGCTATGTAGGGAATACCAAATATATGTAAATCTGTTGAGCAGGGTTGTGGGGAAGCCAGACTGAGGGTGTATAGATTAAGTTAAGTGTGTTTAGATGTCTAAAATAATTGTTTCCAAGCAACTAATGCCAATTGTTGAGAGTGAAGTTAATTTGCTAATGGGAACATTGGACCCTTTGAAATGCCATTTCAAGCACCAAGTTCATTTTAGAGATTTAATAATTAATCAAAGCGACCGTATTAAATGTCAGTGACTATATCTATGTGTTGCTGTCATACCTCTCTCTCAACATTAGTTTCCAGGCTCTTAATGATTAACACAGTGTAATGTAGTAGTAATGCTGGTGCTCTGGAAGGCACAGTACCTCTTGAACATTCTTACTGCAAATTTTTCAGCTTGGACTTTGTTACAAGCAGTGGTTATAAGGAGTGCTTTTCATGAGTTAACCCACACCCACATCTTGCTTAGAGGTTGCTTTTCTTCTTTTCAGAATAGACTCCAAAGATACAGGGCAGGCTCTTCATCTCCCATTGTCATTGCCCCATGGCTTCCCTGTGCTGCTCTACTGGAATAGCAGATGTTGCAAGGAAGATGCCAGGGTTGCAGAGAGCTGCATTTAGCACAGGGAGCTTGACTCATAGAATTTGTCTTTCTGGTGTATTTCTTGTGTCTAGATGCACATTTAACTATTCATGTGGTCATTCATGGTGTGCTTGTCCTGTGAAGGAGGATTAAAATTATTATTATTATTATTATTATTAGAATGTCTCATTTTACACACGTGCAAGTGTGCATGGATCACTCAAGGCATCAGAAATGGTAATGCAAGAAATTTGCAATAGCAGCTATATGTGATACAAATAAACTGAAATTGCAACTTGTAGCATGTTTTTCCATGATTGTGTTCATGGAAAAGCAGCAAATCTTTTGCATTAGCAGAAGTCTCTCTGTGGTTGTGTGTTGTTGCTGGTAGTCCTGTACTGCAGTGGATTACAGTATGTGGCTGTACACATGCACACATTTGAGATAGCTCAAGAAAAACCTTCCAGCCTTCTGGCAACAAAGAAATCACTCAGGTCCTAAAAATCCACTTATACGCAGAGCGGTGTACTGTCTAGAGTGGCTTGTAGTGCTCTCTAGAGCAGCATTGAACCACTGAACACTTCCTCCAGCTCCTTCATAGTGATCCTCTTTTCGGGAGAGGCACATGCTTGATGCATTATAATAAAGAAGTCATGTCAGTAGTGAATACTTAGATAATGTAGTTGCCATATAATCATGGCATGCACAGGTCAGAAAGGACTCTGGAACATAAGGTTTGGTAGTGGACTTTTCAAAAGCTTGTAGCTCAAGCTGGTGCTTGAGGGAAGGTGTTCTGGGCAGTGGTGATGTTGTGTTGAGGATTTGTGTCATAATAGTCTGAAGAGGGCTACTAGAGCTCCCAGTCAGTAGACAGCATTGGTTCCTTGAGGACTCAAGTCACTCAAGGTAAGCTGCCAGGCTGTGTTCTTTTGGTATTTCCCACAGCTTCCCTTGTAAGAGATGACAGTCGAATTGCACAGCTTAAAAAGTCTTGGGGGGAAAAAGGCGAGGCTGAATTTCTAAATGATCAAAATTATCAGAAGACCAGCATCAAAAAAGACATCAGCTTTGAAAAGGCATATTATAAGGCAGTAGGATCTGTGGGGGCTATGATTCTTTCAGAGCTGTATTTTTATCTCTCAGAATCTGTATGGTTCTTTAGAGACACCATCACCCATAATCTAATATTATTAGTGTACAAAAATATTTGCAACATAAACATTGAGGGAAACATGGCCTGAAATAGGAGGCCATTGAAGTAAGTAAGCTATATGGCATTTGCTTCTGGAAAGTTTGTAGTTAATCCAGGTAGTTAACATCCTAAAGTAATTAAAGAATTCTTTTTGCTATACAGCTGCATGCATCCTGTCACTCCATGAGTTTTATTCACAACGTTGTTTTCCCAGAGCTTCAGAAAATTGTTAATTAAAACTAATAAAGTTAGAGATTACTTTGTATTTTTTATTAGATGTAACTCAAATTCAGAGATGTTTTTTGTTCCAGCTGCAACACTGAGCTCCCACCACTTCCCTCCCCTTTCTGAGGGAGCTGGTGACTGCTCTTCCATTCAATATGTGCTCATCACCTGCTGGTAGGTGCAAACAATGCAGGGGGTGATTGTATTGTCAGTGGGCAAGAATTAATAGAGTGCAGTAGAGGCAGTTGTATGCTACAAAACTGTATTGTTTTATCACTGAAACTGTGCTGTCACTGGAGGCTTTGAAAGCATTTTGTGGCTGTGGGAAATGTTTTTCTTCGTTTACTGGAAAATGTCTCAACTCCGGATGGAACACTGTACATTAAGAAAGGAAGCAATTAAATGTTGCAATGTGCCTGTTTAAAAGACCTAAAATGGGAATTGCAGGAAAAATGGAATTTCTTCTAAGCCTTACTCTGCTAGAATTTTCGATAATGCAAAGATGCTCAGAATCTTTTTGTTTTGCTCTGCTGAAATTTGGCAATAACATCCACGTTTGTAAACATTTTCATGTTTGTACAAGATTGTCAGAGTAGTAAAACAGGGATTAAAATAGTGAATATCATTGTTCTATTTTTCTATTTTCATTCATAACATTTACTTTACATAGTTTTTTTTTATAACCACTTCATTAGTTGTCATTGTTTTTATCAACCTTTGCTATAAAATTAGGAGAGAGTTCAAAATACCGTGAAAATTGACATGAAAAGGAAGTTCCGTCCTCTACAGCAAATAGAGCAGAGCAGGGTGAGCTTGGGTCTGTTTGCTCTCATTCATGCAGCTGTACCGTGGGTTTCCCCTGAAGTCTGACCCTTTCTTGTTAGTTCTCCTTCTTACATATATACTTGTATAAATTGCATATATCTAGATATTATCCACACGTATTTGTGTAAAGTAGGTAAGAAATACAAATATATCAGAAGGCAGCATTTTCCCTTCCTGCCTGTGAGGTGGGGGAGCAGGCAGAGCTGAGGCAGTGGCAGCTGCGTGCCCAGGCCCCAGCCATGCGTTCCACTGGAGCGTGAAGCATCGCCAAGGCATCGCTTGAGCCTTGACTGCCAGGCATGACAGTCCTTCTGCCCTGAGAACATGTCAGAGTGCCTTGAAAGACTCTTATGTCAGGAAATCCTCTGGGATTAATTTCATTTCCTCAGAGCATTTTTCCTTTCAGTCACCTTCGTCCCTGCTTCCCAAATTTCAGATACAGGAACTGAGAGGGGAGATGAGTCACCAGAGCTGATTAAGCGACAGGAGAGCATCGTATTAACTGATGCTCTAGAAAGAACTTCCTCCCCACAGCACATGGGAGCTGCCCCAGCTCCATGGGATCATGTTCTGCATTTGCCAGGTCAAACTGTGCAGTAAACCTATAAACCAAAGTAAATTCCCACCCCACTCTCCTTTTCTACTGCGTATAAGAAACCAACAGACACTCTTTTTGTCTCTTGAAAATCTTCCTAAATGTTTACCTGATTTCATTCTAGCCCTGCTGAGTAGAAATTCTAGAAATGGTCCAAATGGGAAAAATGCTTCCAGAAGTGGTTGTTCTCTTGCCTTTCTGGAAACATAGCTGTTGCCCAAACTGCTTTTATGGGGGAGCAATCTTTGCCTGTCCTCCCAAGTAAGCAGAGTGGAAATGAGATGGATATTTATATACATACAGTGTAGGCATGTAAATATGAAACTAACTTTCAGATCTCTGGACAGCTAAAATTGTTTTCCAAGTACTCCCCATGAAGGTTAGAAATTGTGTTTTTGTCTTTGCTCTCAATATTTTGCCTCAGCTGTGTATCCCAGAGCTTGGCTCATAGCAGTCAGTGAATTGTTCTTCAGGTTGGAGAGAGAAGTCTGTTTTAGAGAACCAATTATTGATAAAATACACATGCTTTTAATAATGAAGGTAAGAACAGTAGCACTGAAGTTGTGTGATTGCTTGTAAAATGGAAATGCATAGTAGAGACTAAAATTCCTCTGTGGCTACAGCTGGAGGATTACTTTCTGGTTTTCCTTTGCTTTTCCCCACACTGTAGTCTTTGGATGCCACAGCTGCTAACACCTTCCTTTGCATAGGGATTCTCTCTTGAACATCTTTCTTTCCCTCAGTTTTGTTGTACTTGACCTACTTTTCAGTGTGTTTCCCGTCATTAACCAACATCCTCCCTAACTGTCAACCTGAGAGGAGCAGCTAAATGACCATGACCACCCCTCAAGACAGTGCATAGCTGGGTATTGCAGAAAGTGCAGCCCAGTAGTTCTTGTGGACTGCAAAGTGCTTCCTAATGAGTTGCAGTTGTTTCCTTTAGGCTGTTTTTAACAGCAGCACCCACAAAGGAGATCACTATAGTTATCTTCGGGTAGAGGAACAGTCCCTAAGCTGTGCACTCAGGTCTGCTAATGTTGAAAATGAGTCTGTAAGGGGAAAAGGTGAGAAAATTATCAGCTGAAATGAAAGTAACTTTTATTTCTGGGAAGTATTATAAGCCAGTGCTTTGACAAGGTGTTGTAAGAAAAATTTCAAATAACTGTGTATTCCAAATCAAAAGAAATCTTGACATTTTGAGTTGACACTGAGAATCAGAACAAATGGTATTGTCATACACAAATGTCAAAGGATTTTCTATATATATTTTTGAAAGAAACCTACTGTGCATGTAGCTCCCATTGTGGCTGCAGGCCTGTAAACAAGGCTGAGTTCTTTGCCTGGTTGAATCTTGCATGGTTAGCACAGATGAGCTTCTTAAACATAGCATTCATTTAGCATGTTGAAATGACCTTCATACTCTATATGTGGGGCCCAAGCTGTTTGAGCCTTGAAATAGTTGGTTAGCCAAATGGTAGACTCATATGTGGTTGAAATCAGGAGATTTTGGAATAGAAGATCCCCAAATGAGAGTCTAATAGATGCTGTGTGTTCCAGGATGCAGTATGTGAGCCTGTGCTTTCCCTATCATCTTCCTGTGATGCTCAGAAATACAGTGCAAGTAATAAGCCTGCTGTTGTTGAGAGAAACTCCTGCAGATTTGCTGTCCATGCACATTAAATTCAAAGACAAAGCTTTTGCAACCCAGTGGAATTTCAACTCTTAAATTAATCTACTGAAGAAAAATTCCGGGAGGCATCCCTAGAAGTCTTAGCTAAATCCAAGCAAAAAGGAAGATAAGATTATATGTAAACTTCGGGAGATAGTTTGTGTGATGTGGCATTTAAGGTGTTTGTCAGAGACAGCATGAAATTATTATTGTGACTGAGAGAGCTGAAGTAAGAAAGTATATAAGCTTTTATCCAGTTGCAGCAGGTCCATTTTTAGTCAAAATACTAATTTACCTGTGTTCAGAACTGTGCCTGCAAAGATGAAGCACTGTGGACTTCTGCTCTTGGCAATGTCCTTACATATATGCTCTTTCTGGTTGCTGGACACAGTGGAGGATGGATTATACTGAAGAAATATGTGTAGCCAGTTGGCAAATGATGAGTTGTGGCAAATTACACTGAAATCTGCAGTGTTTCAAGTGTCATATTAGGGCCAGTCCTAAAAGCATGATCAATTTCTATCTTCCCCAACAATTAAGAGGGTCAGAGTGTTTTGAAGGCCAGAGGATCAGAGATTTTGGTGAGAAAGGGCATAAACTTATTTGTAAGTGTCTCTGTCCAAAAGCCTGCTCCAGAAAAGCAAAATGTATGTGTTTTGTATTATCTGCCTTGTTCTTTTGGGACATTTGAGCCAAAAGCTGCAAATGGAGAAAGACCCTTGTTAGGACTTTGCCAGCCATCTCAGTAACTAACTTTTCACAAACATTGTACCAAGAACGTGGCTTGGAAATACGTTAAGCTAGAGAAGTCGGTATCAGAAATGGAATTGCCCCCTAACACTGAAATGGTCTGTTTGAAGTGTAGAGCAAACCAATCTTTTTTCCTCATTCCTTCAAGAACAGTTGTCCATAGACAGTGTCTTATTGTAGTGTATTGCCCACAAGACCTAAACACATAACTTAAAAGGGTAAGGTTATTGAATATGGAAAACTGAGGCTGATGGAGAAATAGAAGTATGATTCTGTATATAGGAGGCCACTTGTCATATATTGTTGCTTAAAGACGACTGGAAACAGGTAATATCTTCCATCATATCAAGAATGTCTTATTTGTGACACAAATTAAAATCTGCTCTCCTGACTTCCACGTAAAGAGGACCAGGAAATTATTAGAACACCTGTTGGTTCAGGTACTAGAACTGCTTTGAATTCCCCAAATTGTTATATCCCTTGCTGCCTTGTTTTCTTTCCTGAGAAGGAAGGCAAGCTACACCTGTCTTTGGTTAAACTTAACTTTTTCTCACCTAGTGCTGAAGAGCTCTTGCAGCCCATTATAGGTATTAGCTATGATTTGATTATGAATACTGAAGATGTACCAGCATCACAAGGGTCCTTAAGAATTGCTAATTCAGTAAGCACTCCAGATTAAATACTTTGGGATTAATTTATCTCAAGAGAAATTGCTTAGGCAGTTACAAATTATGATATTCTGGGAGGGTGAGGGGGGGCTGCTCAGCTTTCCATGTGAGAGAGCAGCAGGGATGCATGGTTCAGACAACTGAGAGCTTATGGGTCAGGCAAGTGCATAGACCAGCATAGGTGACATTGTGATGGGTGTTTGCTACAGTCTGCTCCATCAGGAAGAAGCAGTGCATGATGCCTTCAAGCAGCTGGAAGAAGCCTTGTATTTGCAGGAGCTTGGTCCTGGTCCTCAGGAGGACTTTTTGATATTTATTGAAAGAATAACGCAACAGTGCATAAGTAATCCAGAAGGTTTGTGGAGTGCACTGATGATAGTAACTTCTTAACACATGTGATCAATAAGCTCATGAGCGGAGGTGCTTTCCGTGACCTTACACTTACCAGTGAGAAAGAACTGGGCAGGCATGTGAAGGTTGAGCAGTCTTGGCTAGTTTCCATAATAAGGAAGAGTTCAGGATCCTGCAAGGAAGGAGCAAGACAATTAGCAGGTTGAAAATGCTGGACCTCATGAGAGCACATTTCTGTGATAGGAGGCCTGCAAGGAGCTCGTGAGGAGGATCCAGGGAGTCACAGGCTGGTTAACCTCACATCAGCCTGTGGGAATGTGATGGAGCAAACAAAGAATCCTATGGGCAAGAAGGTGATTTGGAGCAGTCTGCATGAGTGTAAGAAGGTGAAATCGTCCCTGACCAACCTTGATAGTTTTCTACAATGAGATGACAGCTGAATGGATGAGCAGAGAACAATGGATGTTCCTTATCTTGACTTTCTTTTGACACTTGACTTTCTTTTGTCCTCTGTATCATCCTCACAAACTATTGAAGTATGGACTAGGTAAGGGGTCTGTGAGCTGGGCTGAAAAATGACTGAACTGTGAGGCTTAGAGGATTGTAATTGGCACCACCAAGTCCAGCTGGAGGTCAGCCATAGGTGGCATACCCTTTGGTCTGATACTCGCACCACCACTGTTTAACATCTTTAATGACCTGGGTGATGGGACAGAGTGCACCCTCAGCATGTTTGCTGGTGACACAATAATGGGAGGAGTGATGGATACAACACATGGTTGTGCTCCATTCAAAGGGACCTTGACAGGCTGGAGAAATGGGCAAACAAGAATCTCATGAAGTTCAGCAGAGGGAGATGCAAAGTCCTGCATGTGGGGAGGAATAACCCCATGTACTGTTCTATTCTGGGGTCTGACCAGTTGGAAAGCAGCTTGGTAGAAAAGTGCCTGTGTGTGCTGATGGACACCAGGCTGAGCAGAAGGCAGCAATGTGCCCTGGTGGCCAAGAAGGCCAACAGCCACCTGGGCTGCATCAGGCACAGCCCTGCCAGCCGGACAAGGGGGGTGATCCTTCCCCTCTGCCCATCCTGGTGAGACACACCTGGAGTGCCAGATCAGTCCTGGGCTCCCCAGTGTGAGGGAGACATGAACAGACTGGAGCAGCTCCAGGGAAGGGCCGTGACAGCACCTGACATTGGGAGGGGAGGTGAGAGCTGGGGCTGTTCCACCTGGGTAAGGGAAAGCTCAGCAGGGTCTTACCAAAGCACGTGATGAGAATGAGAGAAGAGGATGGCTCTTCTCAGGGTGCCATCAGGCGCCGATGGTGGCAGGGCAAAGGTTAACAGGAACAAATAGGAGAAATTCCAATTGAAAATAAGAAAAATGTCTCACGACTGTAAAATGAGAGATTGCCACAATAAAATATTAACAAATACACAGTGAGTAGACACCTTAACAGTACTGTATGTACTGCTCTGCCTGTAACAATTTACAGAGTGCCTCGTCAAGGACGAGGAAGTTATTAATCATTGTAAGTAGCAAATTGATCTTGGTTTTACAGACCAACTGAAAATAAATGTTCAGCAGAAAATGAGTTGATTCTTTTTCGTTTTGTTGTTTTGCCAATTTCTGCTAAGAACGCTGTTATGATTCTAGCAGTTTGTCAAAAAAGGCATGATTACATCCTAAGTACTGTCAGGAAGAATATAAAATTCAGCACTCTTGTGAGGGAAGTAAATGAAAGTGCTTCTGTGTGTTGCTGGCAAAAAAGGCATACTAACATTCATCCAGAAATGCTATTTTTAGTCAGGCTGTCTAATAAACTTTACAGATGTACTTGTTACCCTAATTATTACTTAGCTTTTATTTGTGGTGATTATTCTGGTTTACTATAATCCTTTCTATTAAATGACATATATGTACTTTAGAATTAGAATGGTATATTAATATAGATGGGAAGATTGTAATCTTTATGGGACAGAGGAAATAATTCATAGGTCATATGCAATAAAATGTAAAGAGGGAAGATTAATGTGCCTCCATACCTACAGACTACTAAAAGGATTGTAGTGATTTCTAATAAGAGATGTAAAGGAAAAAGCAATTCTATAGTCCATATCATAAATGAGACGTCTGTCTTTTTTCTACCATCTAGACTACTTAATGCAAACTCTTACTGTGTTATTTCTGTAATAAAATCTTGCTAACAGACAGGATGCAGATAATACGTTTCTGGATAAAATGTAATATCAGTAAAAGTTAACATTTCTTGATTCTTTATGTATTATGTTAAATCTTGTTTGTTGATGGAATATTTTTATTTATGTGCCTTTAGTGCAATTGCTTAGAAGCTCTCTGGTGCTTGTCTTCAGTTATATTTTCAGGATACGAAGCTGAGTTAAAAAAGAACAGTAAAATAAATTACTAGTTCAAGTGTGTGATTGTGGCACTTGATCTTGTATTCTGTCCTTGGGAGATAGATGAAATAATGATTATAAAAATAGCAGGGAATGCAATCAGAGAAATACAACCAAAGTATGATTTTATATGCCAAACTCTCATTGACTGAGATTGGGAGGGCATGACTGGTGTGTACTTATTGAATGTGACTGCTCTGTGTTTGAATCTTACTGTAACATCAGTGGTTAGAGCATGCAGAAATGCAAATCTTAAGAAGTAATAGAGGTACATAAAAAGTGTGTAGCACATTGTTAGTAAATGCTTCAGAAAGTGGAAACTGGGCATTTATCACAATTTATAACCAGTTTCTGTGTTTTGACTCAGAAAAGCCATTTTCTGAAACAAGAAAAAAGCCTTCATTGCGCATCTGCAATGAAGATCATTGTGGCACAATGGGTAGTTAGAGCTGTAAGCAGCAAGCTATCTGATGGTGCTACCATTTGTCTTCCTAGGGAGTGCAAGCACCTGCTTCTCTACTTTATAATTTCTGTCACTTGAATAGAAAAGGAAGACTTAGCAAGTTTTAAGGGAAAAAGTGGAAAACAAACCCTTTGGTAATCTGGGAGAATAATGTGTGCTTAGCAGCTGGCAATGTCATTTTTGATTTGTATGTAATTATTATTCAGTTTTTGGTGCTGCTTACAATCTTTGCTCCTGATGAGAAGATTCCTTTGTACACATCATTATTATCTCTTCTGACATATGCCTTAGTGACATTAATCTGTGTTTTATTTTCTGCAGTGCTAATAGTGGGCTTGTCTTTCCCTAGCTTTATTATGTTGTCGGGCTTTCTGAAGTTGTCCTCATAGTACAAAGGAAAAGTATAGCATAGGGATATTCTCTAGGGAGAACCAAGTAACACTGAGTGCGGGGGAAGCAGCTCCTCTCATCTTGCCTCCTCCTTGCCAGGCTGTGATGTGCTTTCCTAACACTGGTGGGCAGGCAGGCAAAATCAAGTTGTGCAATTGAAAAATACTTAATTAAATGTCTCTAGAAAGGGTGCAGCCATAGAAGCTTTATATTCTTGACAGGAACATTTAAATCCTCTTTGCAGTTTATTCAGGAAACATGAAAGATTGTTGGGGGCAGTTAGAGATTTATTCACTTTTAGCTGGACTGAAATAGCCTCATTACTTTCAGAATGCGAGCTGATAAAATGACTCACTCATTTCAAACCATTCAAATAGTGTTTTTCCAGAGCCTCTGATACTCTTTGCTTTATTACGAGATGCTAATGAGTTGTTGTCAGACTGCTGAGGAAACTTTGGGTCCACTGTGCTGTGGTACATCCTGGCTAGTGCAGTGGTGTAGATGTACTGTTTTCTTCTGTTGTCTTCTTGCTTTCCTGTTTTTTTTCCCTACACTTACTTTTTTCCTACACTTACACATACATACTTTATGTATTAAGATCTTTGTTCTGTCTGAGAATATTTTTTGAAATTTTCTATGAAAATTCAGTATTAAACCTTGCACATCTGATTGTACTATCAATATGACAAAACCTATGATATGAAATGTAAATGGAAGATGGAAGTTTCACCTGAGTATCTCCACTTTTCTTTCTGCTTATGTTCATTATCCTCCTCCTCCTTTGATGAATTACTGTATTTGAGGAAGATAATATATGCACAGTAGTCATATAAAAGAAGTGTATCAATATTAAAAAGTGAAAGGTTAAAATTAGGGGTTTGCCTTTGTTTCTAGTCTGCCAGGTATCATTCCTTTCCCCTTATTGCCTCCATTATAATACTTGGAATTTATTCCCCATCATATAAAGTCTTCATCTTCACATATGACTAAATGACTTTGTATTATGGAGACTTATTTTATGAGAAAAAAAAATACCCTCTCTTTATGATGTTGCTGGAAATGTTACCCATTGCTTATTGAAATTTTTAAAAAGAGGTCTCGGATTCCATGAGACTGAACTGTCATTGAAGGCAATGTGTTCCATTGGTGTGGATAGCTAAAAGTCTGGGGCAGGGTGGTGGTGGAGGATTGGTTCTAGCTTATACATGGTCTTGGATCATCTTTTTCTCTCATTTAAGAAAAAAAGCCAAGGAATTGGGCTATCCCTTGCTTTATTCATTAGTGTATTCACATGACCTGGCAAGGAAGAGATGTTGCAGTTAGAATGTGATATACCTCTTTAGAATGTGACTATATTCTTTTCACTGAAGAACCGGAACATTTAAATAATATTTATGTTTTCCCAGATTTCAAGAGACTCCTGAAAATTCTTGTTTTGATGCCCTGTATTTTGCTATTCTCTAGTAAGGTTCCCCAAAATCCTGCATGCATGGCTGTCATGACTGTACTGAAAATTAAAGCATAGTCTCATTGTCCTTCAATGTTTTGCAGCATAAAGTGCAAATGTGAGAAAACTGTTGTGTTTTTTCCCCTTTTCTTAGTCTGAACAAAAGTATTTTCTTTTACAGGCATTTAATCCACAAACAAATAAGTCTAATTACTTGTTCATCTGTGTGTTAGACTATGCAACACTCTTTAATGTGCTTGCAGTTTTGAATTTATGTGGCTGCTTTAAAATAGTGATAAACACCTCTTTATGGTGTGATTACTTAGGAGTGGAGGTGCAGGGTGATATTCATTTTGGCAAAGCCCTATTGATTTTGGGGTTGTCAGAGATACCAGTATGGTATCTCTTTATGTTACTACATAACCTCATTTACTGGTGACTTTGCTTGACAACATTTATTACAATCATTACTACTTTTACTTACCTTTTATCATTAGTGTTTGGCTTTGTTGGAACAATAATTGGGTATCTTGAAGGCATGAGCAGTTAGTGGAATAGCAGTATTTGTGAAAATATCAACTCAGTAGTTTTGTAGGGTGTGAGAGAAGATACCATTGCCATAGTGTACAATGGATCCATCAAAACCTTCCCCTGCAAGATACCCTTGATGGACTCCTGCAGACAAAACCAGGCTCTGTGCTGCATGGAGAATTGAGTTTTATGAGCTACAATGTTGAAAATAATGTTATATCCCCTAAATGAAAATACAGCTTTTGGTATTGTTGCCATTTTAACCAGTTTCCTTAAAGATCATTCCACATGTTTTTGTTACAAGATGAATAGGTCACAGGACTATTTATCTGTCTTTTAGAAGGAAAAATGCTGCTGTTGCCAAAGATCATAGCAGACCATAGTTATTTGCCATTGTTCTCAATGTGTACAAGCATTCTGATTCTGAACATGTTGCCAGAAGCAGGGTTTATACTGAGGGTTTTTCCTCCTGAAAGGTTAAATGTATCAGTACACTGTCATGTAAATGAATGTAAAGCAATACATTAGACAGTAATTTTGGGTAGTAAATAAGAAACAAGCAAAACAAGTCAAAAAGTAAGTCTCCTATTAGGAAAAAGAAGGTGAGAGGTCTTGCAAGATAAACTTCCCATGATTGAAAAGAATTTCTGCAATTTCTTCAGGACGAAATCCCATGCAGTTGGTTCACTGCTTGGAGAGTAGTTGGATGCCCATGTTGTACACAGCTTGGTTGGTGTTCATCCATGTAGGATGGGTGCACAGTGCAGTGGTCCTGGACATGCTCAGCCTGTCACCTTAGACTGCTGTTGATAGGAGGGTATTTGTGTGGGAAAGCCTGGTCACAAATACAGACAGACACTGTTGTCTCTCCTGTTTCTAGTATGTGTTAGAGGAACATGTAGCTCCGAGCAAGACAAGGGACCTGCAGCGATAAGCCTTGTGTATGTAATTAAAAGACAATTTCTGCCCTAGAGAGATCCTTGATATAGCTTGTGGCACAGATGGATAAAAAACAAAAGGAGGATGACAAAGAACCACTCTTGCACTTGTTCTGATGGAGTTATACAGTCTAAAATTTTCATCTGTGCTTGTACTGTTCGTGGACCACTGGTTTTGTGGTAAGGGCTGAATTTCCAGCTATCACTGCATGCTTTCATGAGGATACATCTTGTAGAACTGCTGTTGAAGGCTGCCTGTGACCTTATTTATAATTAGTTATAATTATACCAACTATCAATCTTTGTAAAATCTTTTCATTTTTTAAGAACTGTTGAGCAAGTTCTTATAAAGCCCCTCAGGCAGCCTGAGATTTCCACAGTTGAGAGATTTGTAGTTAGACAGTAGTCTGACTGATGCCATTTATGAGCCAACTCTTGGTAATAGGAAATATGTCCCTTTTTAATAAATATTTTCTCCAAAGCAATATTTCTCATTGCTGTAAAATCTGGTGCTCAGCTTTCCAGCCTACTCCAATTATCACTGATCTCCGTGTCTTTGAAATTCAGGTCACTTGGGCTTTGGCAAATAAATTTAGCACCTCAACTTTAGTCACCCAAAACTTACAACCCAGACTGTATTTTTTTACCCAAATTTCTACCCACTTTTGAAGAATAAAAGTGAATTGGTAATAAAGTTAGACCTTTCCTTGGCACAGTATTCCCCTGTGCCCTATTTCTTCCATTGTTTAAAATGAATAGCCTGTCTTTGCCCCTCTGTCCTTGCTGACTAAGTTGTTGGCTCTGCTGCACCTCTTATGTATTGCTTTTGCTGAAGGGCATATTTTCCCCAGCTTTCTCTTGGAAGAGAATAAGGGGATTGTTGCTGATAAGATATACTTCCTTGTGGTTGGTGATTCCTTCATACGCACAAACCTTGAGTTGTGGAAGCCGTTAATAGCCAGAATTAGTCTGTGGACTGAACCTGGTTCACAACGCAATATCAAGCCTTGGCACTACAAAGGTAGAGTTTGGCAAAGCCAAACAGTTAGGATGAGCAGTGGCATGGGGAGCGATCCAGTAGGTTTTTGAAACATCCAGTATTGCCTCCCTGGGTAGGTGTCTTGTTTTAGGGTCCAGGTTGAGTGGGATAGGAGGTGTTGATGGAGAAGGAAGACTTGCACACCAGATGATGAACAACAAGTCTCAAAAGTTTATTGGATAGGCACACACATTTATAGCAGTGTTAATAAGGCTAATGCATATTGCAAAAGTTGAGCTCATCATTGGTTAGTCATTTATCAGTCAACTACGTCTACGTTTACATTCTTGTGTTCACCTTGTTATGGTTTCTGCTATCGTTCCTTCATTCTTGCTAGCTAACGAGCTTCTCCCACAACCTCAAGTTTCGGCAAGGGCACAGTGACCTTGCCACTTTTATCCTTGTCTCCTTCTTGCTTCCAGCATGATCTTTGTTAGGTAGCTAACTATCTACAAAATCCTCTACATTTCTCCTGTTTGTATCTTGGGCAAATTAATCTAGCTGTGGCCCTTATCCAGGAGCCAGCTTGTTACAAAGCTCTCAACAAGGTGTACAAAACTGGGGGTGACAGGAAAGCTCCTTCAAGAAGAGCATTCTGGGCCCTGGGCAGAGGGCTCAGTTTGGCCTTGGTTGCGTTTGCACTATGTAGAAAGCTGAAGAGCTTTGAGGATGAGTATGGCAGCAGTTTCCTTGCTAGGACTATGTGCGCAAGTGAGGAGGTACAGACCAGGGTGATGGGCAGTGCCACTAGAGCAGAGGTTTGTAGTGCGCAGTGACTGCTGTACCAGGACATGGAGGTGTGTGCTGTCATGGCTTGGGTCTGTGTGTGAGTTGAGGTTTGCAGTGCACTGTGACTGCTGTACCAGGACATGGACTGTGTGCTGTCATGGCTTGGGTCTGTGTGTGAGTTGAAGGGCACCATCACCCTTCAGCAGTCTGGGTAGGAGAAATACCTCCTCTGTCAGGAGGCGCCGTGGCTGTGGGGTGCTTGACCATTGCCCAAGAATCAATATGCAAGGCAGGGAAGGGACCACGAACTCTAGAAAAATTAGGGGAATATTTGGAAGACTGGAGCTTGTGTCTGTAAGAGTAGCCATAATGTCTCACTGTCCTGTCTCCACCTGTGAGCTGCTGCCTATGGAGTAGCCAAACCAGTGTGCAAACATAAACAACTTTTGTAACTGAGTAACTGAGGCTACCCCTTTTGTAGCCTCAGTTATTTTTTCTGGTTCTGAAACCACTTGAAGAAGTGGCTTTGCAGTTAATAACCATCAACATATCTTTGTTTTATCTTGTTATCCATTTTCCTCTTGAAAAACATTAAACAACAACAGCATCCTTTGGCACTGAGTTCCCCAGGTGTTCTTGGCTGCTGTCTGGGGTTAAACCACAACCAAGAGCAATCACAGCGGTCTGTTGTGCATAAAGCAAAGCTAAGCATGGCTTTAACACAAAGTTTGTTTTCCTGAAGCAATTGTAAAAAGCTCACAGTGATAAGACATTTTATTTTGTTGTTTTTCAGCACATCAGAAAGTCATTTAATCAAAGTAACTGAAAATCATTTTAGGCTTAGCAGCATGTTGGGACAAATGATGAAGTATTTAAAAGCCTCATTTTAGTGAAGAATAACTGTCCTTAACAATTAAACTAATTTTAAAAAGCTTTCAGAGAGGTACAAAAGAAATTTAGCTTACAAAATTGACAACAGTTTGGGATTTTTGGTTATGTACAGCTTTGCACTGATGGTTTCACTGAAGCTTCAGAAATACAATTAAGATCAGCTAATATTGAAGACTTTGGCCGGTTTTGTTTTATCACTGTTACTTTCCTAGTCTGCTGTATCAAACATGAATTAACACTTTACTGTCCCTATTCTTTGTTGTTTTTCATATTCAGTGTGATATAAATATCAAAATGTCATAGTTCATTTCAAGTTTGAATGTCTCAAAATTCTTAGAATAATGTTCATGTTATTTATTTCTCCAAAAAAAAGAAAGGAAAATAACACGGTTCATTTGTTATGTAGACACTAGATTCAGACTTGAAATAAATTTATGTGTTTATATAATCATGTGAAGTGTTGTGCTCATTGCACTAAACCTGTGCTTGGCCTTAACAGCTTATTTTTCGTACTATTTGGTATTTCACTATGCTAGAATGCATTTATAATTATTTTTACTGTTGTGTTAATTAATTATTCATTACCTAGACATTTCCATTTTAATGGATTCCCTTGGTTTGGATCACCCAACAGCCATTGGCTCAGGCATTCTAGTTCTTGACTGATGCTGCATGGAAAAGTTGTCATGGGATATTGCTGTGTCCAGAGAATAGCTTGTATTCAAGTCTGGCTTGACAAGCAAAAGTATTGGAAATGTCTCTATTTTGGAAAAAACTTTAAAAAATAAATAGAAAGTCTAGCATGTTTTACCCTGCACATTTCTTTGGTTTCCACTATACCACCAGTTCATAGTTTTCCTTGGTCCTACAGTCAACACAAGCTTTTCCAGACCCTTCCTTCTGCATTGCCTCTGCTCGCCAATTTGAAGGTTTTCTTGTATTTGTTTTATTAATAGCAAATAATCTTAACTACCAGGACAAAAGAAAAATTAAAAAAAAAAGGAAAATAACATGCTTCATTTGTGATGACTTCTTTATCTCTGTAGCTGGTGAATCCTTTCCTCATGTTTGTTGATTCAGCTCAAGTTAAATCTTTTTTAAACCCCAAGTTTTCATTTTTTGTCCCTTCCTTTTATTTTAAAGAATTTCAGTTTAAAACTGTTATTGCTTCAGTGCCAATGACATAAGTGTAGACTAGGTAGTGCATACATTTTTTGTATGTAAGTCTATCCTGTAACATTAATACAATTGCATATTTTTTTTCCTAGTCTAATTCAAGAAATATTGATTTCTGTCATTGCTGTATACTGCTCTGTCCCCCTTCCTCCCTCACTCCCTTAACTGAACTCTTATACAGGATGGCTTTTTTTTCTTTTTTAATTCATGTGTCTAATATTGTTTACAAATAATTTAATTCAAGTTTGTGTGCTTCATAATTTTGAGACTTAAAATTTCTATGAAATTTTCCCTCTTACTGAATTTCTACACTTGGAGACTTTACCTAGATTCATGGTAATACATATTACTAATTTTGATCCTTGTTCACAGTTACCAAAAAAAGATAAATCTTTCTTGTTTGCTCTTCATATAGCATGGCGTTCTTCACAGAATCACAGAATGGGCAAGGTTGGAACGGACACAGTGGTTCATCTGGTTCAGTCTCCCTGCTCATCCCAGGGTCATCCCAGAGAACATGGCATAGGATAGCACCCAGACACTTCTTGAATATCTCTAGTGAGGGAGACTCCACAACCTCTCTGGACAATCTCTTCCAGTGTTTGCTCACTGCACAGTAAAGAAGTTCTTCCTCATGTTCAGGTGGAACTTCCTGTACATCAGTCTCTGCCCATTGCCTCTGTCCTGTTGCTGGGTACCACCAAGAAGAGCCCAGATCCATCCTTATTCCTTCAGATACCCATAGACATTGATGAGGTCTCCTCCCAGTTGTCTCTTTTCGAGGCTGAACAGCTCACTCTTGCAGTCCCTTGTAATGTACTTGCTTTATTCCAAATGTGCCCTGCTTTCCAGATCCCCTGGTTGCCATTTTGATGAAATACTTAAATTTATTTTTTTATTATTGTGTCAGTCCATTCAAAAAATACAACTTTGCTGGGTTTTATTTCTCTATCAAATTGGGAAAACTAACTAGGCATGTTATTGTGCTTTTCAACCCTCAAAATTAAAGTTTTCATTGCAGACACTGTTGGAGATCTTCTGTATCTCTGTGCTGTATTTTAAGTGCAATTAAATCAGTTCCTTTTTCAAACCATCTGGTTGGGGCGTTTTTTCATTATAACTGCAAATGTCTAAATGTAGTTTCAGTTTTTCAGTGTAAAAAATGTGGTCATTGTAAATAAATTTTTCATTTAATTGATTTTTCATCTCTTTCTGCAAAAGGAAGATGGTAAGCCACAGAGAAGAAAAAATGGAAAAGCTAAAGCTTAAAGACATGGATATTTGGTAAGATAATTATGCTCAAATATAGAAGTATGAAAAATTTAAATGCCTTTTTAAGAAGTATTTGCTGTCTAATGCGCACTAGACAGTTAAATTCATGAGAAATCAGTAGAAGACAACAATGTGTACACTTCTACAGAGGTGCAGAAAGCTGGAAAAATTTCTACATAGAAATGTATCCTATCCAGACCTCTGGAGTAGTTTTTAAGTTGTGTTTATTATTTGTCTCAACAAATGCCTAAATTATTTGCCTATATAATTTAAAAAATACAATAGAAGAGTTATATAAAACCTCGTTGTATTGCAGCACCTGTGGTGTGATGGTTTGGTTTTTAGTGAGCTTTCCAATGTGTTTGGAATGTGGACAGGCTTGGACTGGAGTTGCTGGATTGGCGCCTTGCCCTTTCTGCCCATCTATATCCTGTCCAGCACAGTAGGCTCTTTGGGGCTTACATGCACACTCTGTGCTACACTCTCTGTTTCAAATTGTGTTTGGAGACATAATTTGGCTTTTTACCTCTTAGAGTTACCAATCATCAATGATTTAAAATGGTGTAGGAGTACAGTTTCATCAGGTATACTCAGCCTTTACTTATGGCTTCCCAGAACTGACCATGGTGTGAATCTTAACTCATGTTTCTGAGAAATGGTTTGGCAGTGCTCAGGGTGCTCTGGAGTGTATGAGTCAGGCTGGGTGTATGCCACCAGAACCTTCTTTCACCAGCTGGTGAGCACATCATGGGATTGTGGGCAGGGTCCACCACAAATGCAGCTACCTAGTGGGTGTGGTTTTTTAGACATACTGTATCATTATGCCTTGGGGCTCTGCCTAAGGGATTTGAAAGGGATCACACAGCTGTAGAGGATGCAGGACTGAAGCTTGGTTCTGTAACAACTGGAGAATTTTAGTAATTTGCCTTTAACAAATTGAAGTAACAGACAATTAAAACAAGCTTCAGGAATAGGAGAGGGGAGGATGAAATAAATATGGGCTGGCTGTTTATAGGAGTGGTATGTCTTGAGAGAGAGGAGATATGCAGAAAGGATGTAAAAGCTGCATCAATCAGAGACAAGTGTGGGGCAACTATTGTGGTCAGAATGTGGCCTCCACAGGCCACAATGGCTGGAGGAGTCAGGGTCATTTGAATTATTCTTCAGAAACTCAACATCTTTTGTAATGGGGGCACTGCATTAGTAAAATCATTGTAAATGAAGACCTAAGAACAATTTGTGTGTGCTGTTAGTGACAACCTGTTATTTCATGTTGCACCATCCCCAGAGTCATCTGAAAGTTGCTGTGCATAGATTTTGAGCTGAATGACAACAATAAATACAGGCTGTATCAGAAGCAGAAATGTATCCAGAGTCTGCGTATTTCAGCAAATGTGTGACTGAAGGAGAAATACTGTTTGTTCTAAAGCCTTCCAGTAGGATAAGATTTTGTTTATGATGTGTGGCAGTAGTTTCAATCTACGTGATGCACTGTGAGCCGCGCTGGTTATCCACCAAGCTTGCAAGGGAGTAAATAGACTGTGTGCTCTGACTGTCAGCAGTATGACAGATAGCTGAGGTGTTCTGGGACATTACTCCTAAGAATTGTGTTTTCTCGGGGTTTTGTGTTTTACATGGTGAGGTTCTTGTTGTTGTTTGCGAGGGGGAAGGCTGGTGTTTAACTAGAAGATTTGTTTTTATGATTCCTAGTGCTTAGAAATTAGATACTCAGCTGTTACCATTCTTTAAGGCCAGCATAGACGTTCAAGTTAGCTCCCCAAAATGGCCTCTGACCAATCTCTTGTGTCATTTTTGTAGGGATGCTGTAAGAGTTGTGTTTCCAGTTTCAAGTCCCAGATACTAACACTGCCAAGTTTTTAAAATGAATGTTAAAAGTGAAGCATCCCCAAAGAAAAGCAGTGCCATCTTACAGGTCCAATGTCTGCATTAGTAATTTTTCAGTATGTTATTATAATGCAGTAGTGTCTAAAGCCATGAATAGGTGGAGGGGTTTAAGGGTGAAGTAGTGAGGTAAGAAGTAGCAGATACACTTGAGAGAGTTGCTTGTCTAAAGGCTTCAAAAGCCTTTTTGGTTTGAGGTGTAGTGCTTCAGTTTTGCTACGGTAACATTTTCTAACAAAGTCAGTCATGAAATCTCAAATCAGATAAAATTGTTAACTTACCCTTTCCCCATCTTAACTTTTAAAAAAATTGAGAAATGCCCTTGTGTTTGAGGCATGCTGGGCACAGTGACAGAGCTATTGCAACTTATGTAATGCTCTTCTTCTCCATCATCTTCATATGTAAAGAAAGATGGAGGGGAGCAGTTCCTCTTCAATGACAGGATATTTCCTTCTCACCATTGATGTTATAAGAGCTATTTTGCCTCTCTGTCTTTATTTTAGTTTCACTGTCATGAATGAGAGAGGCACAGGATAGATTTAGGAAACAGGTCTGTGCAGTGTGAGGTGGGGTGGTTTGAGGGAGGGAAACGAGTTGTGTTTTGGAGGTAAGTGAACTTGATGGAGAGAAGTGGAAAGAAATAAAATGAGAAGTACTTGCTGAATTTACAGAGGAAAAGATGTGGTGTGAAAAGAAACGAAATACGCAGGGGCAAGATAGGAGGAAAGTAATAAAGCACCAAAAATGTTTCATTACAAAAAGAAAAAGTTAAATTGGTCACAGCAGTATGCTACAATTTAATTTAAGGCCTTAACAGAGAAAGTACACACTAGGAGCTCTAAATTTTATAATTTTTAATTATTACTGTTTTGTTCAGACAAATAAAATATTTGACAATAATTAAAAACTTCTTCCAGGCTGAGGCTTGTGAGGTTTTCCACAAACACATTTGTAGAGTTTGGTTATAAATGCCTGGAAATAGATAAAAATGAAAATGCTGATACAGTGTAGAGTGTGGTGATGATAATATGCTTCAAAGACATGAGACATTTTATTGCATTATGTCTTAGGATCTTAGTGTTGAATAATAATTTCCCATTCATATCAGTTTTTTAATTCCCTCCTCTTCCTCTTTTTTCCACTCTTCCTCCCAGTCTGAGAGTGGTTAACAAGCACTGCAGAATTCTATTTTGTATGAGCATCTTCCAGTGCACTTCACTATAATAGTGAATGTGCTGCAGTTCCCAGGCGAATTGCTCTTGAGCTGGTGTGTAGGTCATCACCTTGAGCTTTGCTTTGTCTTGTGTCCAAAGAGCTGCTAAAGCTCACATTGCTGTGCTGTGGCTTTCCAGTGGCTCTTGCAGGTTTGTTAGAAATCAGTGTCATATTCCTGCACCTGCAGCACAGCTTTTTGCTGTTTGCCAGGCATAAACAGCAGGTGGTCCCCTTGTAGGAATATTTTAGGTAAGCAAAGCCTTTTCACATTTAGCTCTGCTCCTGCTTCATTGCCACTTCAGGCAACAGGCAGCAGCTCCTCCAATCTCTTCAGAAATGTTCCTTGGTGAAAGAGCTTTCTGCAACTGCGGAAGAGTTAAAATTGTTGCTTAGTTCAAATTATAATGGGCCTTGTATGTTGGGCACTAGCATGTGGCTCCATTGGGGCATATATAATTGAGTATACATTTTTTCTTTTATTTTGGTCTCTCATTCTCTCTCACATGAGAGGAAGCTGCATTTCTCCATTGTTCAGCAGTCTGAGCATTCATATGTCCCATATTACTGAATGAATGAACTGAAACAATACACAATTTCCTATTTCAACTGGCTTTTATGAAAATCGGTGGCCAGAAATGTTAGACTGACATTTGGTTTTCCACAGCTTGAAATGATTTGCAGAATGGGATTCACCACAGCAGTGTGATGCTGGCGGCACAGGGACTGTGTACACAAGGCTGCTGGGTCAGTTCTTCAGTCATGTGCACCAATTTCACACCGCTGTAGCTCCAGTTGCCACATTCTCCTGACTCTCACTAGCTAGCAATACACCAAAAGGGAATGCAAGTTGGTTTTCCCATGATCTTGATGCTGATTTAAAAGCAAAGATGGCTCTGTGCTCAGCCTTTAACATTGCTTTCAAAACATCAGCGTTGTTTCTGTTGCCACCTCTTTGCTGAGTTTGTGCATCTAGGGCCCAGATGCAACCCTTGAGGCCATTCCCAAAACTCACAGACATCCACAGAAGTGCTTTGTCAGGGATGTGGATGATGTGCTGATTCAGGACTTAGGGCTGCCCATCCCCTCCCCACTCCCCATGGGCAAGGGTATTGTCATCACTGCTCTTTCACAGAGACCTCCCCTTCTAGAATGGCTGGCTCCAGTCAACTCTATGGAAAAGGAGCATCTCTAAACCTTCCTACCCCATTGATGTGTCCTTGTGGAATTGCCACAAAATGTGGCAGTCAAAATTTAGCAAGATAGAGGGCATCAGCAGCCATGCCCAGCTGTAATGTTGGGTTTGTTTTTTTTTTTAAGAAAACTAGAGGTTATGGTAAGACACAACATATCTCAAATGAAAAGCTTTTTACTTGAGGAAAAAGGGATACTGCGGCAGGAAGGAGAGAAATGGAAGGGAGAACCTCATGTGCTGAGTGCTCAGGGCTGTGTAGCAAGGAAACTGAAAATGTGCAAAATAATGTAGAAGAGGAGACTAAAGGAGACTAAAGGTTTAGGTTGTTTCAAATCAGGGGTGTCTGTTGGAGTTTACTTCAGAGTACTTAGAAATCAGATAAAAAAATCTTTGAGTCATTAGGGTTCTTAAGAAGCCATGGAAGGAGAGAAATGCACTTTGAGAGGATTAGGGAGGGACAGAGATGGATGCCTTTTCTAACACAGAAAGAGAAGTTATTGGTAACTATAAAACAGGTGTTGCAAAAAATGGAATACATTATTAAATAATTTGCAAGTACTTGGCAAGTAGCAAGGGAATACCCAAATGGATTTGTCAAGAACAAATTATGTTGAACTAGTCCAATTCCCACTGTTGTCAGACGAACTGGCATAAAGTCTAAGGAAGAAGTATTAGATGTGATCCATTCTGACTTTAGTAAGGCTTTTGACACTATTTCACTTGACATTGTACTATGCAAACTAGGGAAGTAATTTAAATGAGGTATCTCTAAAGTGACTTCTGCGGTGGTTGAAAAACTGCAGCAAAGGTTTGGTTTTCAGTGACCTGATCATCCAAGTGGTGGGAGTTCATTTTCCCAAGGGCTTTGTCACATGCCCTGTTCTCTTCAGCATCTCTTTTATGATTTGCATAATGAATTTGAAAATACTTATGAAAATAGTGCAAGGTGCTCAGCTGAAAGGGGTAATGTATGTTTTGCAGACATGACAGACTTCAAAATATTCTGGAAGCCACAGCTGGGAAGGAAAAATCAAATATAAAACAGGAAATAAGGAGCTAAGCAGCTGTGCTGCAGAGCAGAATCAGTGTTCATTTTTAGTGGGTGATAAATTAAGCAGCTTAGTGGTGTGATAGCATTGCAAAGAGCAAGAGTCTTGCTAAGTTTTATAATGATTGTGTGTCCCATGTGAAGCTGTTGTGGATGGTGTCTGCTGTATTTGGCTATCACACTAGGAAAGGAATAGACAAACTGAATAGGGAGTGGGAGAGAGGATTGTTTTGGAAAACATGATGTGAGAGAGGGATGAAGAACTAAGACTTTCTTTACTTGAATTTAGGAATTTTCTGTTTTTCTGGGCTTTTCAATTTAACAAACATCCCATTACTCTAAGAATAATACAGCACTTTCAGACCCACTGGACTAGATAAAAAAAGAAGCAGGAATTGGCACCATCTGAAATTGGAGACTATGAAGTTGAGCAAAATGAAAAAGACTTCAAAGAGGTGTACAAATTCATGGAAAAACTTTGAGGAGCTTTGGGGTTTGACTGTTTTCTTAGCAAAGAGAACTTGAATTCTTAATTCAACCTTGTTACTCCTACTGCTTTTTCCCCACTGGAATTAATAGCACTGCACATAACCTTACTATTTAAACAACCCCTAATTAGGATGCCAGTGAGTTTGCCTTCCAGGTTCTCCCACAAGTTGATGCCATGCTGCCTTTTCCTTTTCTTGTAAAGGAGACAATCCAAGTAATTACCTTGTCATTTATACTCTCCTTAGACACCTACTTCATTCAAACTACTCTTAGGTATTTTTCCTCCTTTTCATAGGGAAAATGCCAACTCAGATTCCCCGAAATTACCATTTTGCTTATGTTCTTTAGAACAACTTGGTCACTGAGAAGTTTTCTATGCTCTTATGTTGCCCCTGATGCACTTTTGTGGTTGACAGTGTTCCTTCTTTACAGTCTCTGGTTTGTTCTGGAAGACTTTGGCATCATCTCCCAGAGCAATGGGCCACAGCTATGAAGGTGAGGTCAGCAAACCACCACCTTCACCACTGCTGAGTTTGTCACATCATCTCTCTTGCTGTAGAGACTGATGATGTCTGGTGGAAAGTGCTCACCTGACATCTGCTTTCAATCCCCACCTTGCAGAGCAGCATTGCAAGCTCAGCAGCTTTCTGCACTTCAGTTCTGCTGTGAGATGCATGGAATACTGTCACCTGGTAATTGTTGGGCCTTTGGTCTTGTGTCTCAGAAGATCTTTCCCTCTAACACTGGAACAATAGTTACAGTAGTCTATCATGTTGAAGTTTCTGTATAGCATTATGATGCATTGCAGTAATTATTAGTAAAGTGAAGAATGTGCAGGGGGAAAAAGCTACGAATGCATCTAGCCAGAAAGAACTGTAATGACTAATGTTTTATAAAGACAGAGTGAGAATCTATGTACCATATAACATCTATGCAGATTTTCCCAGGGTATTCAATATAAAGTCTATGACTTCAGTATTTGCTCTATTGGCAGAATTTCTCATTCTGTTAAAAAAAATGCCTTTCTGTGTATGAAATACCTCTGGCATATTCTGTAGGCATATCCTGAAATGACTACAAACTAGTTACAAACAGTTATATTCTGTAACAGAGCACAAGGGTGAATATTTTAAATATCTGTTCATCAGACTAAAGAGGGGCTTTGGAACTGGATGTGGCCGAAGTCACTGGAATTGTGCTCTAAAAACAAAACAAAACAACAAAAAAAAAAAAAAAAAAAAGTATTCCTTTCACCTGACAGTGCATTGGGCTTTGGTTCAAAACTTGGTGCTGCTGATGCACACAGAATGTACAGCAGTAAGAAATCTCCTGCTGCTGAGGAAGGGGGAGCAGAAGCAGAGAGCTCTCCTTTAACTGTGTGCAACATCTATGAGAGGGGAGGAAAAACCACAAGGGAGGCTTTTTTTTATTGCTTGCTCTAAGGATCCCCTTTTCTTTCATAGCCCATGGCTTAGTTATCTTTCCCTTAATCTCAGGGTTGGTGGCAGGCTGCAGCTGTACAGCCTGTTGTTGCGTGAGTTAATGATGCGAAGGAAGCCCCATAGGAGTTTCTGTGGGGGAAACTTGTTTGGTTCTGCTTTCCAGGTGGTGAATGACAGTTCATTTCAGGAGCTTGACAGTCAGTGAGGAGGGGACATGGGAGCAGCAAGAGGTTTTCAAGCTGGTGCTTTTTTGGCCTTTTCAGGCAGGTGGCATTTGGCCACATACAGAATGAAAGCAGCAGGTGAGTTTCTTTACACAGCAGGTCTGCCTGCCAGGCTGTATAGGACCCCGTGTTTTCAGTCAGAGAAGAGGTTGCTTTCTTTTGAGTTTTTTGGAAACATTGATAAACCAATATAAGACAGTTCTACGTGGTGACAGTGCAGTTGTTCACTCTGTCAGAGCCAGGGAGAGCTGCAAAGCCTCCAGTTGCAGAGGAGTTGAGTGTCACTTCATGTGCACTTAGGAGTCTTGCTTTAAACTGCATAGGGAAGAAAAGAAGGGGGAAAGTGTGATGCCTGCACCTAGGAAACAAAGGAAAATTATTATATTTGAGATAAAAATGGAGAAACAATAAATAACAGTTCTGTCTGTTGGTGCCATTTTATAGTCCAGTTCTGAGTACAAGCTTATATTGAATCTCATTTGACCAATACATTCTGCTGCTTAAGCTGCCCTTGAGATGATCACAGTTTACCTGTGGTAGTTTATTATAGCTAATGCCAATGCTGATGTTTTTCTAAAAAGAAATCTCCAACAAGCAAATGACAAAAATACCCAACTACAGTGTTATGCAGAATTATCTTTTTCACTCGTAAATCAGATTTCTTCAATTATCATGTGCAAAGCTGCAGTCCTATTTTCATATGAGCTATTTGCCTGAATACAGGTCTTTATTTCTGTCCTGGTTTTGGATGGGACAAAGTTAATATTCTTCCTAATAACTCTTCAGTGTTGTGTTCTGGTTTAATATGAATTTAATGTTGATATCACACTGATGTTTTTGTTGTTGCTAAGTGGTATCTACAGTAAGTCAAGGACTATCCAGCCTGTCATTCCCTGCCAGTTAGAAGGCTGGAGAGGCACCAGAAGTTGTGAGGGGACACAGCCCCACAGCTGATGACCCCAGCTTGGCAAAGGGATATTCCAGACCATACAACATCATGCTCAGTATATCAGCTGGGGGCAAAGCTGGTCGAGGGGTGCTGCTCAGGGACTGGCTGGACATCACTTGGTGAGCACCTGCCTCGTGCATAACTTGTTTTGTATATTTTACTTCTTTTATAATTACTGTCATTATTATTATTATTATTTTCTTCCTGTTCTGTTCCATTAAACTGTCTTTACTGCAATTCATGAGTTCTCTCACTTTTACTCTTTTGAGTCTTCCCCGTCCCCCTGTGGAGGGGAGGTGAGGAGGAGGAAGAAGTGAGGAATTGGGGGTGTGGTGCTTAGCTGCTGGCTGGAGTTAAACCATGATACTCTCAAATACTTAACTGAGAAGGGTCTGTCCCTCACCATCATAGTTCAGGCATAGCTGAACTGAAGCTGACACAGATCAGAGTTGTCCACTGTGCAGAGAAAATACTTTGTGCTGCAGGGTGTCTAATGATTCTTTGATGCAGAAAGAGCCACATCAGGCAGAGGCTCTGCTGAAGGAATTGTAAGTTTAGGACTGCTGTCTTTTAATCTCAAAGTTGAGACTTCATGCAAATTCTTCCCATAGGAATCTTCTCCGTTTTCCAAGACAGCCAGTCTGCTCCTCTCAGCTTCTCCAGGGGAAATATTGGCATGCTTTGAAGATGAGTGACTTTGGTGTGATCACTTTGGCTTTCTCTACATCCTTGGAAGGGGTTGTGGCCACAAGCCCAGCAGAGCAAAGCCTCAGTGGAGATGGTGAACTTTTCCTGCTGGGGCTGTTCCTGTACCAGCTGGTATAAAATGTAAAGCTTGAACTTTCAAACTGCAATTCGCAGGGAGTGCTTGTGCAGGGAAGGTCAAGCTGATGGATTGTCAGCTTTAGTCAGTCCCACAGGGAACGGCGTGGCCTGAAATGTTGAAAGTTCACTTCATGCTGCCTTTACACAACTTTTCTTTTTTTTTTTTTTCCATTTTAATGTCACAGCTTCTTGTTGCTGACTGTTTAAAAAGATAAGTGAATTTCTTTCAAGTCCTTGTGGCCAAGCTGGCTACATCCCAGGTATTGCCATGAGGTGTTTGTGGGCTGTGTTGTCAATCCAACATTTCAAATATGTCAGTGCCTGTAAAATTTACTCTTGGACTTAGACACGATCATAGTCACTGGTGTTGCTTCTAAGGCTAGACTTGCATACCTGTTAAAGGTGACAGCTTTTGCCATGTGCATTTTTAAATTACTGGGTTCTAATTATGAAACTTGCAATAGTTTGTAGTTATTCAATTACCTCCTTAAACTAGACTTAGATTGTTTTTTGGATCTCAGATGCTCTCACTTCCACCTTCATTTTCCCTTGTCATTATTGTTTCCTGTCCTCAGGTTGCTTTTCCTTATTCATTAACAATCCTTCATTTGCCTGGGTTGCTCACATTTGTTAAAGATTTCACTTCACTAATGTTCAAAAAGAAAAACAGTATCTCTTCTTTGTGAAGAGGAGTTTGTAAATCCTGGATAAAGTTGTACAAGAAAACATTTTGTATCATTAGTAAACAGGGCAGTGCAGTGAGTTGATAGTTTCACTTTCTTTAGAGAAGATGGATTTTTTTTTATGCTCTTTGATGTCAGTTGGAAGAGGAAGGGAATTTGTGTATAGTGTGCCATTCTCCTGATTTCAAAATCAATGGTTTTGCCTTTTCCCTTTCTCCCTGGACTACTCAGACTTAATTATATTCTTCAGTTGGGAACATAGGATTTATTTGCATTATCAGTTATAATTAAAGAAAAGTCCATGGTAATTACTGACTAATATGCATTATCATTATATGCAAATGTTGAATTCTTGCAGACAGCCTTATAGAGCCAATTAAAAAATGATCTGTTTAAGATTAGATTCTTCAGACTTTTTCCATTCTACAAATAAGAATCACTTTGGTACTATATTTGCTGGCTTTAAGAGATGGCTGAGCTTGAGGAGACAAGCTGTCATTTATAATGCATGTTCTGTTTTTCCCTTACTTTTACTGCTATGTGTTCCTTATGCAAAGCTGCAGTAACACTTTAGAGCAGAGTTTTTATTAACTTAAGAAGATTAACATTTGCTAGGACCACCACCTAAGTTCCTTTATGCTACACAGAAGTGCCGCCTGTAATAAAAAGCACGTTTTTGCAACAGTGAACATGTATGTAGTCAGCTTTCTTCTTAAATGATTTAAGTATCTTGTGGTTTCAGTCACACTTACACAAAGATGATGCTCTTGGTGAGAGGGAGATTTCAATGAACCAGCAGGAAGCCCCGAGACAGCGCTGCTGGCTGGAGCCTGCTGCCCTCTGCCTGTGGAATTCGGGAAATGTGTTTTGCTTCTCCTCTCAGCATTTAACCTGTCACTGCAAAACTCGCATTTTTCCCTTGAGGGAATCTCAGGAAATCCCTCCCATTAGAAGAGCTTCTTTGCAGAATTTTTTAACAACCCAACTTTTAGGGTGACCAGTATTGTTACCGTTTGCTAATCATGTGATGAATTATTACAGCCGCGCTTTCTGTGAGGAGAACCATCTTTTGGCTATGGTACTCTCCCCTCCTTTGCATAAGATTTAAAAAATAAATTTAAAAAACCAAACAAACAGGTTTGTGCCTGTAGAAGCTGTTAATAGTGGTACATGGGTGCCATGTTGCCTAAAGGATCATCATACCAGCACTCCCACTTTTTATTTTATATATGAAGCCTTCTGGGATAATAGGAATTTTCTGGTTCCAGTTATTTTCTGATTTTTCTGATAGAGGCCTTTCTGAAGAAGCATGTGGTATTCAGAGAGTTTAAATAAAAAATGAACTGTGTGTCTGGAACTAAAGTAATAAAGCAAAAAATATGAAAAATATGGGTTTTTTATGATTATTTAAAAGATGGTGATAATGTCAGGCTTACTTATGATTTGAAGAAGTTGATAATGTTTGCATCTGTATCCCATTTTTACAATGTGTGCAAATCACCAAATCACCAAGTGTACAGATGGATGTTTGTGTGTTTAGGTATGAAGGATGTTATATAAGCAATGTAAAACAAAAGTTCCATGTGTGGTTAGTAGAGGCTTGTGGAGTTGTGTCAATCTTATGATTACTTCATCATGCAAAATAAATTTTTTAGAATGGTATTTTGAGAAACAGAGCACTTTAAAACAGCTTACTGAAAAAAGCCATAAAATCTATCTCTCTTATCATCTTAATGACATTCATTTCTAAACTTGTCTATAATGAGTTGGTTGAATGCTCACATTTATGGAAGTAGTGTGTCACTTTAGCAGAATACAGCATTTCGATGAAATGTGATAGCAGGCAAAAAAAAATCCAAGAGATAACAATTCATAGGTTTGAAATGAGAGGCAGAGTAAATAATGGTCTTGTTCCTGTAATTAATTGAGCCAAAAATGTAGCAGGCTGGTCGCCCCTACCAGGTCCCTTAGGTCCAAGGGAGGGTGAAGGCGTGTTGATGGTAGGGCTGGGGCAGCTTTGCAGCCTGTCAGGCTCCCTTATGTATATCCAGCCTCTTGCATTTCAAATTTCACAGTAAAATGCAAGCAGCGATTTTCTTTTTTAGAGAATTCCATAAATATTTTAAATGAAACGGAACATTCCGTTTCATGAATCTTGCATTATTTATTTTAAGCCTGTTATAATAATGAAATCTGAAAGTTTGTGTGGAGTGAAAGGCAAACAGAACCCAGTTTCATATCTCTGAACATTACTGTGCAAACTATAATTAACATTAATACTGCTGATGCTTATCTGGAATTTGCTAGGAAGCTGCTTAGATTCTTTGTGCAAGTTATCTTGCAGAGGCACACTGCAAAGCAGCCGAGCGCCAGCACTGAGTGAGATTTGGCGCAGTGTACTGCAATGTTCACGTTGTGCATCGCCAGCAAAAATAGAGGTGTTTTTTGGAAGAGGAAAGTGGCAGCTCTTGCCAGCAGAGGGAGTCGATGGATCCCGATCTGGGACTCCACATCTGTGCGTCGGGGTGCTTGGAGTGGTGTGTGCTCCGCTATGTGTGCAGACACCCTCAACTTTCTGTGTGCTTCAGTCTTTTTTGTTAGGAAAATCTTGATAGATATTTGTGCTTATGGATCAAAAAAGGTGAATAAATGCATCAGTGTTACCACATTTCACTTGTAAATAAGAGGGATGAAAGTTAAAATAATTACCACCTTGCAGACTGATGAGGCAATATGACTGTTTTCACCATTTTACTGTATTTTTTGATAATATCTAAGGATTTTGCAAAAAAAGGTATTTCTTTTTTTGTTACTCAGCTCTATTCACAGAGAATCTTTTTAAACCTTGGCATCAGAGGGCTGGAGGCAGCCCATCCCCATGGTTCTGAAGCTCTGGTTGGAGGAAAAGGCAAGGAGAAAGGAAACAGCTACAAAGGATGGATTACAGGGGAGCATTCCCCGGCAGACGAAGAGCCGCTGGACCCAGTGATGCCATCTTTGTGCTTTCCAGACTGTCCGTAAGGGAAGGACAGATTTAAGATAGTGGTTGCTCAGTGCTTTAGGAAGTGCTTTGACCAAAGCAAAAAAAAAAATTCTGGGACCTTCTGTCGTGTCTTAGTGATTTCTAACACCTAGATGAGCATCTCTTGCTTTGAAAGTGGAATATTTTTCTCTAATTGAACAGTGGCAGGAGACTGTTGTTCCCCATCTTCTGAGCAGATCTGGCTTTAAATCCACAGTTACCATCATCTCCACTCCACCATCTGATTGAGAGAGGAGCATGGTGCTCTTATCAGCTGAAAGGTTGCAGTTGTTGCCCATGCGTGACTTTGTCTCCTGGGTTGTCTTTTTTTGACGGTTGTGGTGGGGTTTCCTGAGGTGTTTGGAAACAAACCATCTCATTTTAAAAACAGCCCCTAATTGCTGCTTTGGCATAAGTAGAACAGTCTTCATTGTGTTTTATCAGAAAATACTCCTGTTTATCATTACATAATCCAAAGCAGTGGGGTTCTGCTTGCTGGTCACTCGGTCACTGCCAGTCACTGCTCTGGCATCTGATGGCAAGTGTCACTTCAAATCCTGTAGTGCAGTCACAGGGCACCGCTGTGTTCCAGGCCTGACGGAGGTGATACAAGGTCTCATTACATTCCTTACATTCCTTACAGTGTAAGGGATCAGTCTGAGGCCGGAGACTGCAATGTGTGACAGTGACAGAGCCTCCTCCAAGGCAGTTTTGGAAGTTGGTTCATACTTGGAGAGGATTTAAAACAATTCCAGCCTTCTCTGTTTCCTTTTTCAAACTTGGGGTTTCAGTTTTGTCTTACCACCAAGTGTTCAGTTCAGAAATATCCAGGTGCATTTCCTTTTGGTGTTGCTTCAACAGGTTTAAAGTGAAGAGGAGGAGTAGGAAAGCTTCATTTAAGAAGCATCCAAAAGACGCCGAAAAAAAGCACTTGACTGAATGTGAAATGAATAGATGTTCCCCAAAAGCTGTTTGTAAAGCACAAAATAAAATGCAGCTGCCTTCCCTGAAAGCTTGTTTCTTGCACCCTGCATAGAGCAAAGGAAGCTTCTGCATCGTCAGGGATTTGCAGCAGGTTCACCAGTGCTCTAATGCTGCGTATATATTCTGTAGCATAAAGGTATGAAAGGAAACTTATTTTTGATCTCTTACAAAATCAAAGCCTACTTTTATGACACCTGTTTAATAATCTAACATAGCAGAGGAGTATGGGAAACAGCTCTTAACCTTGAAAATCAACTTGGGAAAAATGCTATGAAGAGGATTTATATGGTGACAAATGTAACAATCCACTGAATTGCTTTTTCTCCTGTTGTGAACTTTTATAGCTGTCCAATAGAGACATGGTATAAAACACCAGGAAAAAAGTATGCTTTCAATTTTAGAAAAAAAAAAAGTATTTGTGGCCAAGTTTAAAAACTAGTGGGTGACTTATTATTAGTATAATAAAATTTACAAGAGGTTCTTTTATGTTTTGGGGGTTTATTTTTTTAAGTTTCTAATTGGGTCTTGCTAAGTTTTTTATTTGGTTTTACGGAGCTGGTTCATTATTGACTTAAATCATATGTTCTCTCCACTCACAATGGAACACCACATGGTTCAGAAGCAGTTGGAGAAAGAAAGGAAAGACAGAATTGTAGATTTTGTCACCCATGCCTGGGTGACATATTATATACATATAATATTACATATAATTATTATATGTAATATATTACATATTTATGTATAACACATATATATAAACATAAAATATAACATATTATATTACACATATAATATGTACATAATATATGTAAAATACAATATAATAATGTATATATGAAGAATGGAACAAAAAGAACACTGGCTGTAAAAGTTAAACAAACAAGAAGCAAGCCCCAAACCACTTTTCATAGTATTAAAACCAATGACAGACAACAGAACAAAATCAAACTAGAGCAGTTTTCTAAAATACAGTAGCCTTTTGTGAAGAGTATATGATGTGGGTCTTCTGCTTAATTATAATTCCTGGACCCCACTGATCAAAGACATGATCTTTCCTTGTTAACAAAATGATTCATTAGCTTCTTTGGAAGATAACTTCTTGTGTCTAACACCACTCTGCTGAGCTTTTGAGCAGGCTCATAATGTGCATCATATTATACGTTCCCTTGCATTGTTCTTGTAACTTTTAATTTAGGCTGTCTTTTATTACCCTGGTTCATACTGCCATTTTGCTGTAACTCCTTTCCTTACAATTAGGTATGCCCCATCCCTGAAATGCAATTTTTATTGTGCTGGTAAATGCACAGCACAAGTTTTACATGATTCTTTTCATGGGACTTCTGTGTTTGATAAAAAACTAGGATCAGAAAACGGTATCCCCAAGGCTGAGTTTCGCAGTACTTGAAGCACTTGAGGCAAGTTTCCTGTGGCCAGGGCAGTTCTAGTAAGGATTAAAACTAGAAGAAAATTATCTGTGGAAGACTTGAAGGTGGGTTGTGGGTATCTATCATTCCTACTCACCACTTAGTGTTTTGTCAGTCTCTGTCTGTGAAACCGAACTGAAATGACCTTGTTGATCCTGACGGAGAATTAAACAGAGAGGAGGCAATGTGATAGAACTGATCATTCAAATCCATTGCTAATGGCAGAGTTTCCTTCCAAAACCAAAGACAGGGCTGCTCCCAGCAGGAGCTGTGCTGTCCAGGGAGCCAAGTGGAGGTGAGCTACACACTAGCCATAGCTCAGTGCCTTTCTGCAGGGCCTCATCCTTCATTCTGATTAATGTATGACTGCACTTAGTGGATTTGGAGGATTGAGAAAGAACCTGTTCACCAATGTGTGGTTTTAAATAAAAGGCAAACATTATAATGCAGTTTTCTTGAGTGAACAAAAAGTAGCTTTTTGTTAGTCAGCCATCATATAAGCAGTACACTAAGTGTACTGTTCAAATAAAACTAGGATGGGTGTATTGAGGGATGTGCTTTGATATAACTGTAGGGATGTTATTTATTTCCATGCTGAAGCTTAAGGTATTTAGTTGCTTGTGATTTCTTTCTGGTATCTGGGCATAAGTTTCCAAGCAGCCTTACACAAAGGGTGTCAAGTTGCCTCTTAATTAGTATTGAACCTTCTGGGAAAGGACTGCTGACTCACTATATAACACACTCTGCAACTTCTTTGTCATTTGTCATACGCCACTAAGCAACTCTTAGATATTAGAAACCATCCATCAGTACCTCCCTCAGCTGGATCCAAACTGACAGCTTACAAATGAAAGCCTCCCAAAATCAAAGTCAATCTTCTAAGCAATTCAGTCCCTTAAAACAACATTTCAGGTGGAATAAACGGAATATTAATGACACTGATAAGAAGGTGAACCTCTGCCATTTTCTCTTCTTCCTTTCTTCTCAGAAGAAGTGGGTAGTCTTCTCCTTGTTTGCAGCTCTCTGTGGGGTTGAACTCCAGACAGTGTAGGCATTTCAAATTGGTTCCACCCCTCTTCCCATTCCTCTTTGGCTTAAAGAGCTAGAAGAGAGAGCAAGGGCCTTTAGGGACTGAGTTGTGCCAAGGACTGGATTCACAACCACAAATTCTGGATGAGACATCTGTTGTGCCTCTGACTGTATCAGTGCTGAAGCTTATTGCATTATAGCTGTAGTTCAGAAACTCAACCCTTTAAGGGAAAATATCAGGGAATATGTTTATTCATATAGGCTTCCAGATTTTGCATCAAAGATAAGGGCCAGAAGTTCTGTGAAAGCAAGTGGAGAGAGGAACTTGAGTTCACCTCTTCTCAGACCTTAAAGGGATATAATCTGTATAGGTTTTATTACCAGGCTTTATATTTGGGGGTGGGAGGGGGGAGTGGGTGGTGAAATCAATATTCATTTTTGCTAGGGGACCCAGATACTTTATTTAAATGGGTTTGTATTTTGCAGTTGTGATTTATATGTGCTTATTGGAGAAGGGGAAAATGGACTAGGAAGGAACACACAAAATGAATATAAATGAAGTACTTCAAAATTTATGAAAACTACTTACTTTTCCTCATTGTTTTTGGTGATAACATCTGGTAGCAGTAAATTCAATATTTTCAGGATTCCAGGTAGTCTTTCTAATAGCTGCACCAACTTTGCGGAAAAATCAGGGAAAAGACCTACACCTCAGATGCAGACACATCTCAAATCTGTCAATTTAAAATGCCTGGGAAGAGGCCAGTGGGCGGTGCAGCATCATGCATCCAGCAAAAGGCTGTTACAGCTGTGTCACTTGGAGATTGCCCAAGTGAAGAGCCCTTGGTCATCACCTTTTCATAGATTTGCAAACTTAAAATGCACAGCCTGAAATGAGCATGTTAGTTGAAAATGTGCTGCCTGTCTGAGTGGGTAGTGTGTAAATGTGGATTATTATTTTTAGGTGAAGCTTTTTGTTATACTTGTTTTGGAAAAAAACAGTGCATCCTTACTGAAGCCTCATGTGAAAATGACAGTAGCTGTAGGCTCATCTTCATGTTAGTAAGATGTGAATTGACATAAATGAAACACCTCTTTCAGGAGTATGCTGTGCTTCTAATTAAAAAAAAAAATGAAGGTATAGACATGTTGTTACATGAGGGAGCGCAGTGGATCTCTGTTTTTTGACCAACTTAAGGAAGATGCTTCCTCTTTTGATGGCTTTGCATATCCAAATGAAAGCAAGCATAGATTTACTCTGTATATATACACGTATATTTATACTCTTTTTGTTTATACTACACGAAGTGAGTATCTTGACTTCCTGCAGCCTCACCCGTTTCCCCCAGTGTGTGTTTGACATTACTAGAGGAGCCAGCATCCTTGTTGCTGGAGCACAGCACCAGCAGAACTCTCTCTCCTGGAGCTCAACCAGCCATGGCAGTTGCTGTGCAAACATGGGTCTCTGTGTTGCATTTGCTCTCAGTAGTGCTTCTGCCCCAAAACGAGGAACTTCATTATCCACCTGACTCTGAATGTCTGGGTTCTTTGTTAACAGGCTGCACCATTAGGGTTCTCCTCCATGAGCATGGAAGGTGAGCCCCAGGTACAGCCGCCAAAGTTTACATAAGCAGCTTGAAACCCCTGGTGTGGCCAAGTAGAGGATGAATCTTTAATGCCTTCTACTTGAGCTGCATTGTGTTTTCATGCATCACAGAAACTGCTGCATTCAATCTTTATTTAGATTTTCCTACCAGGTATGAAATGAGCTGATGGCAAAATCTGCAGTTACTTCATATTTTTAAATGATGGAGATAGATGGCTGTAATCTTCTGTCATTTGACGTGATTTTTACCCCCATGTTTTTGTGCCTTGGCAGAAATGATGGGAATTCAGATGGTAATGAGGTGGCATCCAGATGCACGGCACAAACACGTGTATGCACAAAATACTGATTTAAATATGTCCTGACAAGCTGGTCAGGCAGCAATCTGAAGGAAAGCAAACTTCTGAAGTGAAAGAGAAATAATGACAATAATGAAGAGGCAGAACATTGATTTTAATATGTAGCAGCAGTATGGAGATGTGGATCTGATGAATCAGAAGGGGAAAGCTGGCACTGGAGCAAACTGTGATTTGTTGCATACATTTGTTTCCATTTTTATCCATTAGCAACACTGTGAGCATTCAGATGCAGATGAGACATCAGGAATGGGAAACAGGGGGAGGGGAACTTGGGCTTTTAAAACTTGGATAGGTGATGAATTTATTATATCAGCTAGCTTTCTAATTTCCTGTTAAAATGTCCAGGCCCCTTTCTCCTTGCCTTACTTTAAAATAAATAAATAAATAAATGGCACAGTTACCATCCTGTTTCTGCATTCCAGGCTGCAGCCTGGGAGTATTTCCATCACCTCAACAGTTTTATGGACCTTTCCAGTAAGGCAGCAGGCCTTGGAAGTTGGTGCAGTACCATTAGCATATGCCTCTGCAAAATATTTCATCATTTTGTGACTCCCTTTTGATCAATTAAGTTTATGTAGCTCTTTCCAAGTAAGTTCATAGAGAGAATCTGTACACAGCAATCTCTTTGTGGTACCAAGTTTCTTTTCATTGTTGAAGTGCAGCAGCTGGCGTGATGCAAACTAAAACGTATGTTGGGAAAAATAGTAAGTACATCAGGAGAAAATGCGTTGAGGGAAAAAAAGTAAGTGCTTTACAACAACTGCAGTATGAGCCAGTTTTCATAAAGCCTGTGCCACTTGAACAAGTACAAAGAAATTCAAGTGTACATTTTTTGCCACTTTCTGTCTCTGGCTGTGAACACACTGATCTTTGGTATCTCGAGGTGTAATCTGTTTGTGTTTACCCAGGTAGAGTCTGACATTCTGTTTGAAAGGAAAGCTAGTGGCATGCCACAAAAAACACTAATATGTGCACTTAAAAAGAGGAGAGGGACAAAAAAAAAGGACAAATTTTGAAGAAGAAAGAAAGAAAGAAAGAAAGAAAGAAAGAAAGAAAGAAAGAAAGAAAGAAAGAAAGAAAGAAAGAAAGAAAGAAAGAAAGGACAAATTTTGAAGAAAGAAGAAAGAAAGAAAGAAAGAAGTTTCGGCCATAATCTTCTCCTTGATTTAGTGCTGGAGTCTCTAAAATTTCAGTAATGAAATAAATATTGAATAAACATTAAAGAGGGAGAAGGATTTCAGATCTTGAAGGTAATGTGAATATAGTTAATAAGCAGTATAGATTTGTAAATAATGAGCTCTGTCACAGTTTGGGATATCATACAAAATTAATGGAAAAAGTACTATTGCTTGATGCAACTCTGCAGGATGTTTTTGCATCTTTTAAAACATTTAATGTATTTTAAATGCTCATGATCTAAAAAGGGAAAGTACCTTAGAATGAGTTGGTTGAGAAACACCCCCAGGATCTGATTCAAGGATAAAGACAGCAGTAGTGATTTAACACCCTCATTAACTGTTGATAAAATTAGCAGATGAAATTAGATCAGGAGACCTGCATAGTAATAAGAATGGAGATGCCTTTAACTAGTCTTTAAAACAACTAGAAATGTGCAATATGCAGAAGAATATCATATGTCTTGGCAAGTAAATGTGTCTGTGGGGAAGCAATCCAAGATATGACGATATACTGTGAATGAAAAGCTGGGAAAGCATCAGTGCTTAGAGGGACCAGCACATGTGGAGAAATAGCAGTTAGGTTTGCTAATCTCTAATAGCAGCAGCAAAAAAGGGAGTAACTAATGCTGTACTAAGAAAGGTCATGTCACAGGCATAGGAAAATAACTGCCCTTTACTTACTCAGGTGTCTGTTGGACTGCACCAAGGCTGGTAAATGTAATTATGGCTGCTTCTCATATTGAAACACAAGAGTGCACAGAAAGGGTTCCGTAAAAAGCAGATAGATTCCATGCCTGACTTGTTGCAAACGTTAAAAATTTGTGTGTATAGAATATTTGTATACAATGATTATTAGAAGAACCCAGATACCTACGGAGAGAGGAAAGTTCTAAGGGAAGGTTTGGAAGGTCCCAATTGTTATAGAAAAGTAAGGGGAAAAATAAAATTATTGTTAAGAAATTTTCACTGTTACTGAGTCATATAAAACATGCTCCAAAAAAAGATTTTTGACTGTGTGACATGAAGAAGCAAGGTAGCAGCTTTCAAAAGAGCGTGGATGGCAGAAGTGTGCTGTGACTGATGCAGCCCCTTTAGGGTCTCAAAACCCTAAAACCAGTCTGAGACCTTTGAACTCATCAGGAATTCAAGATGGAGTTGTTTGTGCTTTTAAAGAAGAGATGCAAGTACAAAATTACTAGTTGGTTAATGAAGATATAATGTAGAACTTGAAGTTTGGTGTTCGTTGATAAGCTCTAATTTCATTCCTGACAGTGCAAAAGAAATGTGTGAGAGGGTTTTTGTATAAAAATGTTGGAGTACTAGAAAACTAATTAAAACACACATTTGTTACTAGTTGATAATTTGTAAGTGATACATCCACAATAATATAGGAGGACCAGTGCTTTTTTTTAATTTACATTTTAAATTTTGCAGGGGTAATATTTGTTTTGCTGATTGGCATATTTCAGTTTTCTGTTGGGCTGTTCTGGAATGCATGGTTTTGCTCTTTGCATTTTTTTATTGGTCATTTTTGTATACAATACCATATTTACCTTTAGAGATTGTAGGATTCCTATGATTTAAAAAAAAAAAAAAAAGAGAGGAGAGGAAACAAAACTTCTAAATTATAAAGAGATAAATATTGTATACAGCCTTTTAAGTGTTGATGTTATCTGGCCAAGCTACTTGTTGGAGAGTATTTTAAAAGGAACTATTAAAGATGTGATGAATAGCAGTGGGACACCACTAAAGCATTAATGATCCATGGAGGAATAACACTAAAACAAGCTTGAGGCTATCAACCTTTCACTTTTGAGACTTACATTACAAATTTTTCAACCCTATGCATAGGAATCTTTGTTTGTTCAAATCTAAAGTGAGCAAATCCTATCATACATGCAGAGCTGAATGTTGGGTTCTAGTATAGGTCTCTGTATTCAAGGCAGGTTCTTGTTCTCAGTCTGCCCCCAATGATACAAGCAATGATTGCGTTAACCTTCTTGCCACAGTTGCAAGTTGTTGGCTTTTCTTGAAATGGTAAAGCAGCTGCTGCCATGTCTTCCTGCAGCTTGCTCATGGTAGGTACAAATGAATCAGCATTTCCCTTCATCTTTCAAAGGCTTGAAGTTATTGCCAGTCAAAATTGCTTGTGCCATCCTTCTTTTTGCTGCATCTCTAGAGCTATAATATTCCATTGCCATCCTTTTTGACCCTATCTTGAATATAAAGACTTGCACATAAAAACTTGCGGAGTTAATTCCCAAAAAAATCTCTTTCAGTAGATTAAATGACTTTATATTCTAGACTCATACCTCCAAATACATATTTTATTTTCTAGTGTGATATTCCAATTTCACGGTTGCTTAATAGGTTGATAAGCTTATGGGAACAAAGCAGAATAGTTAGAGAAAGATACAGTTTTTCCACTTTTGTTCAAGTGGTTTTAGTAGAATCATATTTTTTTTTTTTTAATGAGAGTAGAAGCAGCTGTTTTCTGCTAAGTCTCTGCTAAGAGAGAGTCTTCACTTCCAGTATGGTTCTTTTGAGGGAATGCTTAGCTTTGTTTTGTTAGAGACTGATGTAGCAGTTGGAAGGTCATCATTTTAATTAATTAAAAAAACCTCTACAAAGTACAAAGCCTTACAGAAATTGTAATTACAGGAGTCTCTAGCCATGTAGTGCAGCATGTGGAAGCTACTTGTAAGACAGAGTCATCCTTTAGTTTTGAGATTACGTTAAATCCCCAAGCCTGTAATTATATGCATGTGGCTGGCAGGAGCCCATGCTGGGCTGATTGTGTTCAATGAACAGGGTCGGTACTTGCTGTTTCTCTCCATGGGACCTACAAGCATCCTGGAAAGCAAGTACCTAGTGCTTCCACTGCTGCTTCTGCTGACATGTCAGACAGACTACTTCGGATTTGGTTTATTTCATTACATTTCGACAGACTTCAGGTTCTTTACTGTCAGTTCAGAAGATGCAAGGACAAATTATTAGTAATGCTCCAGAAAGTGAGCACTCTCTTCTGTCATTGTAAACCAAACCAAAGAAAGGGTACAGACATGTCCATACTAGAAATGCAGTGGTACCTGATTTGTAAGCTCTTGATTTTGTGAAGAGACTTGATGCAAGGTGCGCATGGGTTGAGGCAATCCTGAGCACAAGTCCAGGCCAGGCAGAGAAAGGATTGCGAGCAGCCTGGCTGAGAAGGACTTGGGCACACTGGTTGATGAGAGCTGAACATGACCCAGCAACATGAGCTCACAGCAAAGGAGGCCAGCCACATCCTGGGCTGCATCCAAAGCAGTGGGACCAGCAGGGTGAGGGAGGGGGTTCTGTCCCTCTGCTCTGCTCTGGTGAGACTCTACTGCACTCAGTGTAAGAAGTACATGAACCTGGAGCAAGTCCACAAGCCCATAAAGATAGTCCAAGGTCTGGAGCACCTCTTCTGTGAAGACAAGGCTGCAAGATCTCAGGTTATTCAGCCTGGAGAAGAGAAGCCTTCAGGACGACCTTAGAGCAGCTTCCAGTAATTAAAGGGAGCCTAAAAAAACAGAGATGGCATTTTTTTTGCATGGACAGATAGTGATGGGGTTAGGGGAAGCATTTTTAACCTGAAAGAGGAGGGATTTAAGTTAGATGTTAGAAAAGAGTTTGTTACGATGAGGGTTGTGAGACGCTGGAACAGGTTGCCCAGAGAAGTTTTGGATGCCTCATCCCTGGAAGTGTTCAAAGCCAGGAAGGATGGGGCTTTGAGCAACCTGATCTAGTAGGTGGCAGGGAGATTGAAACTAGATGATGTTTAAGACCTGTGCCAACCCAAACCATGCAAAGATGATGATGATGACTTGTTTCTGAAACAAATTTCAATTAGTTGTGACTATAATTGAAGTTACCTTTGAGAGACTACAATGTACTTGTGCTACTAAAGTTTCTAATTTTCATAGTGTATGCGGCATCTTCATATTTTCCAAATCTTTTAAGTCTGTAATTATTTTTAAACAAATATTTGTAGCTGGAAATGGTGGAAAAAGCTGACCAGTGTGTTTGCCAGTAGCTGAAATGAAGCTAAAAGTCAAAGTTGTACTCAAAGGTTTTTTAAGCTCTTTTTCTAGTAAGAGACATCTCTTAACGTTTGTATATCAACACAATTTCACTGAAAAGGACAGGTTTAATTTTGCCAGCAATTGAAACAGACTGGTAAGGTAAAGATTTTTTTGTAAAGCTCTGGTGTGGGATTCTCGTAAAGGGTAATGTAGGCAATGCTGTTCCTTAGGTTGTGCTAAAGGGTAATGTTCAGTGGAGAGTTATTTTCATGTAGAAAAGATGTATGTATTCTTTCTCCTTTAATACTGCATATAAATTTTTAAAAATATATTGTTAAATCAGACTTTAAAAAAGTAAATTAAAATATGAATCTGCTGCTTCAGCAAAAAGCCATCCCAGCATGTAGCAATACTGACTGATTTTATCACCACTTACTTAAAACCTACTGATTCAGAAAGGTTAACATTGCTTGGAGCCAATAAATGAAGATTTTTGGGGTTTTTAACTTTGAAGGCCCCTAAATTATTTTTCCCAATCTCTTCTTAGGCAATAAAGCTAAAATACTTGTATGGTGCTATGCAACAGCATTTTGGCATCAACTTAGATCTTTAACAGATGTATTCTTGTCATCTGTTAACCACTTTCACCACACACACGTCCTTGCTTTTCAACGTGCTGCATCTCGTACATGAGGTGTTCTCCAGTGAGGATCTTCTGAAGCCAGAGCAGCTTTTATGACCCCTAATGACCTGTAAAGCATTCTGCTGCAATGCCTGCATGAAATTACCCATCAGTGTTGCAGAGATGGTTGGTTATAAAGCTAGAAAATAGCTGCTGTAGTTGATTTAATAAAAATGTAAATTTACAAGATCCTCCAAATTATGCAAAGCTGACAAGTTGTCTTTTTTTAATAATCTGAGCACTGGGGAATAACAGGGTGTCTTTATTTCACTCGCCTTTTTATTCCTTCTCCCTGTAGTGAAGGGGAATCTTCATAACAGAGCAGTATTCATTGGAAAATGCTGGACTGACTGTGCGGGAATACAGGTCTTCTATTTGGGATGAAAAATTTTGTTCAGATAGGCATTCCTGGTATTGTTATAAGGTTGTATCAAATACTATAGTGGAAATGTTTTAGTTTTCAAAGTATCCATATAGCAATTTGTTATTTTCAGAGCTAAATTAAGTCTCTTTGTTCCTTAAAAATCTGACTTTCAGTTTGACTAATGTGGTAGATGCCAGCAGTAACTTGTAAAATGATGAAACAAAGTACTGACTTGTACAAAATCCTGATGCGTTCACATTTCATAATAATTCATTTCAATTTTCTTATGCGGGTAGATCCAGCAGATATCACTGTGTCTTCCTGACACATGAAGCACTTGATATCTGCATGTCTGTATCGTTGCCTTCATGTTTTACTGACACTGTTGCTTGAGTGCATTGCTGTCCTTACTGAACCCCTTTCTTTAAGGGTCTGGCTCTGTGGTGAGCGTCACTGTGACCAGATGAGTTCTCTGTGGTACATCTGCTTCTGTAAAGAAGCAGATGCACAAACTTAGGCTGTAAAGAAAAATAGGAGCATGCGACATCCAAAACCATTATAGCGGCTCTTATGGACACATCCCCTGACAAGTGAAAGAGGGGATGGTGTGGAAATGGTTTTAAGGTGTTGTTCAGTCACTGTATGAAAGGAAGTGTTTGATACAGCATGAGTGGAATTATACCTAGGGTGTCTTTCAGGTGTGTATATTCCTGTAAAACAGAAGGGTGTGTTTTCTGCATAAGAAGTTCATTTTTTGAAAACTCTTTTTCTTCCCCCCAAAGACAGTTTCATATTTTGCAGAATTTGTATTCTTCATTGAATACTGGCACTTTACAGAAATTTCCCAATTGTATCTAAATGTCACCCTGTATAAAGATTGTAATCTTCAATTTAATTTAGAGAAATTTCATTACCTTTTCTATTTATCCTACAGAGAAGTGTAATACATAGTAACATTTTTGATTCATTTATTTCAGCTAATATGATCTGATAAGATTAACCAGAAGTTTGTGTTAAATAGGATACATATATTACACTGCCTGTCTTATCATATGAAAATATAAGCTTTTTTCATCTAGGCCTTCTACTCAGTACTTGTGAATAAAAATGCAGTTGATGAAGTATCTGTGTGTTATATATATTCTAGATTTATAAATAATCTTTCAGACTCCTGAAAAAAGGACTGAGTGCACCAATAAAAGTGATACAAATTCATGCTGCTGCCCAAAAGGATTACAATGAAAAAGGTTTTTACAGATGAGTCCAGAGAAAGTTGTGACTAAATATGTAGCTGAGTTAATTAATAAGGAAGAAATATAATTACTAAGAGTTTAAGCTGTGTTATATAGACTATAAATAATTTTTAGTATGTCTGAAGGGTTTTGATCTCCTAATATTATATTAGATACCTTTTTGTTTTTACCTCCTCCCCCATTTTTCCTCCTGAAACCAGCTGATTCCAGCTGCTGAGTTGAATGAATGACACTTCAGAAAATGATGGCTGTCTTTGGAATGTTGAAACACTGAAAAAACACAAAATACTTAATTTGGTAAAAAAAATACGTATATATATATATTAACATATGAGGTATAGTTAAATTAATTTCAGGAGTAGGACTTTGGACAAGAACAGTTCTGTTAATCCTCATGATTGTTGTCCTGAAAGAAGGTGATAAAACCATGTCTATCATAAGTGAATATTTTAGAAATTGTTCCAATAAGTGGATCTTTTCTAGACCTAGCAAAAATGAGGAAAAAAATGCAGTACGTACAATAAATCATTATGTTCCATGCTGTATTTGAAGTATGAATATTTGTCTTCTGAAACATTTTTGAGAAATTCAAATATGTACACAACTTCCCTTGGCAAGGACAGAAAAATTGTCTGAAGAAACAAAAGCAAAAAATTATCCTGTTGACTTGGTCGGAAATGACTGTTGCAGTGCTTCAGAGACTGTCCAAAATACACACCATAATCAAGGAGTAGTAAACAATACAATAAGCTTTTTGGATCAAGGAATGAATGTATCCTTTCACTGTTACTAATACTTCATCTGACCTGCTGGGTCTGCTGCTGGTTTTGCATATATATCACAGTTTCTGTACAATTATTACAGTTTTACACATTTCTACTTAATCCCATTGTGACTCAGCATTTCCTCACCTAAAGGCTTGATTTTTCTCCAGTGTCTGAAATCTGTCTTTTGCAGCCTCTTAGCTCTGTGTTCTGTGTTTTGCTGTCTCTGCCAAAGGGGCTGAACCAGGGTAAGTCATGAAGCCAGATCACAAAGACAAGCAGCAAGCAGTTCTTCCTCGTGGTGTAGCTACAAGCTCTTGCCATTCTCTGCTCAGCAGAAGTCTTCAATGATGTTAAAATTGCACAAAAGTGGACTCTTGATTTGAGACCTCCTCACCAAAATCATCTTCTTTTGAGGGGCAGAAGGAGCACTGCAGGCTCACCCAGCACTGATGCTGGCAGGTGGTGACAAGGTGCATATCCAAAGAGGTGGGAGTGGAGACCTTACTGCCTGGAGTAGACAATGCTGACCCCACAGCTGACTGGGAAGAATCAAAGAACAAATGTTAGGGCAGCCAAACTATCACCTTGGCAGTGTCTTCTGGTTGCCCGTGAATTAAGGGCAAATGTTCAATCTGGTGTGCCTGGGTCCAGCAAGGTTTCTGGCATTGAGGACAGGCGTCTGGCAGATGAAATGCAGTAATAAAGATTCTGTATGGCAATCTGCAGAAAGAGAGCAGCAAGTTCAGGCAGCTTCGGCATTTCAAACCTGAAAACCTGTGAACAGGGTCTGTGTGCTGAGCCGTAGCCTTTGGTTTCTGGAACAGCTTTTCCAGGGGAGCAGGGAGAAAAGAAAGCAGGTATAGGGTGGTATTTATTGGTATTATTATTGGAAACTCCTGTTATCTGAGCGAGAGGTGGCAAGAAAGAGTGGTGGCAAATTTTTTCATCTAAAAGCATATTGGCAGAGAGAGAGAGAGAGCCACTTTATGGGAGACCAAGAACACAAAACTCCTCTCCCCTTTCCTCTCCCTAATACTGCCAAGATTTTGTTTTCTTTCTTGACTACTGAATTACACTGACATGAACCTCCATCTTCATCCTCTGGTTTCACCCCTCCTTGAATGCCCTGTCCATCCTTGGCCAGAGGTTTGTGGTTATAAGGATGGAGCCATCAGTTCACACCTTCAAGTGCATCTGCTGTTCCACTGGCTGGGTTTTATGGCTCTCTGGTACAGGAGCAGCTACAAGAAGCAAGGTTGGTGAACAGATTACTCGATTACCCCTATCTGGTTTTAATGACGATGAAATAAAGTCAATATTCACCAGGTCTGTCTAGGCAATTGCAATGGTGCTGATGGAGTGTTTCACCTCACCCTTGGAAATATGGCTGTTGGTCTAACCAATAAAACAAAAATAAGAAAAACAATCACTGTAATAGGTAGTTGGAGTTGGACTGTGGGAAGCACAGAGCTGCTGATGCAGTGAAGAGCAGGCAGGGAGAGAGAAATGGCTCAGAGTGTGAAAGCTGTCCATGCTTCCTCCTGACTTTCTGTAGCTGGTGGTAAAAGATGAGCACCATGACACTGGACCATAACATTAAGTTACAGTGATGGATAAAAGATGGCAGAAGAGAAACTAAGCAATTTTGTAATCAAAGCATGTGAATGAGACAGAATCTATGAAGACAGTTTAAAATATATCATTTGAGTGAAGCATAAATCATGAGAAAGAAATAATTATCCATTGTCTTAAAGGAGAGTATCTGGTGCAGGACTTGGGGTTTGTGCATAGATTTGACATTAAAAACTCCGTATGGAATATTTTGGTTTGCTTGCTTGGTTTTTAGAATGGACATGCAGTTTTGTTCATAAAGGTGGTATGGAACTCTAGTTTAAGTGGCATGCCCTACTGCATAATTTTCTGAATGGATTGTAAAAGCAGGTTAATCTGCTGTTTGAATCAGCATGAGAGGGCATAAAACTCCTTGTGATTTTATGAAATCTTACAAATGGTGCAAAGTTTGGCCAATTCAGCTGCTTTAAAATCTGCTCTCTTCTCCCTTTAGTGAAGGCAGAAAACTCAATTCACTGTGTGCTTTCTATCCAGCATAATTTTATTTTGGTGTGATCAAATGCTTGGTGGTCTTGCCCACACACAACAATCCATCAATTCCCTCCACTCTCTCCCTCCCCCTGTGGTCTGTGCTTCTTCACCCGTTGTAATATACTTGTATACAATTGTCAAAAAGCTTTCCTGGTTATCAAATCAGGCTTTTTCTTTTTTCTCCTTCTATATAGATCAGTAGGATTAAATCTTTAGTGTGCTTTGATTAGAATATTTTCATTTGAAATGGGCTCCTTCTCTCCCAGAAGTAGGATTCCTGGTGTTTTTGCCCTATTTATCCAGAGGAAACACTAAGGGAAAGGATAGATACGAGGAAGGAGGAGAAAAATCACCATGTCTTGTTGAAATGTGGGGCCCTTTGCCTGGCACAGCAACCATCACTCCCTGCAGGGTAGGGGAATGCGAGAGGCTGGGGGATGTGTCCCTCTAACATCCGTGTCTGTATGTGCAGCTAGGCGCTTTCTAGCTTGTAAAGAAATATGGCTTTTGAAGCCTGCATCTCCTCATGCAGGTGGTGGTGACGGCGCTAGTAGTGAATGACACAGCTTTGCCAGATGACACGGAGCTGATCTCTGCATCAGCCAAGAGGAATTAAGCTTTGTCACTCCCCGCCGGGGCTACCTTTTGCCTGGTATGTGCGGGAGGAGGAATTCACAGGCTGCTGCTGCATTCACCCAAGCAGAGCCCGGAGCGTGCTTTGCCAGGGGAGGCAGGCAGCCAGAATGATAGCTGTCTCTTTTAAATGCCGCTGTCAGATCCTGAGGAGACTTGCTAAAGGTAACGTGCTTTCTTCTTACTCAACCAGGGGCTCCGTTGCATCCTTCCAGAGACACTGCCTGATTTTTTTACTTTTAAATATGACCGTCCTTCCTTACTGTCAGGCAACAAAGAACTCCTGAGACAGGAGGGTCTAGGAGCTCTTTCAATTAACAATCCTACATGTCCCAGGCTGTGATCCTGCCAGGAAGATAGATCCCGGGGGGTTTTCTGTTTTTTGGGGGGTTTTTGTTTGGTTTTTGCTAGAAGGAGGATTTTTTCCCCAAGTGAAGTGCTAAAGTTATTGTGGAGTGTTATTGTTTTATATTTCTGCTAACTGCTGAGAGGCATCCCTCCTGGGTCAGTGCACGCTCTGCCTTACTGGGAACAACTGACACTGCTGTCCTGGACGTGTATCCAGGACGAATTTCTGCTGTTGCATGTCCTTTGTGATCTATTTTTACCTGTGCTTTACATGCCGAAGGCTGTTGTATGTGATGAAGTAAGGATAACAGCGTGTGTTTTTTCGGGCTGCACTCTCATGTCACGCTTTGGAAGTTAATTTGCCTGTTAGAGCAGTATGCATTTTATCTTACTGTAAATCTTTGCAATCTCTCATTTTACCACTTGGAACTTTAAAATACTACCCTGAGTCCTCTGTGATTGTTCAAGCAGATATGTGAAAACCTGACTAAGACAACTTCACTGTTCAGGAATGAACATATCTTATTTCTAAAAATAACTTGTATTGTTGTTTTTTTTTTTAAATCTGTTATGTTTGGTAATTTTTTCCTTTGTGTAAAAAGGGTTGATTTGGGATTTTAGCTTGATGTTTTGATGGAAACTTCCAACATTGTAACAGCATATTGTGTCTGCAAATAAGAAGCTTCTATTTTTTATCTTGGGTTCTGTGAAATATTTAATGGCCGTTACTGTGCAGCTGGATATACATCCATGTGTGAATGAAACTGTTTTTATCAGCTTAGCTTGAAAAATCAGATTTCTTTGATTATTAGTCAGGATAGCTCAAAATCAATTAGTGTTTTATTTTGCAGAAGCATGAAAAGGTAGCATGCTAATACAATGAGAGCAGTAATAGGAAAAGAGAAGCATACTGCAATCAAACTTATATAAGCATTTTCCTTTTATTTAAATTGCTCAGTGGGGTCATGTTGTTCAAAACATAGGAACTTAAATATTTATTAATCATCCTCTCAGTAGATTTGCTTCTCTTTCAAATCTGTGCCGGGTAATGCCTGTTTTTCTTGTTTGTGTAAAATGTTTCTATTCTGGTAGCTCTATTACATGTTTATCAGGTTTAAAGTCAGTGTATTCTCCTTTCCTGGTGCGAGCAGAGCAACCTTTTTGTCTGCTGATGTCTTTATCAGACAGATCTGGGCACTAATTTAGTTACTCACTGATGAGAGTTGTTGTTCCACTTAAATACAGTTGCCCTGTGAATAATCAATAATCTAATGCATTATAGCCATCTTAATTATTTCATGCTTCCATCATTCAACAGAACTCAGGCTAGTGGGTTTTTTCTCCTCTGAAATAATCTTAACTACCATTGAGACTCTTTGCTCCTCCCACTCCTTCCCAACAGGAACTGGCATGATACTATTGATTTTTTACATTAGTGTGCCTTATGCTTGTCTCTGGTTGATAAAGAAAAAGACAGTCTAGAGGTATGTTTATATATCCTCCTGTAAGCCATATGCACACTGGACTGATGTTGCAATCCTAATTGACAGGTTCCTGAATTTTCACTGTTTTGAGTGAAATCTTTGATTTTTTATCTAATTCTCTAGGAGTTTTGGCCTTGGCATTCATAGCTCAGAAAACAGTTGTGGAGTGCTCAACACAGCCTAGCTGAGGACAGGGATGGACCTTCACATTTTTATTGTGGAGAGGATTCTTGCCAACAGCTGGCAAACTCCTGCTGCTGTATCAGCTGGAATATCTCCTTTCCTTCTAACCTGCTAGGCATGGGGTTTTGCACATTCATTGAGTTTCTCTGCTCCAAAAGCAGTTTTCCTTGCTTTAGTACTTGCCCAGCCTGTCTCTGCTAGGGTCTTTTTCTTCTGCACCAATCCTGTAGCTTTGTGCAGTTCCCCAAAATAATTTCTTCACTGTCTTTCAGGCCCTACTGTCATGAAAAGATACAAGTGTGCTGCACACTGTATTAGTGTCTTGTGTTTTTAATAAAAGCTGTGTGGTTAACTGTGCATCAAATGTGGAAATGTCTGCTTTATGTATGTTGTGTCATTTTTCATGCCTGTCTTGACAAAGTAAGCTTTAGCTTCATTTCCTGTTCTTTCAGATAGGGATGTAAACAGAAATGCCTCATCTGGGCAACTGAAGAGTCTCTAAAAGTAATTCTTTCCAGTAGGGAGGTGTTCAGGCAATATTTTTTTTTACTACAATTGTCTTCCCTTCTTCTTGTACTTCTCCTTAACCTTTAAAAGCAAAAAGGAGAGGTTATTTTTGTGTTTCTTTGCATTGTTGCATGTACTTACCGTCTAATTGAAAAAAATTCTGGTGGGAGAATCTTCAAGTGCTGTGAGCTAATTTTAAGGCAGAAATATCATATATTATGGGAATGCTCTCCAAAACCCAGTCAGTGACGCTCTAGTTGTGAGTCAGAGCCTGCAACAGATAACCCTTTCCTCTCTTTACCTCACCTCCATGGTCATCTTCAGATGGGAGCATTAGTATTCTTCTTTGTCCTCTGCCTTCCAACTTACACCATTCATATAAGACAGGCACAATTTTAGAATCACAGAATGGTTTTGGTTGTAAAGGATCTTCAAACATCTTCCAGTCCAGCCCCCTGCCCCTCAGTCCTGCTTCACTGCTGCCCATGCCCTCCTTTTGTGCCATATTGCCTCTGTGGGTACGAGGGCTACTGTGGCTGCTGCAGCTGCTGTACAGAAGTCTTCTTCTTCTGTATTTCCACTGTACTAATCACCCCCTCTTAAAGCAAAAGATGTGGCAAACAAGAAGTGCACAATAATTATTCATGCAGGAAATTTAGAAGACTATGAGATTAGGTCCCTTAATGTGTATTACACTTCAGTTTTGTGAGTCTTTATTTTGGAGATCAGTACATTGTCATTAATGAAATTGTATGTTACCAAGGTCAGATGAAGCTTCATGTTTGCATCCATTAACAAGCAACCATGAAAGAAAAGTATTATGTTATTTGATGATGCAATTTGCAAGAACGATGCTGTGAGACTTTTCTCATAGCTGTTGGAGACATGATTTGAATTTAGATGTAGTCTATCCAGTTAAAAACAAAACAAAAAATTCTGGTTTTTACACCAATGTGTTGTTTCTACACCACTCTGGTGTTTCTATGCTATTTTTCCGTAATGCATTTTTTTCATAGCTATTAAAATGTTTATTGTGGATGGGAATTTGTGCTGTAATTACCTGATTTCTTTCATTAATAAATCTTTCATGCTTTTACTTTTGAGTAAAATATTGCTGGGTCAATCTCTTTTTATTGTGATTATCTCTATGTGTTTGAATCTCTAGGTGTATGTATATACATTTTAAGCAATGTTGGAAGTAGTTAAAAGGTTCTGAAAAGAAAAGAGGTATCTCCTTGCTGTATTAAGTACCAAAATTTGCACTGAGAAGAGAGTTTTATAATTTTTATGTATTATTTTAATTTTTTATCTCCTTTCTGTGCCAAAAGAGCACAGTAAGCCAAAAGCTACATTAAGAATCTACATTAAGTTTTCACTAGGAGAAGTACTGGGCTCAGAGAGAATGATAGCTTACATTTGGACCAAGTGTATATAAGGAAAGGCCACATTTGTAGTTGTAGGACCAACCACAAATCTGCACTTTGTACAGCTGCTTGTATTGTAGGATTATTTTTTTGTACAGTGGAGAAACACTAGGGTTTTTTCCCCTCCAGTTTATTCATATAAGACCTTGGGCATTGAGCAGTATGCTGTGCATACCAAAGAGGCTGTGGTAATCCCTTACATTGCATATGTATGTTAAATAAAATTTACAGTTACTGTGTGAAGTAAAACAGTGAGCAATATACATATATAGCACACAATAGTGAAAAGTTGCTGAAATGTGTAGGCTGGTCAGGTTTACAGGTAAATTAACCACTTTATAGTATAAAAATTGCCTTTCAAGTTGTGCATTACAAAGCCTTGGCTGTGGTTAATTGATGTATGGACACGTTCATGGTTTTGCTTTATTAGCCGAAAGAGCAGCACTTTTAGGAAGCTGTGTCTGTAGTATAAAGTTGTTACAGAAATGGGTCTGTTCGTTAGAGTCAGGAATGCAGTTTTGCACATACACAGATCAGTGAAGTTATTCTGGATTTTATTATAATGGAAACAGAATAGGAGCACTCTGATAAAGATGTCAACTGTTGTTACACAGGGCAGAGCGTGAGGAGCTGAGTGGAATGCCTCTCACCCATCAAAGCTTTATAACCTATCTTCAGGATAATTTATCACCTACTGCGCATACAGATCCTTTTCTGCAGACATATATTTTTATTCTCCCAGTATGTTTCCAATACAGCGAGATAAAGCAAGCTTTAAAGGCAAGATGCTGCACTCCATTTTACAAGATGATCAGTTATCTAAAAATTGGATTGGGGCCTAAAAGCATCAAAGGATGAATTCTGAATTCTGAATTCTGAATGTAGCTGGACGTAGGTTATACTTTGCCTTGCACAGAAGCAACTACAACACGGGCAAAGCCAGAATTTTTGTTTTTAAGTATGGAATTAAAATTGTGTTGAAGACTTGACATTGATGCTATATAGTATCTTATTACAAACTTGCTAGTGTTTCAGAGACTGATCCCTGCTTACCAGCCTTTGAATTATTTTAATAGTAATTCTGATTATGTGGTCTCTTTTTGCCAATAAATTGCTTATAAAAATACAAATTTAACTACTAGAACTGAGTCAACAGCTTGCTTTGAATGAGGTAAAAATCACAAATAACAATATCTCTAGGGGCATTAAAACATCCTGTTTAAATGTTTAAACGTTGGTTCCCTGCCTTTCTAAAATTAGTTCTGAAGGTTCAGAAAACTCCTGAGTGTCTGGTAAGTTCTATAAATAGGCAGTCAGTAAGGATTTGTTGGCTTTGTGCATTTGGTTGAGGTTTCAGGAATACACTTTGAGGTTTTTCATATTCAACACCTGTTTATTCAATTGGTCCATATTTCCAAGTTTTTTGCATTTTGTTTCTGAAAATGACTTCTGTGCTTCTTCTGATTTAGTAAACAAACTACAGTGAAGGAATAAAAAATAGAAGCAAAATCTGGAAAATTTCTTTTCCACTAGCATGTTGGAACTTCATGGCCACCTCCAAAGTTGCAGCCCTTCTTCAGCCTTCTTCAGTGGGTACTTCGTGAGAGGACAGGAGAGATGCCACAGGGGAGAGCTGTGGACATCTGTTAGCAAGGGAAATTTCGACATTGCTCTTAGTGCTTGTGATGTAGTAAATACAATTTTAAAAACAACCAAAACAAAAGCATTCCTTGGTACTACTTGGAATTTTTTTTTTTTTTAATGATTTTGTTTCAAGACTTGTTTGTCAGGTAAGAAAATGGAGGCAAAGAGTGGCGATGACCTGTTTTATGTCACTCAGTGGGTCCATGTTGGTCCTGGGGACAACCCTCTCCTCCTACACCCACTTGTTCATTGCAGGTTAGGAAAAGTTACAAAAATTAGCAAAGACTGTGAGAGAGCAGAGAAGACACTGCATGACTTTTTCCCTTCTAGATTTTTCACCTGTTTTGACTTTTTTATTTACACTTAAGAATGCCTTTGGCCAGGATTGTTTTAGGATTGCTTTGAAATTGTAAGTGCCTGCATTATTATTGCTGAAGGAGAGGGAGAGAGATGAATTTTTGTTAAGATATTCCTTCTATAATTGGTATTTAGGCTTTCCAGCACTGAGCAGGTGAAGAACAAAAGAGGCAGATTTATTATATTTAATGAGCATTACTAGTTCACAATATTGTCTTTTTTTTTTTCAAAAGAATTCTTTGAACTTATTGTTGCAAGAAGTAATGAAAGGAGAAAGGATTTTCTCTTCTAGAGCAAGCCAATCACAGTTCATAAGTTCAAGCAATATTTCTTCACCACTAATATATTCAAGAACTGGCAAACTCTTTATTAATTATTCAGGATGATCTGAAGCACAGCAGCATACTAACCAATCTATGTGATGCTTTGACAAAAAAAGAAAGACATAAAAATACTTTCCAAATCTAGCATGTACTAGTTAAAGTAGGAGCACTGCTGCAGCCCTTATGGTCTGAGGGTGTGTGTATGACTGGAGTTCTGCAGAGAAATTTTTTAGCTTAGATAAAACAGATATAATTGCATGCAGGTGCATATAAGGTGTGAAGAGAAAGCTGAAGTCATCTCAAGAGAGGGTTAGTGGCCATTAGTTATCTTTTATCTATCAGATATTACCAGCTGTTATCTGATGTGGTTGCTCTGATATCAGTTACACATGGGAAAAATGGGATGTGTTTTTTCCAGCTTGTGTAGTACTACCTAGATGTTTTAGGAATATATTGCAAGCTGAAGCTCCAGGTGGAAAGGGGCTCTGGTTCCTTGTGTGAAGAACGGACTCACTCTCTCATAAGCTTATATAATCTTAGTCTGGGGGTCTGCTGAATCTGAGAAACACTGTGCAATAGGGTGAGAGCATACCTGCCTTCTGAGGCAGATTTCTGCAGCTTGATCTGTCTCCCAGCATGGCCCTGCTTAGTAGTGCCCCAGTGCGTTTCACATCGTGGTGCTGCTGATGTGCTTCTGCCATGGCAATGTCCTGCTCTGGGCATGGCCCCTAAGCAGGTGAGTCTGTCCCTGTCAGCATAGGTTACAGCACCTCTGCAAGCAGCTGTCAGTAAATGAGCAAAGGATGTATTTTTTTCCTTCTGCCCTATCTGCATTCCCTGCAGGAGTTCTACTGGCCTGGGGAGATGCCTGCTCAGCAGGGCACGCAGGGAGGACTGCCCTGGTTGGAGAATATCACAAAGGGCCAAGTTTTCGCCAGTTGCAAGCAAAAAGAGAATGGTTCATAACATGTTCTTTTTTTCCTCAAAGGGAAAAAAATATTAAAATTTTTAAAAATTATTAATTATCTAAATTAATGGAACCTTCTGCATCAAAACTGATTTACCTCAGTGTTACCACCATGTCATTCCCTCACTCTCATAGGATCGTTTAGGAACATTTAGATTGAAAAAGACCTCTAAGATCTTTGAGTCCAACCACTGACTCAGCACTGCCAAGTCTACCATTGAAACATGTCCCTAAATGCCACACCTACACATCTTTTAAATACCATTTCCCTGGGCAGCCTGTTCCGGTGCTTGACAACCTTTTCCATGAAGGAATTTTTTGTAATATCCAATCCAAGTCTCTCTCAGCACAACTTGTGGCCATTTCCTCCCATCCCATCACTTTTTACCTGGGAGAAGAGACCAACCCTACCTGTGTACTTTCAGGTGATTGGAGGGAGCGGTGAGGCCTGAGCTCTTTCCTCCAGGTGAACACCCCCAGCTCCCTCAGACACTCCTCGATAGACTTGTGCTCCAGACCCTTCCCCTGCTCCATTGCCCTGCTCTGGACACACTGCAGCCCCTCAGGGTCTGTGCTGTACTGGGGGCCCAGAACTGAGCACAGGACTCAAGGTGAGGCCTCACTAGTGCTGAGTACAGGGGAATGATCACTGCCCTGGTCCTGCTGGCCACACAGTTCCTGATATTTCAGAAACTGCTGGCCAGGTCCTGTTGGCATCTTGTAAGTGTATGAACTTCTAAAGATACTCATCCTTTATGCCTCCATTCTTCTCTTGGGCATTTGCTTTAAAGCAATACTCCTGTAATATTTAGGAACCTTTTAAGACTCTGGGCAAAAGTTAAAAGGAAGCTTCAGCCCAGAATATTGTTATTACAGAAAAAGGAAAAGTATTATGTAATTCTCCCCTGCAACTTCAATCTTACCCCTTGAAGTTTTTATTAATGCTGTTGGGAATTATGTTGTTATTAGAAAAGGAGACTTCCCTGAAAGTGTATTGGGGCAGAAAAATTGCTCCAGATTGGACTGATTATGAAAAGACAAACACTAGAGAAAATGTGTTACTGGAAATAGTGTCACATCTAACAGGCTTATTCTGCCTTAGCTTTTCAGCACTGAATAGAGAAAGATGTTAAGCAAGGAAATACCAGCTATTCCAGTGACTGCATTACCATAGTGCATTGGTAAATGACGCCAATAAAGCATAGTTTAGATCCACACTGTTCTTAAGGATACATTTGTACTTTTAGTGAACTAGAATTTGACAGCTCTGTCTGGCAGAAGAAATTGTTTCTGGCATTTAGTTTTGGTTGGCTTTTGCTTTGTTTAGTTTTGTTTTTCTGGGCATCCAGTGTGTCTTGTGATCTCTTAGAGACCAGTGCAGATTTACTGTGGGCAGGTTGTTCTCCTCTGTATCACAGGCCAGTGATGAATAACAAAGATGAAATTTCCTACCGTGTCAGAAGGCTTAAGTTTTGATATATAATTTTCTTTTCCCCAGAAGTCCAAAAGGGAGGGCGCCTTTGAGTATTTTAAGCTTTCCAATGACAGGGTTTATATGTTTTTTTCCTTTACTGATATGCTTATACACATAAATTTCTGTAGACCCTAAGATAATGTGATATTGTTATATCACCTGTGGGTCAGGAATCCATTTTACTGAACCTGAGCATAAACTTACTGCAGATTTTGTTTCATTGAGCTAAAAGGCATTAGGAATTGAGATAAAACCTGACAGCCTGAGCTAATATGTAATATGAACAGTTCTTTTTTACTGCACAACAAAAAAACCCCAAAAACCTCCACAAAGCTGGAAAGTAAAAAGAAATTACATTCTTCAAAAAGAAACAGACATAAAAACTTTTTATTTAATAGCTGTTTTCTCAAAGAATGAGAAGGAGCAAGGAAAACGGGGGTTCTAGTTCAGGTTTTATTTTACTACTTAAAAAAAAAAAATAGCAGAAAAGTGCAGGGTTGGTGGGGGAGTTCCTTGGGAAGTTCAGCAGTCCAGAAGATTGTCTAGTTACATTTTGTCTGTTTTCACCCTGAGCTGTGTAATGCAGTGATAAATGTGCCCAAAGGCCACTTTTACTCAATGTTCCAGAGCTTGCAAGGCAGCAGGAGCCTGTCCTGATACACAAGTGGAAGGTAGGTCATGCCTCAGGAAGCTCTTGAGTTCCCTTTGTAAAAGAATAGATTTTCCTCTTCATTGCTGCTGTTGTGGACCTTGTCAGGATGGCTCAGGCAAGGCCACCAAACCAGCAGCAGCAGCAGTTCCTGCAGATGCCCTGGGAGGGCCACTCCCTGTGCACATATGCTGTGTAATGCTGAGGAGCAGCTGCTCGGTGTTGGCTGACAGCTGCACTGAGGTAGGAGCTGTAGCCCCAGGGAGTAAGGCTGACTTCTCTTTTGCTGCATCTGTGGCAGTAGCACAGTGTGGTGATCTCCTCTGTCCAGTGTAACAGAAAATCTTCCTCACTTACTCCCTGCAGGAACATGAGTATAAACTCTGCCCTAATTTTTCATGAGATTCACATCCTCACAATTTATCCAGACTGAGAACTTGGAGTTGTTGGGCTAGGATGTGCCTAGTATTGAGCTTTTCAGCTGTCTCCAAGATTTCAGATCTCGGTGTAGCCATAAATTGAAATGTTCATTAACAGTTCTAGACAAGTCAGTTTGACTTTCAAGACATATTTCAGACCTGCTGTGTTGCTGCGGTGTACTGTGTGTTTTGGTGACTGTCAAAAAAAGTGCCTTTACTTTTGCAAATAGGTAGCTGGGTAGAGGAGATCTCAAAGGTAGTACTGAAACTAGGCTATTTCTTTTTCATGGTTTCCAAGGGAATAGGGAAGAAACTTCCAAACATTTTCCTGATTTCTGCCATTGGACATTTGGGAAGGTTGGACCTTCTTGAATGGGCACTGGCCACATGGGCCATTTTGAAGGGGTTTGCATGTTGTGTCTGTATATCCAAAGCATTTTGAAAGCTCCAGGCCAACATGCTGAGGCAGTTATTCAGTTTGTCAGGGGTTCAAGTAATGCCCTGGGTAGCATATTATAATAGATGACTTAAAACACATCTGTGAGATACCAAGTGTGTTCTCTGTGAGATACCAAGTATGTTCATCAAAGTAACTTCAAGTTACTTTGATGGCATCTTCAGTAGAGAATTTTAAGCAGTATGGTCTTGATACTGATGAAATATTATGGACAGCTGCTTTAGAAGAAATTAGGACCTGAGTTGACACTTCAGCATAGTGTCCCACTGAGGGTAACATTCAGCACTGTTGTGCATCGACTTGGATGCTTGTTCACAGTGTGATAAGTTTCTCTCCTTCAAGTATTGCTCAGGAATTATGCAGGAGCCAAAAAATTACTGTAATAAGCTCCTCCACCATCTATTTAATCATAATTATTATAGAGTAATGAAGTAAGTGACATTTCCTGTGACCTTTTCACAGCAAATTCTACTGTCCATGCTACTATAAAAAGAAAAGAGCAGAGGGATGATGTTGGAAAGAGCAACTGGCTTGTGTTTATATTGGTTCCCCATAAGTTCCCCAGTCTGTCCCACAGTGACATCTTTGTGATGCCAAAAGATACCAGAAGAGGTGGAGCTTAGTAGCCTGTTTGAAACACTGGATTTTCAGACATTTGAGTGATTTATGGTTAGCTGAAAGAATTTGCAAATTATTTTTATTAATCTGGTTTTCTAATTGTTTTCTTAAACTGTTCAAAAATTACATTTTCAGATATTTTGTTGAGATTTCACTATAAGCCCAGGTTTGAAAATCAGAATGTGATTTAATTTTATTGGTTTAATTCTGTTAACATTTGTGGTTAATTGTGATTGAATGTGAAGAAAGAGGAAAAACTGATTTAATCTAAAATCATTGTGTTTCCTATCCAAGAGCAAAAGATCTATCTAATGTGTTGTATATCTACACTGCCTATCTTTGAGACATCAAATGTAGTGATATGTGAAGCCTGTGCCTTTACAGATGGAGACAGAGGAATACTTGAAGATGTCAGAAATTGTGGTGAATAGCAGAAGGATAGAGTAGGCAATCAGTGTTCAGAAAAAAACTTCAAGATTGGTTGGTGTTGATTAGAAAGCTAAAGATAAAACACCAAGTGACTCTTGCAAAGTTACCATGAACAATTTACAAACTCAGAGGAAAAAAATCTCTATATAATTCTGACCAAACTTAATGGGCAGTGTAATGGGCAGTGACAGCAGAAAAATTCAATGGGGGCCCATGAGCTATTCACAGCACTATTTTCAAGGGGCCTGCAAATGAAATCAAGGAAAGCAAACTTCTGTTCTGCATTTAATTTTCACTGTTATGGAAAATACTAAAACAACTGAAAATCATAAAAAAATGGAGCATATATGTGTTTGTGTAAATATTCAGGTGTTTATATATGCACACATATGTGGACACATACATACAGCAGCTATCTTACTGCTGAAGCCACAGTTCAAATCCCAAATAACTGCAATAAAAGATTTGAACAATCTAGGAAGGAATAATTCTAAATTTTAATTTCCTTAGAAGAGGAAAAAATAAATCTAAAACAATCATGTTCCCTGCAACCAGTCACATTACTATTGTTGCATATCTGTAAGCAAAGAGTTTAACATTTGCTGTATCTGTAAAGATTATTTTTAATAGGTTAATCCAGAGTATAAAAAATAGTATGAGAAAGAGTGTTGCAGGGCATCTGAATAGTCAGTCCCAAATTCATAATTCTTTGAGAGCTGAAGTTATGAGAACTAAGCCATTCTTCCAATTTGGATGATAAATATAAAATAAGTAAAACATCGTAGCTTTACAGCATGTAACAAAAGATGAATAAAATTCTGTTCACTACATAAACATCATAAAGCTTGAAAAATGATAGCTAATCTTTCTTTCTTAGGAGAACTTTCTGGAAGACATACTTGCTACATACTTTATGACATGGATCTCATATTACCCTGCCGATGTGGAGGGGGAAACATGTCTGCACTGTTAAGGTTCTTTAAATTTTAATTAAGAGTTAAGATGAACAAAATCAGACCTCCTATTTCAAGATCAACTTTGTCTTAAATAGGAAGAACAGCAAACATGGATTATGTAAGAAAAACAGAGAGAATGTGCTTGGATTAAAGCTTCTTCATCCTTGTTTGCAATCAGGGTGTCATTGGGATATCCAGGAATGTTCTCATGCAGAGAGCGTGAAGCTCATACATTTTTATCTGAGCAGCTGAAATACAAAGAATGTATGGTAATTTATTCTCTTTGCTGGTTTTCATTACAAGGGTTTTATTCTTGGTAAGCCTTTCCTGCAAAGGGGAATAGTCTTCCTGTAAATGTAGGTTTTGTGACATGAATCCATGGGGACTGTCTGTCTGATTTGAAGTTGCTAATGGATTCGGCATATTGCTGAAGCATTTGCTCATCTAATACCACCTCCTTGAATCATGAATTACATTCAGGTTTTGTTCTTGGCCTCCTTCTCTTCAGCTTCTCCTTTTGTGGTGTCTTTGCCAATGAGCACATCCAAATCTATTTATCTGTTTCTAATCTTACTGGTTCAGATTTGGTTTTGAAAGCATTTTGTGTAGCTGTTCCAGCAAAGTTTGGAGAACCAAAATTGCAGGTGCAAATGCTGAAAATATGAATGTATTCTGTGCTCTAGCCCCAGGTGTCAGATGTAAGAATGAGATCCTTTTAGTAAGGAAAAGCTGGCCAGGATCTGACTGTGAAGCTTTAGATACACATATATGTATTTATATGTGTGTGTGTGTGTATATATATATATATATATATATATATATATGGTTGTATTATACATGAGATAAGTACAGATGCTATTTGATGAGCAGCATGGCTGTGGTAGACTGGGGATGGAGCAGCTACATGACAGTTAATGTTGGGAGGGCATTTCTGCAACTCCGTCAAATCTGTCACACTCAGGATAGGTAAGAAATCACAGCTTGGAGTTTTGAGGGGTGGTAATTGGCGGACTCTTTGGATGATCCCTAGATTATTTCCAGCTAAAATGCTGCAGGAACAGTACCAAGCAGACATGAGGGCTCATTACATAGGCTTAACTGGAGAAATGCACCAGCTTTTGTATAGCATTCAGTAGTCTTCATTCTTTAAGTGATCCTTGGACCCCTAAAGACCTTATCCTAAGGTCCTTTCCCTAAGGATTTAAAGTCCCTGGTCTTTAAATGTCACTGTTCTCCAGCATTTCATGTAGCTAAAAGTCACAGCTATATCTGGCTGTCATTTATTAAGGCATAATGAATTTATAGTGTTTATTTTAACAAGTTGTTGCTGCATAGGTGCATTGATCAAGAATCACAGTTTCTTTACAATAATGGCTTATAATGCCTCAAAACTGTTTTACCGATGTGAAAGGTATCTGTCAGTAGCACAACTTGGCTATTTTATAAAATTGTTTAAAATATTAGCAGTTTGAGAAATGTTGGCTGTAATTTAATTTCTGGGTTTATATTCTACGAAATGATGGCTTGTTTCAACTATTTCTTAAGCAACCATCTTAGTACAATATTCTCAGGAGTGGAAGATGCTGTCAGACAAAATACAGGTGGTTCACACTGCTGCTACCTAGCTGGAACAATATTTTTATATCTGTGTATTTATATAGATATATAAATATATTTTTCACTCTGTACAAATCAAGTGCCTTTCTGACTGAACTCTTAAAACTGTCAGTATTCAAACCTTAGCAGTTATACCATTTCATATAGTTTTATTCAGAACATCTTACAGCACTTCTAGGTAGCTGTATTTTGGATTGTTAATGTTTTCACAAGGCAGTAGTTTGGGCAGCCATTGAGAATTCGTAGTCATTGCTTTATGCATTGAAGTTGTACATAGTTATCCTTCTGTTATCATGAAGATTTTGGCTGAAGTAATACCTGAAACTCTCAGATTATTGAAAATTGGTAACTTTACTTTTTGGTCAGATTGAGAGCCATGTTTTTGATGCTGTATTGAGTTGACTATATATTCTTTTCAAACTTGATTTTGCACATCCCTTAAAAATAGTTTTAATCACTGTTATATTCTAGAATACAATTTTTTGTTTTGTCTTTTTTTAAACTGGTATTTGTATTTATAAACAAAATGAAAAACACTCTTCAGTGGAGAATGGTGAGAGAGTTGTGGAGGTTAGACTTTTTGATTGTACGTAATTATAGTTCTTCATTTTGATGAGAAACAATTAAGAGAGTAGTGACAGTATTTCATTCCAAGGATGGTCAAGAATATTCCGTTTTATCATACTTTTAATTCCTCATGGTCATGTAGTATTATGCTTGCCCAACATCTCACTGCTGCATTATATTCTACATCAGTAATTTGGCAGAGAGGTGCTGGGATTTTTTAAATTCTCAGCACTAAACATTCATATTTCCTTGTTTTCTTTCTGTGTCTGAGATCACCTCTATTCAGTTTTATAAGAATTTTTGTTTTGGGATTTTTTTAGTTGCCTATTCCGTTGTTACTTGAGAGAGCCTCTTCAGAGTAAAATGTGTCCGTTAACTGATTTGGCAAACCCTACATAACAATAATTAATGTAAAATAGGAGCTTTCTTTGATTTTTATAAGATGCCAGAATTTAGTCTCTTATTTTGCTGTGCAGAAAATAAATTAACAGATACAATTTTTATAGTGTGAACGTGATTGATATTTGTGCCTTAAGGCAATTGTGGTTATACATTAAAGAAGTTAAACGGTAACAGGTTCTGTGTACACTGCATTCACATGTCTTTCCTGTACCTGTTTGTCCTTTCTCAAAAAGCCTTGACTTCAGGAGCAGGAGTGGCTCCTATTTGCATACACAAACTGTGAAGCCTCGTGTCTTGGATAAAATACAAGGAAAGTATCACTAACAGCTGTGGTCCATTCAAGTCCCCTCTTTACACTCAGCAGTTCCCATGGGCTCTCAGTGAGTTTCCAGATTCTTGTTATCCTCTGTCAAGGGATATTAGCCAAAGATCGTTACACCCCCCATGATGTGGCAAAAATCATTTGATGCTTGTCCTTCCATGTTTTTTTCTTAGAGCCTTCTAAAGGTAAGGCTGGAAATGTTATCCTGGTTTGTGGTAGTTTGCTTTTGAGCCAGGGTGCTATGATTTCACCTCAGGACTTGAGTGTGAGGTTTCTGTGCTTTAATTCCACTTCTCTGCCTGTGGGGCTGTCTGGATTTAGACCACCACAGGAAACAAACTCTGTGAGGGTGGGTGTGATGGGGGCGAGCAGAGCCTCATGTTGCCTGGCCACACTTCCTGCTTAAAATTTTGGGAGCCAAGGAAAGATATGTAGTCCCTGACCTTGACTCTGGGTTCTGACATTGAAGTGCAAGAAAGCAAATGAGCTTTCCAGAAACAGCTGTAAGGAGAGGGACTCCAAGTGACAGATGTTACCTGAGAAGACATCAGTATCTCCAGATTGTTTTTTGTTTAACTGCTAGGAAACATGTTTCTATTGAAATACTTCTTTGCCATTGAATTTGGTTTTGCTCTCCTTCAAGTTGCATCTTTTCACTAGATATCTTTGCTGTTTGGCACTAGGTATATGTGAAAGACAAATTAAGTGTTTCAGAAATTGAAGTCTTGCTGCTGTTGGAAATAACCATTCAATATCCATGTGTCACCCAGTGTTAAATAATGCCATTTTCACACATATGTTGAGTAATTCATGTTATGTGTAGAAATTTCAAAGTTCCATCTATGGAGGCATGTATCAATCAGGAGAATGACATATCCAGTTACATCTTTTCTGAGGCAGAGGGTAGACCCAAAGTCATTCAACTATTTCCAGACATGCAACATTTCAAACTACTAATGCAGTGTTAGTTTCCTAAATGCATCATTTAGTACTGGTATGGACTTTCAGGGCTTTTCTTCCAATTGTGGTACAAGTGGACAATTCTATGAATCAATCAAGTAATTGATAATAGTTTTCATTTCCTGGGGGATATATACAGTTTTCCTTGTGTCACCCCAAAACTTTAAACTGTGGGTTTCATTTATTTGCTGGTTCTAGCTCTTCTGATCAGTGTGTGGTTCCTACCACATCCTAGCATTGTGAATTATACAGTGTACTTAAGCCAAGAGTTGAAAGTATAGTGATGGCAACTAACAAATTGCCTTAATAATTTTGTTAAGGATGGATATGAAAAGGGATATAACTATAAATTAGGATGATACAAAAGACACACTGCATTAAATTACACCATGTTAGTAGTTTTACCATTGCTGTAAGTACAGGCAGCTCTACCAGCTGAATAGACAGAGCTATTCTGCCCTTTTCTCTGCTTTTTGTCACATTGCTGTTGTGCTACAATGACTTCTCTCAGTTTGTCCATTCATCTTTTTTTTTTTTTTTTTTAATGTATTCAGAATGTGCAGCAAGCTCTTTCTTCCAAGGCACGGAGCTCTTTTTTCCCCCAGTTTTGATGGAAGCTCAGTTTTTTTATAAGGTCTGATGCATTCTATACCAAGGGAAAACTGATATGGTGAGTTCTTCCCAAAGATGCATTCTCTCTATTGAAACACTTAAATGTTGTCCTGTAAACTGATAAGACTCATATAAAAGAAATACCAATAAATGAAAGCATTTGAAAAATAATGCCAAATATATCTGTATTTCATGTAGAGTTGTAAATAACTTTGTAGAACGAAGCAATAGTTTAGTATTCTAAAGCTGGGGAATCTACTTTCTCAGTGGGGAAAAAAAGTACATTAAGTATGCTATTGCTTTCTTCCCTGCACATTAAAATGTATATCTTTACTTGGATTGTATAGAAAAGCTTTTCATAGAATTAAATTAGTTGTGACAGTTGATTGTGATTAATCACCAGTTTTTCACTGAAATAATTCTGTTTTTCAGTGTTGAAAAATAGGATTCCACAAGGAATTATACACAGTGGGAAACATCAATCATATTTGTATAAAATCTGAAAGACGAGAAGTATGTCATATTAATGGATGCTTGTGTAGTTTATTTGGAGGTTAGAGTGACCTTTCTTTTGTTACCTTAAAAACAGGTCGTGAGGTGGAGAGAGAATTTTGGCTGAAAGGTGACTGGCAAGCTACTGTGTCTTTGGGAGTTTTTCATGCCTCCCACAATTGCTTGGTGTAGGCACCAAGGGTAAAGCAGAAATACTAAGTTGGATACAAGTTCAGTTTGCTACAGGTTTCCATGAAAGAAACTCTTGTGTGTTTCTGAGAATAGTGAGGGTTTTAAAAGTTGTTAAAGGCAGAATGAGTCCCAAGGGCCATGAAGGAACCTTGAAAAACTCATTTTGTGCCCTACTCAGCTTGAGCTTCAGAATAAACAGTATAGTAAGTGAAGTACTAAGTGGCTTAGTCTTTCTTCCAGGCTGGAGCTCAACATAGGGGTTAACATTGGAAGACCTTCTATATTTCTGTGACACACAAATTTGAAAGGACTTTAAAAATTTGCAAATACTTATTGTGTTTGTACATGCAGAAGTAGTGCTTGGGCACAGATTAAGTATTGGACTAATTTTGAAGGAAGTTATTAAACTATGAAGTATAAAATTCTGACATTTTACTTGGTAGCAATTTCAATACAGGGATTTTTACTGTGCCACAGATAGAGGAGTGCTATACATAAGGCATTCAGGTGAAGTTATAATTGGGGGCTAAATTGTTCCCAGCCTTAGTAAGAAGCTAAATTCCTTGGGATGAGGAAAATTTTCAAAGATTGAGATGAAAGATTTCAAACAAGATCACATTCTGTTTTATAGCTGGTTCTTAATGAGTTTTACTTCATAAGTCTGTGTTTTAATTATCTTCTGTGTATTAGCCTGAGCCATCCAGTATGTTTGCATGTGTTAATTCTTTCAAAAGTTATTTATATATGAATAATTTTATCTGAATTCTCTGCACCTTAATTAGTCTTGTAGGGTTTGGTTCTCCAAGCATCTGCATAAGTATTTGAAAAATCACACCCCAGTGAAAATACTGCTGCAGCTAGCAATCTTAATAGAAATAGTAGAACTCTTGGAAAAAATCACATTAAAATGAGTATGAGAAGCATTTTGCTGTCGTTCCCACTTCTTTTTGTCAGAATTCTGGTGATAGTGTGACTCTGGTAACTGTGTTAACAACTGTGAAATGCAGGTCATTAGGGAGATGAGGCTGGCAGCCAGTTGCATTATTATTACCTTTCAAACTTACAGTGCTTGGTAAATTATGAAGTACTGCAAGAGATGTAGCTGTGTGTTTTCTTTATTTCTTGAAAACTTTTCAAGGATATTGTGTATGCTAAACAAACATTTCTAATGCTGCAATAGGGTTCTTAATTGGATAGAATATGTAACATACAGTCATAGATTTCTATCCCCAGAAATGATAAATGGTGGTGGTTGGAGTTGCTCTTATGCAAATGTAATTACCAGCAGGAAGAAGCAGCACTTCACTTCATTATGCATTCTGCTTTTGTCTTTTTGGTAGCTTTGCAGCGTTATGCTTGTACATTACCCTGACCATCTTTGGTATTTGTTAAAAAACTGTACACCATATTTATGCAGGTATTAAGACAGTAAGCATATATTAGTAGGTGAGACATTTGGATGGATTTAGATTTATATGCATACAGGAAAGCACATATGGCACACATATACACAATGCTTTGTTTTTTGCACATTCTGAGAGATATGAAACTTGTTATAAGCAAAATCAGCCTCAAGAGAATCAAACTACAGTGAAAGAACCTTGAAAAACTTATTTGGTGGCACCCCTTACACTCCAAGCTGCTGATGCAGAAGCATATGCTGAGCATTAGACCAACATTGGACATATGGCAAGTGTCTTATTTTTCAGCCCTTACAAATCCTCTCCCCACATCTAAGTATGTATATCCAGTTCAACTGCAGTAGGTGAGGCACTATGATATCTTCAGGATCTTACATTCTCATAGATCATAGCAAGATCTGGCAAAAATATGTAGTTTGCAGTTATGGGCTTCTGCAAGTCACCCTTCAACTTGCAAATATTCTGGTTTTAGATTTTCCTACTTTATTGAACTAAATCCTCTTTGAAACAAATAGTAGGATTTTTAGTGTAAGTTTTATCAATTCAGGTTTTCAAAACCTTCTCAAAAGAGCTCCAGTTTCACACTTGCATTTCCTCTGCAGAACTTTAGGAGGCTAGAACATGTTGTACATCAGATTTTTGTCTTGCTTTAATTTGAGATTAATGGTTCAGAGAATACAAAACAACAACAAAAAAGGCACATTGGCCTGTCTGCTTCTTTAACACTGTTGTGATTTCATTATCTATTTTATTTTCAAGTCATGTATAAGAATCTTGGTAATTTTCCTGGTGATTCAGACTTCTATAATGTTTGACTTCCAGAGAGGAAGGTTGTTTGCAAAAGCAATAGGCCCTCAAGCGTCTGCTCTGTCTCTAAGTCTTTTTTAGTGCAACACTCTAGAAATTCTAGTGCTGAGTAAAATGGCAGTGATGAAACTCCTTCTGTATTCCATAGTATGTTTAATTAATACATTCATTTTAATAGCCTTTAGGTATTTGCCTGTTATGAAAACAAGGATGTACTTGAGGGAATAACTTGAGGCATCTTTTACCTGTATATAAAATAATTTGGACTAATAAATGTAATTTTAGAAATCCATAGCATGTGTAAGATTTAGAAATGTAGCTAATACTGTTTTAGCAGTTCTGCATCAAATATTTCTGAACAAAAGACTTCAGGTTCTTTAAAAAGTCTCTGAAGGAACTACTCAATCAAGTATGACAAATTATAGGGAAAATTAACTTAAACAATAAATTATTTTAACAAGAAGTGTGGGAAGGCCAGCAGGTGAAATGTAACAGGGTTTTTCACTGAGATATAGAGGCATAAGTACCCATGTTAGTTTTGAAAATGTTAGTTTTGCCATTTTGGGCTAGATCTCCTCCTTGATGCTGAGACAGTAGGTGGATCTCTACTATGCTTGTTCATGAACTCACAGACCTCCTGCTAAATGCCCGTGTTCCCTACGCAGTGTACAAGAGAATTGGCCATCACAAACTGGGAGCTCAGCTGCACAAAGATGTCAGCAAGAGCTGGTGTGTTGCTGGCACACCTCTTGCATTTAGCTTGAATTAGGCAGCAGGTAATTCTGAGAGTGTGGTGGGCTGGGGGTTCTCTTGAGTCCACAGAAAGATCGAGTTTTCCAGGCCAGCTCTGCAACTTGTGCATTTCTCTTCCAAAGGTGCATGCGCATATGTACCCTTTCTTAACAAACTCAAGAGAGACAGAGAGCGGAAGAAGCCACTCTTTTCTCTAAAAATCTGGGTGCCCCTTGTGTGATTTTCCATTTTGTCAGTTTGTGGGAACTTAGATTCCACTCTTTAATCCTGAAGAATTTGAACCTCTACCTTCCACATGGCAAAAGAGGTCCCTGAGTCACACCACTGCAATGGTACACAGTAATGGAATTTGTGCTGACAAAGTTTTGGACGAAGATGAGAGAAGGCAGAAGAGAAATTGCACCCTTGCATCTTACAGGAACTTGGCCTTCCTGAGAAAGGGTCTTTTTGACTTCTCCTTCTGGGAATATTTCACTGTTCCACAAGAAAGAGATTGCAGGTAAAACCAAATCTGTATCCTTATGAAAGGCCACCTGAACTTTGGGTCACATTTCCTTTATTAGGCAGTTTATCCAGCCAATGACAAATGGTCTTCTTAAAATCCTTTAAGGTCTGATTTAATTAAATTTCCAGGCAAAAAAAAAAACCAAACAAAAAAAAACGCCAAAAAACAAACAAACAAACAAAAACCCAAAAAAACCAAAAAAAAAACAACAAAAAAAACAAAAACAAAAAACCCAAACCAAAAACAAACAAAAAACCACAAACAAACAAAAAAAAAACAACAAAAAAAAAACCAAACAAAAAAAAAAAAAAAACAACCAAAAAACCAAAAAAAAAACCACCTCAGAATAATCTCAAGGATGATAGACTTATTTAGGCAGAGGGATGCCTCAAATTTCTGAGTAACAATCAAATGCTTCCAGCTGCTTCATCCTGTAAAAAAAAACAAGATACAGAAGCTGCTTTTTCAGGTATTATGGGACTGTACATGGGAATTGTGGTTTGCTTTCTCTGTGGAGAGGTACATGCCTTCAGAAGCTGGTGGCACAGAGCAAGGATTTTTAGGGTTCCATTATGGAAATCTGGAGACCTAAAAGCCATTATGAAGTTTCCATGTAGGTATACAGCATCTACACTGAATCTATCCTTCAAGCTGTCTTGAATCTCATTGCTGATATTCATATTCTGGGGTACAATAAAAACAAATGTTTTTTTCACTGGCATTTGTCTTTATAGAATGTGGCAGATGGAAACTGCATCTCTTAAAAATTTGAAGTTTGTTGTTGTTTTTCTTCGTCTTAAATGTTGCGTGGAAATTTATCTGCCAACATTCAGCTGTCTGGGATAAGGTATAATGGAAATTGTATCCCTGCCAATTTAAGAGTCCCTGCAAGGCATTCCTGACTATATATATTTGCATAATGAAGCATAGCAGTATTTCTGTATAAAGTTTTTGCAAGATTTTCCCTGTAATGTATTACAGTTAATATTTAGGTACTGGATGGAGATAACCCACTCCAATTCAGGATAGCATTTAAGTGCACACAACTGAACTTTATAGGCTTGCTTAAATCCCAGTGGCTTACCATGTTTAAGTACAGTGCTGAATTATTAAGCTCCTCAACTAGTTTATTTGGAAATATTACCTGTGTAGTTTTATGGTTTTGGTAGATTGTGAGATATTTCAGTGGAAAAGGGAACTTAGTTTTCTTGAAGCTTTTTGTACCTCATTGTTCTCTAATTTCTTTTAAGTGTTGGACAGATTAGTTATGATTAGACAGTTACAATTTTGACTGTGATATATTTTATTGATGTACTCTAGTATCAAGAGAGGACAAGCCCAAATGTCCTGTATCAGAAAATAAAAGTAGTACTAAGTCATGTACCCCAGTACAATGCATGCATTCCTGGTGCAAAATGGTTTTTTTTGACCTCTTAGTATCCACAAATAGATGGAACAAAGGCAAAGACCATTAGAGGAATTTCAGTATTATTTGAACAGCAGTGGGATGCTTTTCCCCAGTACACCTGGGTCAACATGGGAGTCTCAGAATCCAGTATGTGTTTCCTGGCTTTCCATTATTAATGCAGAGCCAGTTACCATGTGTACCTTTCTGAACAGGACTAATGCCTAATAAGAATGCCAAAAAACTGTAATAAGCTCAAACCTAGTGAAAAGGCTATACATGTACTTTATAAATGTATTTATCAAATGGATGTGTTTTATCTTCGTTGAAAAATCAGCTTTCAGTTGTAGCAATCATGAATTGAGAGAAGTGAAATTATGTTTTCTAAGTAACAGTAGTACTTCTGCACCTTTCAGAGTTGAAAAATTCCTTGTTGGGTATAAAATACTCTCTGAGAGTATTAATCAACCTATTCTACACAGCATTAAGTGCTTGTAGCTTGTTTTATTGGGCATCACTGATACTTGACATTTATAGAAAGGAATGCCTCTGGTGCACATATTAATAATAGTCATTTTAAATTAATCATCTAGGTATAACTACAGACATTGGAAAATACCAACTTAGCCAACTATGGCATTTAAATGGATGAGGTCAGATTGCTTGAAAACAGACATGAAATGACAAAACAAAACCAGCACTCACCTACCAGGTCGTCTGTGTTAGTATCAGTTAGGATATTGTGCTGCCAGATTTGCAATGGGATTGCAGGATATGGCCCTTCTGTCTGTTGGTGAAGAAAGGTGTTTTATTGCATTTTCTCTTTGACAGTTCTCATGTCATGTGTGATTTCTTGTTCCATTTAGTTTTGGGGAGGGATTATATTACTGCTGCTTGAAGGTGGTGCTCTAATATAATTTACAATTCACCAGAATAATTGTGAGAGTTGTGCAAACTGCTTTGTATCTCTAATTCCCACTGGCTTGATTAGCAACACATTTGCTCTTACATAGGCTGAGAAAGTGATAATTACCTCCATCTTTATGAAGAAAGCTTGGAAAAGTCTTTCTTGACAAGTCTTGAATTTGCTGAGAAGCAAGAGGTAGATAGAGATCAGAAATATGTGCATTTTCAAGGATGATTACTGCCAGTAATTTTGACTGAAAAAGAAAGATGATTTCCCCAGATGCTGCAGTGTCTTATTTCAGCATTTTCAAAATTAGATCTGTCCTCTTTCCTTTCAAAATATTTTGGAGCTTTTTACTGTATTTTTTTATCCTTAAAGAAAACACGTTTTTAAGGATTAAATAACTTTAAAGGAAGTATTGTATTTTGGATCAAAAATAGTACTTTAGGTTGACCCAAAAAGTCATTTATTATTGTATTATTTTACTATATTATTTTTCATCATTATCTGTTTCTGTAAATTCAAACTCTTCCCCCCTTTTTTGTTTACTTTTCATGTTTAAAACTGTCATCAGTTCAGTTCTAATCTAGAGTTTTTATGAAAAATCACTTGAAAGTTTCCAGTAAAATGGATGTAATTTATATTTCAGAGTAAATACAATATCTCCATATAAACCAGACAATTGCCTCAGAGTATGTTATTAGAATATCACACTTTACCAAACAGCTGGTGCATGTTAGCAGCTTTACAAACATGATCTATAATAATCACATAGGAGAGCAGATATATTGCTTCCTCCAGTTTCCTGGAGGGAGTTGCAAGCCAAGAACTGGTGGTTCCCACTGGAGTCTTGTATTTTCAGGGGGTATAGACTGAGCCTTCTGAGGTGGTGTTTTCAATCCCTTTTCTGATCCATGACTAGCAGCTGAGCCAGGATGATGCAGCAGTGGGAGTTCAGAGAGGTGCCTGGGTCTCCACAGCCCTGTAGAAGATGGGAATTGACCACATCCATCAAGAATGAAAGCCAGAGCAATTGCTGTGATGTCCTGCAGATCTGTCTGTATTCATTCACTTGTGTAGTAATTTTGAATGTTAAAATGATCATACTGAATATCAGTTTCTATTGTATTCCTTGTGATCAGACAGTCTGTGAAAGAAGAGGGGCCCTTTCTTTATTCAGATCTGTGCAGTGGGTGGTGAGTGTAACCTTCATTGTGTTGCTGAGTGGGTTTTAGATGCAGAGGTGCTGAAGCAGGTACTTCCTTCTCTGGCTTCACTGAAACTTGTCTGGCTTGCAAGGGGGTCCTCAGAGCTTCCGTGCCTAAGGCAGGGATGGTTTGCCTTGCTTAACCCCTTCACTCTTCCTGCTGAAACTACTAGGTTTTATTCCAGTATTTAATTATGTGGATGCAGTTTCTCTTCTGGTAAGTAGACATTGTGGTGTACCTAATCAGCTTGTGTGAAATGTTTCTAATGATGCTATAGTAAGTTCCCAATAAATAATTATCTGTTTAACAGCCTTTGCACAGAAAACAGTTCAGATCTCCCTGGGGAATAGGCAAATGATGCTACTATTTGGTACATTTCAGATACATTTTGCTGCCTGTTTTGTTTTCCTGTTGTCTCACATAATCTTTTGTGCCTGCATGTGATTGTCAGGTTGAGTATTCTGTAACTGAGAACACAGGAAAGCCTTTAATTTAGGAAACAAAGTGCTGTATCAATGCATAACAATTGAGCATGTGCCAAGTGACTGTGTGCCAGCTTTGGGGAATCCTGGTGAGTCACCTTGGTGGGCAATATTATTCATGTTCTTACCCATTTGTGCTTTTCATCTTCCACCTCATGTCCCAGGATGCAAAACCCATGTTTAAAGCTTCTGGTCTTCATTATTAACTTTATATTATGACAAGAAGGTAGTGCATCTTTGGAGGTTGACATGGATTGTTTATTTTTTGCAGTTAAGGGAAGTAAAGTGTAGTAAATACTTCATGCTGTTACTAAGAGCACTAGGAAACTCCTACCACCTACAGAAATAAATTTCCTGGAGCAGAAATAGTTGTGCTTTAATACCCAGGATTTTTTTGTCCATGCGTTCGCCAAGTATCTTTGTTCTATGTGCCTGGAGTTGGGCAACTTCAGACAATTTTGCTATAAGTTGAAATGGCTGAGAGATTCAGGGATAAAAAAAGACAGAATTGTTGTGCAGGGGAATCTCCAAGAACAGCAATACCAGCAGTTGTTCAATTTTGTAGCAGGCAATAAACATACTTCTGCACACACAGTGGGTTGTGCAACCCTGTTCACATGAACTGTTAGTAATTTCCAAGCACAGGAGAAGATGGAGCTGCCACCTTGCCCTGCATGTTTCTGAAGGCTGCAGGAGGAGACATCCCCCCACCTCTATGCTTAGGGCAGGCTAAGGGAAGGGACAACTCTTTTCCTAATATCCAGTCTAATTTCTGTGTTTCTGGCTGACCATGCAGTTCATGCTTTTCCAGACTGAAGTGCCTATTCCCCTCAGGCAGACAGCTGGTAAACTCATAACTCCCCAACACTGTTTTGGCCAAATCTCGTGATTTACATGTGACCTGGCTGGTACCATGTATGAGTCTGGCTCCTCTCTGTCCAGCCTGAGAGTATGAGTGCTGCTGCTGGTGTCCCTTCGGTGCTGCTCTGGGGTTGAGGAAAAGACACCAGAGCCTCTCCTGCTCCTTTGGCTGGGCTCAGGACCAGGGGTATGCCACTTTCTGGCACTCCATGGTGCAGCTGACCTGTTGGCCAGTGCGTCACCTTCAGGTGACTTTCTCAGCTCTTCAGCATCTGTTCTGGAGCCTTGGGGAATTCCTGTATGGCACCATCGTGTGTTGGTAGCTTTGACAGCAGTGCGGTTCAGCAGTAATGGTTACCTTTGTGTACCTTTTAATTACTTTAAATACACAGTCTGTATCTCTGGAACAAACTGCCTGATGCCCCTTAATCTTTCTTGCTCTGGTTATCTTCAACATGCCAGTCAAATACTTGAAAAATGTCTGCAGTGATTTTGTAGTATGGCTTGTGTAATACAAGTCTTTGATTTCCATAAATTAAGGAATTAATCCTATTTAAATTTGAGCAACCTTTAGATAAATATTGATCTTAATTTAAAAAAATGTTTAGTAATGGAAAATGAACAGTATTCCAAAAGAGTTACTGAAAATCAGTATTAATGATCCAAGAGCTTTTTGGCTTAGCTGTTGAATCAAAGTCGTTCAGACCTGCTGACCGTGGACTGCCTACTTTGTGATCGTTGAACATCATTCTAAATTATTGTTGACTTAGAAATACACTGTTATTGTCATGATAAGTTATGTAATCCATTGTTTTTTAACAGTTGTGATTCTTCTTCCTAAAAATAATGCACAGAGATTTTTTAGAGTTTTAATTTTGCCAAACACAGACTTTTTTCTTGAAACCTCAAAACTTTTATAGTAGATCTCTATCATTGATAGTTTGTGGTTTCTGTGCATCACCATTTACTTACTTATACTTTCTCTCATATCAGTGAAATATAGTGACCTGTAAACTGGGAACAGCATTGCTGCTGATAAGAACCCTAATATGTTCTCAGTCATATTCCTTTCTCAACAAGTCTTAATTATGCATTTTAATTATCTAATTTTGCTTTTCTTCTCACACCAGTACTTTTATTATTTTCAGCTTAAATTTTTTCCCTATGCATTAATTGCTCTGACACCTCATTTCTAGCACACAGGTTTCTGGTTCTGATGCAGACACAATTATCTTCACTTCCTACTTCCCATCTTTAGTAATTTCAAATAAATTAGTTTCCCAAACCTTGATTTTTAATTTTTTTTAATGCTGGATGAATATCCATTTGTTCTCTCTAGCCATCCTCTCCAGCCATTCTCCTTTTTGGTATTAGTTCTGTCAGCCTGATTGAACTAGTTCTTGCAAGGTTGACTCCCGTTCTGCTGCACTGGAGGACACCTAGGTTGTCAGCCTTGTTCCTTAAGAAGATGGCCATGTCCCATAGAGGCAAACCCTTCTGTCTTGAGGGTTGCTGACACATCTGTTTGCTGGGTTAATCTTGGAACAAAGGGAAGCCTAATGTTTGACGATCAATGGCGATTTGGGAGGATGTGCAATAGGGAACAGATGTTGCATCCGGATATTTATCCCAGTGCATCCCTGTGCTGGCCAACAGTTCCAGTTTATCTGAGTTGGACACACACCAGCTGGCTTTTATCCAGATGCCAGACATTTGTCTAAGCAGGGGATGAAAAACCACTGGGCATCTATGAGAAGTGACATATCTCATCACACCAGAGTTGCCACAGCCCAGACCTCTCCAGACATGCCTGTGGCTTCCTGTGGGAGCAGTGCTAGGGAAAGGCAGCCAGGCACAGGCTCTCTGTCATTGCCCATTGCCCTGTGGACCTCAACAACTTCAGTCATTTCATTCTAGGCATAAATCTTTGCCCAGAGTGGCTGACCCATGCATTTTGTACAGGCTATACCCAGAATGGGCAGGCTGAGCTTAGCTATCAGTTCATGAGCTTTGGTTTGCACAAACCACCTTTGCTTCAGTAGTGCAGCATTTTGCACAGCAGTGATAAGCTCTTGCTCCTCTGGAGGGCTGGATTGCTTGTGAGTGGGTAGTATTTCCCAGCTGCAGAGAATTTCACTGAAATTCCCAGATCATTACAAATTCTGCAGCTGTGCTGTTGCCTTTGAGAGGTTTTTCTTTTGTAAAGAGGAGCCCCACCTAAAAAGAAGTCCTCTATCTGCCATGCTTTCCTCTCAAGCAAATAATGTGTTTCCTTTGTAATTTCCCATTTCAGGAACTCTTGCATGCCATGGGGGGAGAGGTGCCAGTGAGCGCTCTGTGTGCTTTTCTGCTGCAGGCAAGGGCAGTGCAGCTGAAAAGGGGCAACAAGGGGAGGATGGCCTAGAGAGAGCTCTGGGACAAACAGCCCTTGGCTGGCAGAGCTGGGGGTAACCTGACTAGATACAGGGCTGTAAAGGTAAACAGGGAGAGGGAGACCGAGAGAAACATGAGTTGCAGCCAGTTCACTGGGTCTGTGTTCAGGTGGACCTGCTTGCTGGGAAGGTTGTAGTGGACAAAAATGATGGTGGATAGCCCACTTACAGGATGTAATAATACAGATCCACAAATACAATCCTTATTAGAACATACAGTCATTAAGACTGGAAAAGACTCTTAAGATTATTGAGTCTAGCCCTTAGCCCAGTATCACCTTTTTTACCACTAAACCATGTCTCCAAGTGCCACATCCACACACCTTTTGAACATTTATTGTTCATACTTGAAAATAAAGTTCTAGGCTAGATCAGTGTACAAATTTTTCAAAAGCATAAAGGGCACTCTGTAGGACCAGAGGTGGCAATATCCTGTTGAACCTTACTTTACAGCAGTTACTAAAATTTGATTTTATGGCTTTGTTTGTCTAGAGTGAACAGTGGTCAGCATGGTTAGCTGGGGAACAGTGTTCAAAACTGACTGAGAGAGCAGAGCAGTCTCCCTTCCTCCTTCATGCTCTCATTCTTAGGGAGTGATGGTAGTTAGACACCAAAGATGAAGGCAGGCTAATGAGGAGCATATTTGAGGGTACTAGGGGGAAGTCAGAGCTATAGTTATCCCTGGTAGTACTAGCATGCCATTGTTTTTTTCCTCCTTTAAGTGTTTCAGCAGCAGAAATAATCTGCTTTCAGCTTGTCAATTTGCTGCTGTAACCTTGAAAATACCTGCCAGTTTTAGTGAATATTTCAGATGGCTGTAATGGAAGATATGCCTGTATTGGGTCTGGAGAGGCTGTTGTCACCTGCTGTGGTGGAAAACCCAGTGCTGCTGGGTGGCAGTTAAAATTCTAGTCCCAGTAAGCCATGAACCCTGCATGGGTTTATGTGGCTGCACACCTTGGAAAAACCCCATAGGCTCCATTTAGCATCAAACTTAGCAGTCCAGATGAAACATGGGTCACTACATAGCTGTCCTTTGTTCTGCATGGGCTCAGTTCAGAATCTCTCTCCTGTTTGAAACTTGTCTGGCAGGACACATGTAATTGCCTGCAGGATCATTTCTCCTTCTTGCTGACTGCTTCCAGCAGCTGTGTGTGACAGCAGGGAAATGCTCCCTGACAAGTGGAGCCAGGCCAGTGCTGGCCATCAGGCCATGGTGAATTGAACCTAGATTAACAGGACGTTTTCTTGCAAGAGCTGGAAATGGTCATAAAGTGCACTTCATGAAGATCTCTCCTTAAGATTTAGTTTCTCCAGAGTAGCTCTCTCTTGTTAAGTTCTTCATAAACGCAAATTACGTGATAAATAGTAGATAATCAAACATAAATTATGTTTTCCAGAAACAAATTTGTTTTCCTTGCACAATGTTCTTGAAAAAATGAAAGAATTACTGTGGTTTTGTAAAAGTCTAGTGACAGATCAGATGATACTTTATTTGGGGGGCATTTCTGACGTCAACTAAACTGAAGACGTATTTTATCTAGGGTCTTTATTTGCTTCATTTTTAAGTGTAGTGTCTCATAAATTGAATCAACTGTATAGTCCTTTTCTAGGGAAAAAATGTGGATTTTAAGTGTGAGAATAGGTCTGTAGACTTTTTAATAATTTAAATGTCTTGGCTTCATGCTTATTTGGCTTTTCTGCTAGTATTGATACCACTATTTTCTGATTTTAGCCAGTTCATATAGAACGTCTTAAGAGCAAATCTCAAAACCTTACCACAAATCTTACTGTTCACTGCAGTGGTAATGAATATTTTCGGTTTATGTATGATCTCACTGAATTTATGTTGTAATGTTAAAGGTGATCTTTAGCAGAATCTGGTAGCAAGAACTTGGGAGAAGCAGCTGTTGTATTTAAAATTAGCACATAAAGTGTCATTAAAATAATGATAGAGGTTCACAGAGTTGCATTCTAAGTGCTAATCATCCTATCTTGTGGATGAGTTGACTGCTGTGCCTTACTCCACAGTGCTTCATGGGTTTGGATGATGGGCCTAAATTATTTGGTGAAAGGCTGATAAAAATAGGAACACATATATGCATAATGTGTGACATCTGCCTAATTTCTGCCTGCTGAACCCATCAACTAAATTAACATTTTCTTCTCCATCCTTGATCTTTGCCAGTGTCACTGTTAGGTGTAAATTACTGTCCTCTCTGGGCTGTCGTGAGGATTTTCAGTGTACTGGCTTGAATTGGCAGGGGAAGAAAAAATTAGGATGGACTGGCAGTAGTCTAAGTTGTATGAGGATCTAGCAGATTGCCAGGGCTAGAGTTACTTTTTGGCAAGCTAAAATGTCAACATGAAGAAATGATGATTCACAAAGATTGTCCAGGAGAGCTGTAATTATAATCATAACCCAGAGTGGCTTTTCTCAGTTCATTTAGGCAGGTTTTCATAAGGGAACTGTGTCAGTCAAATCAGCACCCATACCTTTACAAATCCACACTACTCCTTTATCACTTTCCTGCTCACATAAAAATCATTGTTTCCATTGTACAGTGGAAAAGACTAAAATTTGTGCACGAGTGGAGTTTCGTTGCAAAAAATGCATGAATGGTTGTGAAGTCTTTTAATACTAATTAGTGAATTAAAGCAAAATTAAGGTAATAAAGTGGGTTTTTTTTTTTAAGTGAAAAGCCACTGTAGTGGTGTTTTTTGTAGATCAGTGTCTGTATGCATGAATGGACTGCAGCCTCTTCTCTTTCAGCACTTTGCACTTCAATAAACGTCTCTCTATTTTCAAGTGTGTATGAGCACACAAAAAATCTGTGCAGAAAGGGATGGTAGCCCACATATCTGGGAATTTCAGAATACATTGTGTGTTTATAAAAAAATGCTGGACAATCTTTTATAGCTTTTTATATCAAAATGTTGTTATTCTGAAATTGCTATTGTTTTGTATTGTAAATCACTGTGTTGGAAACATTTATTTTTATGAGCTTTATGAGAATAAAAGTTAAAATACTTTTTAAAAGAGACTAAAATGATGAATGTGTGATTTCCGATATCCAGATTTTTATTCTTACATAGAAATTGTGTATCAGACTTGCAGACAGCCATGCTCACTGCAGTTTGCCAGGGTATTCAGCAGGAAACTGCTACAGTAGTGGCCTGGTTTTTTATAGCTGCAATTAGGAATGTGATATTAAGTACCATATTTTAGAAATGCGTGTAGAAATTATGGTGTATAGATTTGTGATGGATTTTTGCTTACTTTTCCTGAGATTATAAAACATGATACAATGTCACCACACACAAAAATGCATTATTGCGCATTTTTTGGAAATGTACATGTCTTGACTTTCTCAGTGCACTTAGAGAGCAAAAAGCCATGTGTGTGCCTGAATAGCTGCAAAACCAGAGCAGGAGAGCATCCCAAATCAAAACAGCATCCAGCCTGTGTTTGAATCAAAAGCGGTCTGCTAACTTTAAAATCCCACTGCCTTTTCATTTGGCTTTAATAGGAACAAATGATCCCTTAAACTGACATACTTTATCAGAGCAGGGTCTTAAGGAAAATTATTGCTTTTACTATTGCTGTAGTAGCCAGTCTAACTAAACTGAAAATATTCTGGCAATATTCATGAAAGAGTAATCCTTTTGTGTTCAACTTTCTTGTTTTAACTTCTGATTTAATTTGAATAAATCCATTAGAAAAGGATAATAAGAACATTTTCTTCTTTATCATATTCTTTATTGAAAAGAACATCTTGAAATAACTTATATTGCTTGTATGAAACATTACATATATATGGGTCTTGTCATGAACTCAGGGAATAGGCATTCTTTGATCTCTGTTGTAATGTTTTTCAACTTCTAATTAACTTTTTACATTAAAGTCTCAATAGACTTTCATACTGGAAGCAATGGGAGCAATTCTGAGGCTAATGCAATCCCTTAAAAAATCGTGCTTGAGAAAAAAATGTGTACAACAGTGGTGATTAAGTAAATAATTTCTCTGCCAAGACCCTATGTTCACTTTGTTTTGTCTTCGTCATTGACATGTCTATATTTTTATTTCATCCATATAATGACAGCAGTAGCACTATCATTGTTATGTGTGCTTCTCTGCTAAGCAGAATATTAAAGAAATTATCTGAACCAAAAATTCTGCATGGTTGCAAAAGTATTAAGGGTTTTGTTTCCTGAACTTCATAGCTTGTTTTCAGTTCCCACTCGGGTTCCTTGAGCTGGTGATGGTGACAGAACATAAATACAGCTCTCACTATCTCCCTTGCTCATTTGCGTCTCACTGGAGAAACATTAGCCTAGAGCAGAGGAGTCAGTTTGGGAAAGGAAGCAGCAAAATATTAGTTCATGCTGTGATTCTGGTGTCTTGGGTGTTTCTTGCCAAATCAACTTGTCCAGTGGATTCTCCATTGGCCTTTTGCTATTAGGAGTAGGAACTCAAAGCCAAGGACTTTTAACACCTGCATGATTTCAAAACAGGCTGCTTCAGTTGTACTGTGTAGTTAGCAAAGGATATGTAATTTGTTACAGGAGTTTGGGAGGCAATCAAGAAGGAACTGAGATGTGGGATTAGTCTCTTCCCATTCATCCTCTCCCGCACTGTTACTTCCTTTCCTATTCCTTTGCAAGCCAACATCATTTGGTTTTGCCCTTCTCTCCCTCTTCCTTACTTGACACACAGCATCCATATGCATATATGCATGGCAATATATTTATTTTCTGTTCTGTTTTTTGCCAGACCTCATCTCATTTTTTATTCCTTCTATTCTGTGTACACTGTTAGAATGTATTGACCCTTCAGAGGGAAGAAGTGTGGTCTCAAAGAAGCAGGCAGAAGGAATGCTGCTGTGGAACATGCGAAAACATAGCTTTATGCAGCATCCCTTGCCTCTGGTCTGACTTTACGCGGAAATATGAAGCATGGGAGCTGATTTCACAGAGCTGTTTGGTGGAAGTGCCTTTGACAGAGAGAAAACAACATTTTTATTATAAACTCTGGGACAGATTGGGTTCAGAAAGCCTAGTGTCAGTACCACCAGCTCAGCTGCCCTGCAACTCCCTCAAAGACAAGTCTCCTTGGGTTTGTACTTTACATGGAAATGGCAGGTGACTGGCAGCTTTGAACACCCATAAACCTCATAGACAATGAGTTTATTATTATTTATTCTCTTAAAGCAAGAAGACAGAAATAGTAATGTAATTTTTGTGGAGTATGAGAGACAAGGGGAAAGTGTTAGCAAGATGTTTTATAAGCCTGAAAAGGGATAATTTTACTCCTGTGTTATGCATAGTGAATGGCAGGGGTTTTGCTGGTAGACCAATTCAGGTGGGTTTTAATGTGTTTGTTTTTCAGAGTGATTGATGGTTATTTTTAAAACATGTCTGCCTGGACATTTAACTTAGAGCAAGCAATCTTCCCCTCCTCCTCCCAAACCTACCCTTCTTTCTCCCCTACCCCTGCCCCCCCAGGAATTTTGGACAGACAGGTTCTGTTTATTTGTTTATTGCAAACTCTTGGCGCGGCTTCTCCTTCTATTTGATGCTCATACATCTTCAGCATACACCAGCAGGTTCACCACTGATTCTTGTTGCCAATGTAACAAGAATCCTCTGCACCCTGCCCTGCTGATGCTCCCACCCGCTTACATACTCATGCACTCCGACAGAAGTCTCCTCCATGGGCCTGCCTGTCTCCCCCATGCTTTCCTCTCAAGGAATGTACCAGAGAAGCTGAAAGCACATTGAGCTGGTGCTGTCCATCAGAGGAGTTAACAGTACTTGTTCCGCAGTCCTAACTGCTGTTTGGAAATGTTTTCAGAAGCATTCACATTTCTAGCCAGCTAAAACCCATGCATATCTTTGAGCTTCTGTAAAAGCTGGAAGTCAGAATGTGTTTGGCTATGGAGGGCAGAAACTTGTTTTGTTCAAGGTCTCAGGGAAGATGATGGTGCCTTTTAGTATTTAAGGCTTTATTTTTCTTTGTTTAGACTCTTAGTCGTGCGGTACACTTTAAGAACTAGATTGCAATAGAGTAAAGGAGTAATTTATTCTTAAGGGCTTTCAAGAGATGTGTCACAGTAGTGTGTGATCTTTTAGGGCTTGACAGACAAAGGTTAAAAGCCACTGCCTTAATCAACAATTCTTGTGAGTCTCAGTGGCTTGCTTTTGCTCACAGTCTAAATGAGTGTGTTCAACTCACCTCTTTGAATCTGCAGCAAAGCACTTGCTTTATGCAATATGGAAATCATAGCTTCAATTAGTTGATTTTTTAAAAATACCAGTTATTTCTTGAAATACCTGAAAGTTCAAACTTGTGCTATCATCTGTAAGACATTGTGCCCTGGTTATTGGTACAGATACTGTCCTCTGTGTTTTCTTATTGATTTGGTCAATAAAATTCCAGCTGTGCCTGTGGTTGTATTTCCTGCTTGATAGGAGTGCTGCTGCTGGTTATATGTCTGCTTCCTGGCATGGTTAATAAGATGCTGTTGCCTGGATTGTTAAGCTGCAACAAGGAATTGAAAGCGTTTTGCTCCTTGCATGCACAGGAATGTTCTCCCTTCCTTCTCAGTTTTTTACATTAATGAGAGTAAATACAGTTTACATTAATGTGTACTGTATTCTGCACCAGGCTTTCCTTTTAGAGACTTCAGATCATGAAGGAAATAGGAAATAGTGTCTCTGTGAAATAATGATGTGGCCTATTTTTCTTAACTTTGTTTTTTCAGAGGTTTAGTACAGATGTATTCCACAGCCTGAACAGTGTGCAAATGTTAATATATTTAGCACTTCATTGGGTCTGAAGTCTTACACACCATGTCTTATTAATAGTTATATTCTACTCTGGCCCCTAAAATCAGCTTGGTTTCCCTCAGTCTTTCATTATAAAAACCTGGACAAGGCACAGGCTAGCCATGATAGAGTGATCTGGACTCTGGCATTCATCATGCTGTTGGTCTGCCAAAGCAAGGACTTATTTGACCTTCATTGTATGGCCAGTCTGGAAGGTCTGAGCTTTTGCCTTAAATATCATGCAGAATGAGACCTTTAGCGGCATCAGGTTGATTTAACTGATTTTTAATATGCGATATTTCTTGTTATTTTCAGTTGCTTTCTGTTGTCTATTTTGAAATTATTTTATGAATTTAGTAAATGCATTGTTAGAATTAAACGTGCATGCACACACATACTCCTATCGTGATAAATCTGAAATTGCTGGCAATGTGCTGGCAATACACAGAAAGATGCAAGAATTGCATCACTATTACTGTAGTGTTGGGAGAAAAAAGTTTAAATATCATTTTCACAGTATGAAAAAACAAATCCATATTTATTCTTCCAGCAGTTGTGGCTGGCAATAAGTTAATGCTGTTGTTGTTTCTAGTAGACTCAGAGCCAAAGGCATTGTGAAGGTACAGCTGTGAATTCCTGAAAGAGAAGGGATCCTATTTAAAAGGCTTGGGAGATTTGTGCATAGAAAGATTAAAAATTATTTGTCTACATTCTTGAAGGTTATAGGGGTATAATTATTCATGTGTGACATACATTCATTTTTATCTATTTCTTTATTGCTGTATTTTCCACTGGATTGCAAAAAGCTGATCCACACATGGACTAAGTTGCATGTAGGCAAAGATGTGGGCAAGCAGATATAATAATTACCATTTTACAGAATTTGAGGAATACTGCAGACAGTGAACTGCTTGCCCTAAATAAGCTTTGAGATTAAATAGGACCCAGGAGACTGGCAAATAAAGATTGTTTGACAGGTTAAAAGCCTTGCTGTAAAGAACTACATGCATGGATAGATGCTGTCTGGAGCACAGAAGGTGGCCTAGGCTTTATGTGAGCTTTAAGTAAGACAAATATGTATATATTGTTTTGTCAACTTGACATCTCTTTTGTTGCTATGCTTTGTTCCCACTTCTAAAAGCACACACCACTTTATTTAGAAGGAATCTTGCTCTACACTGTGTTCAAACCTGTCACATCTTCCAAAATCAATGAAGTTTTGCTGACAAGTGAAGTTAGTCTAAATTATTGCACAGTCTCTGTGGATATATTGAGTAAACTCTTCCAGGGTAGGGGCTGAAAGTAGGACAATATTTCACAAGGCCATGAGGAAGGTGCCAGGTTTATGGCCTGACTCTTGAAAGAAGTGCAGTCTGAAAGATCTGTTTTTCACTAAGTCTGAGCCATGCCAATTTGGACTAATGTGCACCATTTGGATTGTATATAAGAGGGACAATCCCACTGGCATGCCAGTATAAATACACTTGTACTGGTATAATATTTATTCAGCTCCTAGTGACAGGTTAGAATTATTCTGTGAATCAAATAAAGCTTGTTAGTGGGATTAAAAAAAATAACTATAATGCTGCAAATGTATACATTACAAAGATGGAAAAGCATGCTTTACTCTTAATGCTGTCCACACTAGAGTTAAACTTGTGTAAATTCTTGCTTTAAAATTAAATGGGATACTCCACCAAATGAATATCTTAGTCAGTGTGTGCACTGTGCTTTGGTGACAAGATCAGCCAGTGTTTGTGCTAGGTCATGCCAGGTAAGAAGAGCTGGTAGAATCTGAGCCTAAAGCAGTAGGCTCAGTAATCTGTGTAGCTTCTGGAATGAACAGAATATATGAGAGATAGTCTTAGTAAGGTCTCCTGAAGAGTGGAAGAATGTTATTAGGAATAATAGAATGACAGTTAAAGTAAGGAAAGAAAATCGCAGACTGATGGAAGGAACTGTTTTCCAGCTGTGAGACCTGATGCATCCTGTGGAGCAGCTTCCAGAGGAAGGTGATGAAGATGTCATCACCAGAGACACTTGCAGACACAAATAGGCTGAAAAACACATTATATAATTTACTGCAAATAGCATTAGTACAGCGCCAGAATTGAGATGGGATAACTAAACTCAAGAAAAATTACCGTTTCTAACTTCTCTTCTTTGAAGAGAGTGTTGTGACTTTGATTATTCCTATTTTCCATGAAGCAAACTAAACACCTGTTTTCTAAACAGTTTTACATATTTTAAGTATTTTTTATGCAACTTGAATGACAGTCTCACTGACTCAGCTATTAATTTCTATCACTGGCTTCCCCCTGCACACATGCAACTAGCTGCTGCTTTCCCTGGCATGCGCTAGAGAAGTTCCTAGTTGACATCCTCTCTTCCCACAGTCCCTGCCAGCTGTAATGTCAGGAGATTGGGCAGATGGTCCTGATCTGCTCTGTGTTGTGCTCTGCACTCCTAGAAGATGGTATGTCTCTTCCCCTCTTCTACTTCCTAACTTCCAAGCAGTCAGACTGTAATGAAAGCCTCTGCTGAGCCTGGGCTGGAAGAGCACAGGCACAGCTGATGCACAAGGACATGGCTGTTAAGATCTGCTGGGACAGTAGAGGTGCCATGCAGAACTCAGATGACCAGTATATATTTCTGCTGTTGCATTTTAACCACAAATGTAACAACAGATCATACCTCACATTGTGAAACTGTGCAGTACATTCCTTACAGTGGAATGCTGTTGGCCAGGATGCCAATTGCCTTTTGTCCAAAGGAGGCACAGTGGTGGGCAGCCACAGCAGTCAGGAGCACGGTGGCGTGGCTTCAGGCATTGTCCAGGAGCCACGGGATATGGCATGGCCCCTTTTCTCCCTACCTCCATCCCATCTGGGAATGGGTAGCTGAACCCAGAGTAGGAAATTAAAGATAATGCTAAGGTAACTGATGCATTTTTAAAGCTAATAGCTATTCATAAAAGTGTTTTTCCATGAAGTGTGGCATTAATGCTGAAGTATTCTTGAGGGATGCTGATTTAGCATTTATGAGTGTTAAAGTAATTGAATGTATTAATTATTAGAACTTTGTAAAGAAAACAGTTTTCAATATATTTTTTCCCCCAGAAGCTGATGAATGGCACTTTCATACAATGCCAGCATGCAGAGGTACATCAGAGCTACACATGTGCAAGGACAACAAAACCTTCCTATGGACCAGGCTGTTCAGAATAAAATGGAAGTGTGAATATCTGGAAATGCATCCTGTCAGTGATATCTGTGTCACTTAAGAATTGCCTTTTAAATGGAAAGGTTTATAGCCCCATCCTCTAGGATAAGGTTTTCTGCAGGAATTGTATGTACAGAAAAATCCCAAGACCGTCGCAGAAAAGAAAATAGTTTACGTCCACAGTTTCTTCAAGCTTTTTCACACACCAGCCTCTTCAGTTTCTAGCTGTTCAGGGTAATCCTCATGCATATCACTTATGTGATGCCTGTATTATTTCCATAAACAATAAACAGCAGCTCAAGACAATAAATGAAACTCAAGTTGAATTTTAAAATTATGTAACAATTCAGTGATGATTCTGGTTTATGGCACTTGTGCTTAATGCTTGATGCTGTATAAACAAAAAGACATATTTATCAGATTTGAAGTAGTTTGTGGTTGGGGTATTATTTAAATAGGATTACTTCTTTATTAGATAATCCACTGAAGTGAATTTCACCATATGCTAATATCTCTTGAGACACATTTTGAGCTTTCTGCAGATCCTGCATGTTTTAAATGGTTTTGGAAGGTTCTGAATTTTCATGAGCAAAATAGCTTTGAGAGGAGATCAGCATACTTAGTCATTTAGGAAACCAAGCATTTCCATTCAGGTGCCTAAGCACCGGCATAGGAAATTAACTTTGCACAAGCAAACTTGGAGGATATTCAGATCATTTTTCAAACAGTCAAGCTTGCTGAGGTATTGCAAATATCAATATGAAATGGATTCACAGTTATGCATAATTACAGTACCCTACTTTTCTTGCTTCTAGATTAAAACTGAGCTGCTACTGTAATAAGTAACCATATAATTCAGAAAAAAAAGAGAATTAAATTTACATAAAGTATAATAACATTGAATAAATTTTCACTTTAGAGAGGCAACACAGTTATTCATTGGTAGTATAACTGTTAAAATTAAGTTTCTGAGAAAATCAGAGACATGTCTGCTAAATGTGGAAAAGAAAATTACCAGAGGAGCTATTCTAACTCTTTCTTCTCATAATTTTTTCATGTCACACACACCAACAAATGTTACTTATGGAAGCTTTTGAAACCCTATGTTTTCTTAACAAAGACTGCTCTCGAGACCACTGAGCACACAATTTGATGAGAAAGGATTAAGATTAAATACATATGTATTTGTCCTACTTGGAGCCTAGTCCATTAGTGACTACTTTACATGCAATGCTTAAAAAAATTTAGATATATCTAAGCACTACTTTGAAGAGCAGCATTGCCATTTCAAAAGTCAAGTCTCATTGGAAGTGACTGAAGCCACAGCTATAAAATCAACTTGAAAAATTATTATTCTTCTGTACCAATAGGAGAAATTAATGCTTTATTTCACGGTTGGAGCTCCCATAACACATCTGAAAGGGTTAGCATATGGGCAAAGCAAATTGTTGACATTCTGTTGTTTCCTGAATCATATACATTCAAAATCTGTACATTATACATCTGGTGAAATAGGCTAAGATAATTTTGTCTCTTTTTCAACAGTTTATAGTCCCTTGTGCTCTGACACAGCTGTAGTGACATTGTAGTAACCATGAATGTTCCAGGATGTTAATTTTTCTCTAGACTTCAGCATTATTTAAAAGGAAATCTTACAGAAATATGCTACTTTCCCAGGAAAAGTACGTTCTCTGCGATATTTTTTTGCTGCTTTTGTCAGAGTGAGCTAGCAAGACTAAATGATTGTGTAGCTAGCTGGGAGTTTGGGTACTCTCTGAATGTGAGACTGGGCTTCAAGTCCCTGCTCTAAATAGTGTTTCAGCTTTCTCACAGAAGGGAAGATCTTTAACAGAAAGGTCTGACTTTAGAAGAGAGTCAGTTGCTGCAGGAATGATCCTAAAATTTCTACCAAGACTCTTCGTAAGCCTTCCACAATTTCAGAGCTTCTATAAACCACAGGCATCAGTGGATACATCTTCATTTTTATCTGTAAAAGCCTCTAGCTGCAAGCATTGGAGATAATGAACAATGCTGTAGCTCAGAATTTGCCTTTACTGGTACAATATTGTGCAAAGAAATATGCTTTTAGATAACGTTGAGCTTTATGCTATTTGAAGATAAAATTCAAGGTAAGTTTCAGATATAGGAAGGATGATAACCTATTGTATTTTGTGCTATACTGGCAGGATTCATAAAAAATTGTTGTTTTTGGTGAAAAATACTCTTCTTTATAAAGTTAAGGAACAACGAATTTCAGTGAATGGAATATTTCAGATCTAGGAATGTGTGAAGTAACAACTGGGAGTCTGGTGCTTTTATTTTTTGAGGAACTAATCTTGGGCATGTTCTCTCAGTTGCAACCAATCCTCTTGGCAATTTGTGGTGTTGCCAGTCTCTATGTCTGTACAGGTATGTGATTCTCTACTTGTCTGAGGTGCATGCTGTCCCAGACGGTGCAAACACCAGCACATGAAGTTGATCTTACTCCTGTACACTGAGACAGCTGGAGGTTAGCCAGCTGAAAATGTCATGTGCTTCTTTGAGGAGGCTTGGGATTCTGGTTGTAGATTCCTGACAGTGGGGAACATTTGAGAGCACCTCAGATTTAATTTGTTTGGGTTGGGAAGTCTACTTGGGTCCTACATGGTTAAGCTCTAAAATGATTTAAATTCAGTTTTTCCTTGGCCAAATAATGGCTTGTTCTGTGGTGGGACATAAGTAAAGCCATCAAAGAATGGAAAATGAAGAACTGAAAGATGGAAACTCTGTTCTCCTTCATAATGCTTTCACATCTACTGTTGAAAATATTTAGTACAGCTTTCAAGCTCCTAAATATTAGAAAATCCCTGTGTTTGAAATTCCTCATGTACAAACTTGATGCCACATTATTCACCTGCTCCCTCTAATGCAGGTTTTGTAGTAGAAAAGCAGGTACAAATGGTGACATAGAGCCGAGAACAAGTGAAGCATCTTCACATGTAGGGGGCCATGTGGGAGGGGCACAGTGACAGCCTCAGAGTTGTTCAGGAGTTGTTCCCAGTGGGGTGGGAAGAAGCTTCCCCTTTGTATGAAACAGCATGTAGCTGTGCTTAGTCACCTTCTGGGGCCACCTGGTGCTGCACAGGATTTGGACACAGGTACTATGTTCAGCAGTTATCACATGGACATGCATGGCAGCAACAGTGAAGAAAACATCCTCTAACCCCTTTTGAAGACTTGAAGGAGGGAGTGCCCTTGGCCTTTACCACATCTGTAAACAACATCTGTGTCAATAGCTTTCACAGCCCCCAAGAGAGACACAAGAATGGTTCAGTGGTCATAAACTGCCTGAAGCATTGAATGTCTAGACTTGACTGTTGAGGAAATATCTTTAGGCCTTCCTTTTATTCCATCTTGTGTTCCTCCAGTTGGTATCCTTCAAAGGATGTTAAACTAAATACAGCAAATATCTAATGATGTCATATGGTCATTTTGCTGACACAGTACCAGGCACTTCAGATATGTATTACATTGTCTCATGTGTAATCTTTCTGGGGTTACATCTCTGTTCTTTCTTCTTGTTCTTTAGAGCCGTTAGTCTTGGACAGATACCCCACACCTGTATATTAAAAGCAATGCAGAATGATATAAATAGGTCACAGCATGGTCCCTAACTCAGTGAATGAATCATTCAGTTACAGGATAGAGGTGCCATCAGGTTAAAAATAGGAAGGAAATTATCTACCACACAAGCAAAAGGCAATAAACCTACAGTAATAGCTGTAAGCAGTAGGACTTGCGTGTCCACTTGAATATTATCTTTGTAGTATTTAATGGTATACAGGGCTTTGAAAGGGTGATGTGTAAGCTCCTGTTACTGGTATTCAGGACTGTTTCATGAGGACAAGTAAAAGGAGAAGACAAAAAGGTAATTTTGTTTTGCTGGTTAAGAATCCAAATAATCTGCAAGGTGTCACCTCTGAGATTATCACTTGTGTTCTGCCAAGAAGGAATGAATTAACACAGTGTCCATCTTTCACTATTGCACATTTACAACTGTAAGAAACATGCAAAGTATGAATTTGGTGGAAATGACCCCTGCCTCTTAACAGCGTAAGAGGGTTGGTTTCCTGTAGGCACTGAGTGAAGAGATCTGCTGGCACAGCCGACACCTTTGTGCGACCTACTGACAAGCTGAAATTGTTTACTCTAAGTTGTCTGATTTTTTAGCCAGAGGGAATTATGAGAGGAAAAAAAGCCAGCAGTGTATCAAAGGCAGCTGCACAAGTGGATGGGTGTAGCTAAGCTGGTAGGGAATGTGGCCACCTGTGGAGCGTTCCTTCACAAGCAGACTAGAGTCCATGCAGAGTGGCAGGGTTTGCAGCTGTGTGTCCAGGGGAAGGCATTGCTGTGCTTTGGGCGATGCAGTTTGGCCTGTGAGTTCCTTATGGACTGTGGCTCACTGCCTGCTGATGATATGCTACTTCTAGGGGTGTAAATAGGTGAGATTTATGTTTCTGAATCTAGCCTGTTTCTCCCTCTTCTTTGTATGTGTGGTGTCTTGAAATACATCACAGTTTTTCCTGATACTGAGTTATTATCTCCTCTCTGGAGGCAGGGAATGCTTCATATCCTTTTGCCCCTTTGCTTTTTCTGTGTGTTGGTTTGCTGAATTGAGTTTCATCTCCAAGTCTCTCATTGCTGGTAATACAAAACTCTCCTACAAATCCCCCTAGGCAGTGCTGTCATAAGACATTTTTGCATTTTTAAGACACTCCCTGCTAACTACAGAGTGGATAAAAGCATAAAGAAATTTTAATTTGATGATAAATACTTGTGGCTGCTCATGCAACTTCGTTAGTACGTACAAACAGATTTTTTCATTTGGGGCACCATGAATGGTGTCTGACATTTCAGGGCTCTCAGGACTTCCTTGTCTCTCTGTCTTCTTTAGGGTGACATGTGTTTCTGCATTTGTCTGATCTTTATTTTGCTCTTTCCTGTCTCAGTTAAGCATCTCAGTAAGACTCAATAGGAACTCTTTGTACAGTTGGTTGTGTTTGTTGTCCTTTGCTTCTTGGAGTCCTTCATACCTATTTCTAGTTATGTTTCAGTCTGATTTTACTGTTAAAAGGGCATTGGAAGAAAATTCTTTCCAGTCCTGAGAGCAGCTTACAAGTCCACTGATGGCTCATTGTTCTTTCCCAATAATAATAGGGTATATTTTGCATTTATGGGGTTTCAGAAGTTTATGAAGAAACTTTTTGGACCCTTTGTTTTGCTACAAGAATCTGTGAGCTGATTAAGAAATGTAATGCAATTTCATGCCTACAGTACCCACCCCATATAAACTTTCAGGTATAATAGGCTTCAATTAAAATACTAGCTTACTCACCTGTGTAGTCTTAGTTACTTTCACATCTACCAGTTATTATGTACAAAACATTTTTGCTCAGGCTCCCTAGTAAGTATTTGAATGTGCAGTCCCCTCCTCTCATTGGTGATGTTAACCAGAAAGATTTGCAGACTTGTTCTGTGTTCTGGACTCAGAATAACCACAGGTGCTCCTAGTCCAGTGCAATATTGGGAAAATCATCCAGCATGAGAGTGGAGATTTACTCATTAGCTCCATGACAAAGATTCAGTGGAAAAAGTCTAGTAGTGAAAATTCTTCTTTCCTTTTTTCCTCTCCCTCAATCTGATGACAATAATTTGCAAGAAGTCTGACTTGGAAAGGACTGTTTTGTTCTGTAAATAGATTTTTCCCAGGTAGAGCATACAGTCAAATAGAGCCCAGAAGTCATCACTATCCATCAGTTATAGAGAAATTGTATTGTTTCCTGCCCACTTTTTAATAGAAAAATGTGTGTGACTCACACTATCTGCTGTCATGTTCAGCAGCTGCAACTAAGTAGTAATGTATAGGACATTTAAGTCACATGTTCACTTTCTTTGTCTTCAGCCTTGAGTTCAAGCTCAGTGGTGCTTCTGCTGTGAAAGAAAAAAAAATATAAATGCTACTTCTTTCGGAAGCTTTAGTTCAGTCTTACTATATTTTTTTTTTCTTTAATGAGGGGGTGTATATTCTACATATGCAATAATATTAGCTTATCAACTTACCTCAAATGGAAGGATAAGGCTTTACATATCTTTTTCTTAAATTATGTACCTAGCTCCATGTTAATATTTTTTCCATGCTTCTCTATTTCCTGTATCTGGCAGCTTTATTTTCCTGGTGTTTGTACTAGCGTGTAGCATAATCAAGCCTGTTAATCTTCCACTTGTAACATTGTAGTCCTAAAACAATTGCAGTTCATTTTACTGTAGAAAACACAATTATATTGGCTGTTGTGCTACTTTACCAATACATGTTCTTCACTAGTTGCTGTATTTTCATCAAGGTTCGTGGCTATAAATAATTATTTTGCCTTTTCCTTTTTTTTTTTTTTCCTTTTTAACTAATTTAAGCTTTTTGTTGTTGCAACTGCCTAACGGTAGCAGACTTCATTACAGAAGTTCTGGTTCTATAGGATAACCAGCTCTTTCAGTCACTTCTTTGAGACCTGATTTTAAATTAAATTATGCTAGCCAAACCCTTATCTCACTGGTATAAAAACAGACTGCTGTCTTTGATGCAAGTTTCTAAAGGAGTTTGAGACCTCACCAGATGTAAAGAGTGCAATCAGCAAAGAAGGATTATACTGTCAAGAGTGTCAGCTGAAAAGATGGTCCTCCAGAAAAAGTTTATATGGTTCTGTTTGATCTGAGGATGCTATAAGAGATAATGTAGTCTTTGATTCCTCTACTCATTGATCAGTATTTAAGCATGTACTCATGCACATGCTATAAATGCATCAGTCATTTGCAATCTGAAGGAAAATATGCAAACAGAAAGATTTGTGACACTTCAAAGTCTTTGAGCACTCAATTAAAGGGAGGGCAAGGCAGAAGCCTGATTTCTTCTGAGTCTTCTTTTGATTGAAATGATAAAATGCATATACTATTTCTTCTTTTATTCACATTTCTTTCCTGCACTTATAGCTTGTCCTTTTCAAAGCTACAATATAGTTGATTTTTTTCCTTACCATCATTCTGCTCTTAAGAGGGATGTAGAAGTGACTCACTTTTCTGCCTAATGCTGTCTCTAACTGGTGACTCATCTGCTCATCCCACTATTAGTGGTCTTTTATACACTGAAGTTGATCAGTAGGTGTTCCACATAGCTTCCTATTTAGACAGGTACAGTGCTGTTCTTGAGGCACAAATGTGCCTGGCCTGTTTGGCAACAGCTTTCTGATGTTTTCCCCAGTCATTTGTTACAAAGGAAAAGGAATCACCCACTGACAGATCCTAAAGGAAAAGGAGTGCATCTTCCCAGACAGAATATTCAAAAGCTTCTGGAAGCCTTTTACGCCTGAGCAGGGACAGTGCCTCTGCCATTCAAGTCTTTGACACACGAAGCTTCTAAACACGAGAAAAGGACAATTTCTATCACTATATTGAACCTGAAAAAGCCTTTGTATATCAGGCCTGTCATCAATATGTGTTACCTCCAGTCTGAGTTTTGGCACATCCTTTTCAGCTCTCCTATTCAGAGCCTTTGTCATCGAGCCTAAACATGACATTGAGCATTGACTCAGCATTTAGAAATACCCATCTTCATCTGGCTCACAGCATCTCTTGCAATCTGCTCTGCTAGTTCATACAGTATCTGGATAAAAAAATGTTGGATTTAACATTATATTTAACAGTAACTGGAGGTGTTGCTTGTTTCTGTTTAGATGAGAGTCCTTACACAAAATCTGCAAACCAGGCAAAGGCACCTGATGGAGCACTGTCTGTGAGGAGACAGAGTATTCCAGGTAAGACTTGCTTTGCTTTTTGTAACACCTAACTTGTTTTTGAACAGCAAGGTAATACTAATCAAAATTCAACTAGTTATAAAAAGCAAATGTATTACAGTTGCTATCAAGCAACTTTATAAGGAAAGTTCCAAGAGAGCTGTAAGAAGTTCCCACAGTTAGGTTGCCTCAAGCTTTTGCTGTGAAGAATATCCCCATATCTCTGTGTTTCGCAGCAGATTTGAGACGCTGAGCATAACAACCTTTTCATCAGAGGCTCATATATTTTCAGACCCTCTGAAATCTGCTCTTTGCTATCTGGTTTCGATACTAGAGGGAGATTAGCTCATATTTTCCAGTACTCATCAGCCAGGCTCAGAAATCTAACAGAGAAACACTCTGCCAGAGTTCTTGTCTTCATGTGATTTTCTGCCACATGCAGAAATGCTTGTCCATCCTTGTCCTTTGTGTCATTGCATCGCACAAAGCTGGACCATTAGATCAATGGTTAGTTAAAGTGATCTTTCCACCTGTGTCTCTTCTAATTACTTCAGACAAGTCTGATATACGTACAAGTTTGACATACATATTACGAGCAATCTAAAGGGATTTTCACCTCAAGTAGTATTTTAGAGACCTTTTAATGAAAACAAATGAATGCTGACCTAGGGTGCACTCAGGTGGAATTACTGATGTTACTGTTCTCACCTCAAGCACAGTAACCTCTGACTCGAAGGGAAGATGTATTGTAATAGAAATCAGCAGATGTGAGATCATGTCACCCACCCTCTAATGGTTAATATTGCCTGTGCTAAGTGGCTTTGTTATTGAACAAAGACACACAGCCCACAGAGAGTCTGTGGATGGAGGATGGAGCTCAGACCTTGCCACTGCTAGGCTCAGATTTCATCCCAACAGCTGTAGTGAACAGCCAAAGGACATTTTGTAGATGCTTTGTGTGCATGTTTCTATGCATCAGAGAGAGCAAGCTGCCTTATTTAGTATTGCTTATAATGAACATTTGTGTTCATTCTTGAAAACACCATAGGGATTTAAAAATTGTTATTTTTATGATAGAATCATAAGGATCGTAACCATTGTGAAAAGACACAAGTACAGCATCCAGTGTGCAGTTATTCTTCTAAGAAAATATTTAATTATACAAACATCAACCAGGTCTTTTTTATACAAGTCAATACAAATTGATATTCATTGTTCTTCAAACTGAATGAAGACCTCCATATGGTGCTTTTCAGGTAATGCTGTAGCTCATAGGTCAGTAATATTTTTGGCCTTGAAAGTATTCAACCTTTTGGGTTTTTTTGCTGTGATCTTAGTAGTTATCATTTATAGTGTCATTACTGTATTTATAAAACACTTAAGCTGGTTTAAAACACTTAAGAGGTTTGAGACAGGCAGAAGTTTGTGGTTTCACATGACATTTTGAGGACTCCTGATGGTTTTCGCTTGTGTTCTTTAAAGAGAAAGTTTGATGAAAATGTACTGGTACAATTTTTCTTCAGAGTATCTGATAAGATTAGGAATTTCAAGTGTAGAGTAATAGTCATCATGACTAATTGCCATTTATTTTGATTTTTTTACAATTTTTATGCACGTTCTGGAGTTTTTGACAGCATTGCGGATAAACTTTTACTGTGTGCTTTGCATAAGTCACAGTTAATTCGGGGAGATAATACAAGTGTTTGGTGAGATGTGCTTTGCTGTATTTCAGGTGTTCTGAAAACAGCTGATCTGTGCTTATGTATATTCTTCAGCTTTTAATATAGTGATGACATTTATCCAAATGCCTTGTTCCATCTCTAGACCTTAGGACCTCCAAAGAATAAATGAGATTGAGCTGGTTGGATATTTCAAAAAATTATATTTAAAATTATTCATGCCTTAGCAAATTCTCATTGTAACACAATGGATATTGTGGGTTTAGATACACAAAAGGCGTTGCAAAACTAAGCATTATTTTGAGAATTAACTTGAACATTTAGGAGTTGACTGAAGTTTCTGAAAATAACCTATAAACGTTTACATCACTTGACACCATGTTTTGTATGTGAGATAGCACCTTGTGAATAGCTTCTATTCTTGCTTGTGTGTGAGCATTTTATTCACGTTATGGATTAGGCTTGGCAGAGGTACAGAAGCATCCCAGCTAGCCAGCTTTGTTTGGCAATAGGAAGTTCACTATTAACTAGTAGCATTAATTAGTACAAGACCAGAAGCAGAACAGCTGCTTTTGCTTGGGAGCAGGATCACCCTTCTGACATTATGTAGGTCAGCTCCAAATAGCTTTTGAGTTGGAAGGTGTGGTGCAGTGAACCCAGTAAATTCTGCTGGACCTGGGTGGGAACATGTCAGCTGGAGTTACTGTCAGTAATCCTTACATGGAGATTTTATCCTATATGGAAAGCATTCATTTCTCTTCCCCCAGATGGTATGCCTGATAACACATCACATTTCTGAACTGCTAGTTTTTCAAGCTTGAAGTATGGGAGTACCTTTGACAGTACAGCTGTCTATTCCACTTGATGCTCTGTCATTCCTAAGACATGGACAGCAGATGTTCTATTCCCAAGGAATGCTCTGCCTGTTGAATTAGGCAAGGGAAAACTTCTGGTTTTAGCTAGGTAAATGATTGTTATGCAGAGTTTTGCACAGGTTTGGACAGTCTGTGAAAAAAAATACTAGTGAAAATACACAGAATGTGAGGTGTAAATCTTCCAGCTTGGTAATGGGATCGTGGCATCTCCCTGTGTCTGGTGAAAGTTCCTTCTCATGACATTTGAATTCACTTTAAAGGGTTTCACTGTTCCATCCTTTTGGCAGCTATCAAAAAGGCGAGTTTTTGTTGCTGCAAGGCCTGAAACTGCTGTACCAGCTGCAAACCTCTGGAGGTGGGCTTTACCCTTCCATGTGAAACTGTATTGAAAGAGCAGTATTGATGAGCACTGACTGAGTGCACAGAGAAGTAATGTAATTCTGTAGAGGTTACATGGAGCTCAGGCTTGGTTTATTTTACAGGAAAAAATGTTGAAATAAGCATTTTATAATTAAAGTCAAATGAGCACATACTGTGAGATCAGTGCACTGAGTTTAATTTCTTTCATCCCCAGAAGGAAGGAATGGATTAAGCATCTCCCTGGAGCAGAACCTGCTTATTTGAGATGCAGAATGCATAATTCATGTGATGAAACTACATGTCATATTTACCATGTCTTCACATGGTGCAAAATCAACAAGCAACAGATCCTTTCAAAGGGATTTACAGAATTGCTGAAATAATAGTTAATTCAAATTATATGCATTAATATAATGCACTTTGAAACATGGACTTTATTTTGCATATGTGTAGGTGTTTAGTTACAGTTATATATACATGATTGTTTGAAACGTTACGTAGCTTCACAGTCAGAATTTCTTAACTTAAAAGTAAGACTTGAGGTAATGCTAGCATGAGAAGCAACTTGCAGTCAGAAACAAACAGATATTCCCCTCTAAATAGTTAAATTTAGACTGTCAAGCAGAATATAATGAACGCTTATTGCTACCATGTCCTTAAGGAAGCCAAGGGAGCGAGTATGTTGTGCTCAGGTTCCAAGCTCCACTGGAGAAACTGTCAGGACTAGTGTTAAGGCACATCAGTGAAAACAATGTGTTTCAGAAGTCGTGGGTTAGACCCTTCCCTCACAATCATAGATGCAGTTAAAAACAACTGTAATTTAAAATTAAGGAATTTGATAGGCAGCCTCTTGAATCCCTAGGTTTAGATGGACATAGTTCCCTTGAGTTCTGGGCTGAGCTTTCCTGATTTGCCAAGGGTCCAAGCAGTGCCCAGCCAAGGGAAGTGTTGGCTCAGTAGCAGGTGAGCCAAAAGTGTCATTCCTGGGATTGCTTATTCCTGCAGGAGCTTTAAAATGCACATCAACTATTCCTGTGGCACTGATACAATCTCAAGGGCTGATGGCACTGTTATAGAGGCACTTTGAAGTCAAGGAGACCTTAACATTTACTCCAAGATAAGCATGTTCCTGTGCTGTCCTGAATATGGACAGGCTGAATAGCTGTTCCCATGATTTCCAAACTAAAATCCAATGCCCTCTTATCTGTTTTAACAGCTTAGGTAAATCAGTCAACAGTAATGATGTGTAGACTGTTCATTTTATACATCTATTTCTTTATTTTCAATTCACTTACTGAAAACTGGGAGCATGGAAGGGAACAAAGTGACCTGGCACAAGAATAAAAATTATTGCTTTGTGAACTGAGAATAAGACACCATAAATTTAAGACTGATTAAAATATTTCATGGAATCTGCAAAAAAAAGTTTCATTTTGCTTTTAGTCCATATTTTTATTGAGTCTTAAAAAAAAAAAAAAAAAAGTAAAAAACACCACAAGTTTTTTTTGAGGTGAAATGTTTCAGCTTCTCAGTGTTTCATTTTTGTTTTGTTTTTTTGGGAAAAGTGAATCTGTGCTCAATCTAGTTGGCATTAAATTTTTAAAAAATTGAAAATCCATCCTTCTGTCTACTGACCTAGACATGTGCACTGTCTCAGACTTCTGTCTTATTGTCTGAAGTAGTCAAGGGCTCAGAAGAGCTGTAGTGTGAACTATACACTGGGAGAGCTATTTGAATAAATTGTGAATTCTGAGATTTTGTTTGGCTTAGGACGATTGCAGTTGTGAGCTGTGTCTTTCCTAAGTAAATTCTTGTTCAAGAAACGGGCACCAAATAACAAAGAGTAGAGGAAATATTTCCTCAAAGAGAGGAGTTTTCCTGTTGTCTGGGACAGAAGAGTAACACAGCTGCCTGCCTTCTGCTCACCACACCTAGCAGAAGGCCCTTGAGTCTGGTCCTCACCGTGTTGTCCAAGCCACTGTTGTTTCACCTGCCATATAACCATTGTGCTCCAGCTCTGCCTGCCTCTGGGACCCACAGGAGCCTTCCCAAGTCTCATTCCAGCCACCTTCTACTCCACAGTGATAGCTAATCTGCTGAACAAGCAAATTATCTGCATTTATGGAGTGAGTACATGCAAACCTTTGCAGAGGCAAACAGGAAATGATCAAACCTAGATGTTTAAGTCATTCTTTTGAGGTTTTCTCCAACAACAGGAGCCTCTTTTCCTCTCTAATCAGCTTTTTTAAAATAATTATTTGTCATTTGCAAGTTTTGTACATGGCTGCAGGGAGGTACTAACAGGTCAGTTATTAAAATAGGTCACTGTGCTCTGAAGGAAAATTGTGAAGACTTTAAAGTCTGAAATTAAAGCAACTAGATCTTTCAGTTCCTTTGTACATGTGTAAAACGGCACTTTCTTTCCACACTACCTGATTCTTTGAAGCGTGCTGTAATACAGGTTTTGTATTTCAGCGCAGTGTTTGATCTCAGAAGCAAGGGTAGCCATCCAACTGGAGGGAAAATAGAGTGAATGTACAGCCCTGAGCACATCCTCTGCGGTGGCGCAAGATCTGGAATTGCAGTTAGCAGATGGTTGCCAGCCTTGTTTGGGGGGAGCTTGGTAACAGGAATTTAATGCAAAAATAAAATGTTAAACAAACATAATTTTAGGGTAGGCTGAATTTTGAACTGCTTAGCTAGAAGGGAGCACATGCAAATCAAAGAAGCTTAAAATGCCTTGAAAAGATAATATTTACAGAGCTGATACTAAAAAAGTAATTGCTGTGTGATGTAGTGTCCTCAATAATTGCTTAGGACACAAAATATTCCTAAGAGAAGCTATGAAATACTAAATTATTGTAATAAAACCAATAATTAACATCCTGGGAATTTTCAGGCTCTGAAATATTTAAATACACAATGTAAATGTCATTAGAAAGCAGTAAGGCAGTTTTGATCCGGTCCTTGGCTCTGAACACATAGAGGAGCTATTTACAAAAATACAGAGGTATGCCTTTTTTTCCCCCTCTCTGGCCCACGGCCCGCTGTGCAGCAAATGCTCATATTCTGTCTCAAGCTGCATCAAATCTGGCTTTCCTGAGGGGTTTGTCTACTACCCACAGCTGATGAACTCAAATGTAGGTCAGGTGGAAGCTGAAGAATTTTAAAGACCCTTCTTCTTTCTTCACTATGATTCTTGGGCTTTTGTACGTCTGGAAATGTCTGTTTAAATATCTGTTTAAATATACTATCTATTTAAATCTGTTTAAATATACTATCAGAAAATTACTATCAGAAAGCAAGCAGAGGTTGTGAAGAAATAAGAAAGTAATTAAATTTATATATATCTGTATATGTGTGTATATATATATATATATATATATATATATATATATAAACCCAAAAATTCCAGGATCCAGTCTAAATTAAAGCCAGAACATGTGATCCAGTTATGATGTCACTGAGTTGCTAATATAGAATTGTATTAACTGGATTTAAGATCATGTGTGCTGGGCCTCAATTTGAATGAGGAAAAGTTCTGTACTGCATAGATGGAGTGCATTAATTTTGTGTTGCAAGATAATCTCAGAAAAAAAGTGAGAAATCTGGAAAGTAAGATAGAGAGATAAAAGGGTTTCTAAAAAAAAAATCCACATTGACTGAAAAGAAAATTCGTCTTTTGAAGTGATCCTGGGATCTAAGTTCCATTAAGTGACACTGCTCGGGAGGGAGATGGCTCCCAGGTTATTCCTGTAGCTCAGCTCTTAACATCTGTGCCAGGTTCCGAGGGACTGACAGATGTGACAGACGGATGATGCATCCCTGGGGGTACGTGTTTACCTGTGTGCAAACACTGCTCCAGAGCCAGTTTTGTTTTCCGTGGTGGTTAATATGGCATTGGCAAGACAGTGAGTGTTCAAAAGCCACGGTTAACTTGGTCCAATTCCTTCAGGCTCCTCTGCTGAGTAAAACTGCAGAAGATTTAAACGATCCCTTTTTTTTTGACAGAGTGCTCCTAACATCAGCAGATCCCCTTGCATCATTTGCTACAGTGCAGCCACCTTCTCAAGCAATGTTGCCTGACTTGTGCAGTCCTCAGTCATTTTTTTCATCCTTGTCAAAAGAAGCCTGCCTTGCCTTTAACTTCAGCTTCCCTCAGATTTCAGAAGCACTCTGATGTCACAGATGCAGCACTGTGTTACCTAATCCTTCATCCCCCATCAAAATGTGAAATAGTCTTCATTGGCTAACTGGTTTTGCAGAGTAAGAGCATGATCTGCCTGAGAAAACCTGTCAAAAACATCCCCAACCTTTTTCATAGTTCTCATAGTGATAAAAAGGAATTCATTGCAGAAGTAAGACTTGAAAATAAAACGTGTATCAGTAAAAGCTGGGTTAGGAAATTCAAATATGTGTTTACAAAAGCACTTTTTTCTCTCAATTTGCATTTTTCTCATAGACACTTACTTTTACTATGTACTTTTAAAAATCAGCACAAAATGCCACTGAAGAGATTTTAAGCATTTAGAAATCCATTAGCTGTAACCTCTGCAGTCACAGTTATTATGGTAACGATCTTGGGTGATTTCCGAGCAGAAGCAAACGTTCTGACCTGTGAAATGCAGATCACAGGCTAGTAAGCTTTTCTGCACTTGAGGTGTTTATTATATCTGCAAAGTCATTTGCCGATTTTCATGTTTGATGAGAGGCTCCAGTTGCTGTATCATTTACAGGCTTCCCTGTGTGTTTGTTTAACCTGCTGGAGGTTTACCAAATGGTCTGTGAAGCAGCTGCAGAGCTATATGTCTTTTCCTTCCCACTGACATTGAACATTTCTGAATTTGCTTTCACATGTTTATTCCTGAAGATTTCTTTCTTGTCCTTCCTCCTTTTCATCAAAATAACTTTGTTGGAAGGACTTCATATGTCATTCATGTTTCATACACAGATAAACACAAAAGAAATTTGTCTCTTGTAGAAAATTGACAAAGGTCACTGAGTTCTTACCTAATTGAGATTGCTGATGATTTATTTATACATATTCTTTACAGGTCTGCTACATGCTGGTGTTTTTCAATACTGAAAAGGATTAGAATAGAGAACAGTCTTATTTGACTCCTTTTACCATGAAGGAGAAAATGTATTAAGAGCAGTACTGTACACAAGGAACATGCACTTTTTCAAATACCCAACTGATTCAAGGTCTGAAAATTTACCTGACTTGAAATGATTTTTGCTATTCACCAGGAGCAGGTTTTACTGCTGATGGTACCAAACACGATGCATATTTGGATTTAATTTCATATAGTTTTGCCAACCTTCAGCCTTTCAAATAAAATGTATTAATTTATTGCAGCTGCATTTTTTTTCCCAGAAAAATCAGTTTAGCTATATGTAGCATAGGATGATATACCATATATCATCTATAACATCATTTAAAAAACTGTCTCAGCAGTTTAGCTGTTGCATCCACATTTTGGGGCAGGGATGGGCAGTTCTGAGCAAATTGTAATGTACTCAGCAAATGTGCTCGCAAGTGTGTACATGTGCATGTACTCCTCTGGCCATTTGCTAGTTTGAAGCACTAGTCCCTAGCCCCTGCCTTCCAGTTGTGGTGATACCACAGGATTTTTCAGTGGAGCTTAGAACCTGAAAATAGGCTAGCATCAGTGAAGCATCAGTGCATCTCCTCAGGTTGGGGGTCCCATCTTCCAGAACAATTGTTTTCCTGCATGATTCTGGCATGCTCTCTAAGCTCCACAAAGAGAAATTGCCCTTGTGATGGTTGGTTTTGTTCATTTTTATCAGTGTTTGTGATGTTTGTTGAAAAATTTATTCTCCTTTAAAGATTTCGGTTAGAAGAGGAAGCATGGTGTAGTGGACATGTGAGGAGAGGGAAACAAGGAGAAAAAGAAAGATGGTCAAAACTAGGTTTGAAATAGCAGCATGGAGACAGTCTCTGAAAGGGACACTGGACTAGGTGGGAGCATGGAAAGAGGGAGGAATACCATATGCTCTTAAAAGGTCATGGAAGGAGGTGCCAAGCAGAGGGAGATTTGTAACGCTGGGATTGTGCAACTGATTGTGGTCCTTCCTGGCTGAGCATAAAACTTGCCATTCCAAACAGCACTGCTGTCTACAAGAAGTTGTAAAACTTTTTGAAACAAGACTGACTGTCCCTTGTGGAATACAGCAACCTATTACAGCTACTAGAGGTTCTTCTGGGTAACAGAAACTAAAATTGAGTATTGACCTCTTGCAAAGTGACTGCATTTTCAGAGGATAGCACAGCTGGGCTTTCTTGGGGCAAGAAAAGGGGGTATCTTCAGAAAAATTGATAGTACATGAGAAGAAGATTCAGAAGGAATGCTCACTCTGTTCAGAAGTAAGGAAATGTATTAAAAAATTTTCATGCAATATATTTTTTTCTCTGAGTGGAAATCTATTTAAACATTCTTTTCTGTACTGCTTTCAGTCCAGTATTGGAGGAAGAATGTGTATTCAACAGCAAAAATTATTTCTACACCATTATGTTGAGATACTCATGGATCCAGTATCTCTAGAGAGGAAGAGCAAGCAATAAATCTGTGTGTACAGAACTGTGTCAGTGCATTCAGAAGAGACGGAATGAGTTAATTGCCAAGTGCTCCATATGTAAATATTCAAAAGACTGAGAAGCATTGTACTCTCTAATGTGACAATACTGGATGTCAAGGAACTGTGGCAGGACCACACTGGGCAAAGTAGGCTGGCTCTCATGCTGTCCTTAAACCTCATTTTCTTGCTTTCCAAGATGGAGCAGGATTAGATGGGGTGTTGATCTGACTCGGGAGAGCATTGCTTTCTTTCAAAAGTCTTGTGTTGCACAAATCTGTAGACAGAAGCACATGACTAGCAAACAAAATCCAGTCTTGTTCCTTTAAGGTCTGGAAAGTTTGCTCATCTGAGAAGTTTGGGATAATTTTTTAATTGTTTGCCTGCTTGAGTCTTTTTGCACTTAATAATTTCTTTTTATCTTACAGTTATAGATAATTAACTTGATGTTTTTAATGTTCCTAATATAATTTCTAATACCTCTTTAAAGGACTTAATGCATGATTTCCATCTGTTCAGGGTTTTTTAAATATCTCTTTCAGTTTCTTCAGTGATTATAATTTCAGGGCATGAAAATAGCAAGGAAATAATATGCCATCCAGAAAGATAACACCAAAATATGCTACCCCAGATCTGGATAGTAGTTTGCCTCTTCTTTTCAACTGTGTCAGTGGAAACTGGCTCATTCTCACTCTACAGCCTGATTTATACACAAAAATCTTAAATTATTTTTTGTTGCTATAAAATTCTATGTCCATTTTGCCAATATGAAATGGGTCAAAGTATTTTGTATGGAGGATGGAGAAGAGGTTTCTTTGCTTGTTTGCCTTATAGCATTTTCATGCTTTCCATTCATTTCTTACAGTCAAAAGAGGAAAAGAGATTATTGTGCTCGTGTGTCTTCCACATCACATCCATGGTACATGGGGCAGACAGAGATGTAATGGCATGCTTCATAGTGTAGAATAAAAGAAGTTTGGTTTGTGCAGCATCGGGAAGACAAGAAGTTTATTATAACAAGTGCAAACTAGCTTTTGTTTCCTTGATATTTAGAAGTGCAGTGGTAAGAACAAAAGTCTTGTCTGTTCGAGTTTCAGTGTATTTATTGTGAATTTCTGGGGCCAAAAGAGGTATTTTGTCTGTCCTAACTAAACTTACAGCTTCCTGGAATTTGTATCTCAACTTGTATTTGAATTAAATTTTAGAAGGACGTTCAATCTATTTATGGTTGCCAGTGATGCAAAACCCATCACAACCTTTTTTGGTTAGACTCACTGCATTTATTTTTAGCATAGCAGGTTCAGCTTCACCTCATTTATAAGAAAGAGTTGTTTTTCACCAAAATTCACCTCATCCTTTATAGGCACTTCACTATGAAATCACCATTTAATCTTCCCTTTGTTAAAATAATCAAGTTGTGCTTCAGGGGTCTTTCCTCCCAGGCATTTTCCTTTAACTATTGTGAAAACTCTTTCATTGCTTTCCTGTCCTCTCTTTTGTTACTAATAATCTTGGAGAATTGTGTCAGAAGAAGGAGAAAAAGCATCTGAGTGACAGTCACTACTCCACTGACACAAGGTGTACTAAGTACTGTTGTGTTAAACTGTCTTCTTTATATATTCATGGTTTGTATTAGTGATTCTGGCCAGTGGGAGGTTTGATCACCTGGGAGAGTTTCCAAATAACTTTTTGGCAACTTTAATTTTGTAATTAATTTACTGGGCACCTGTTGGGGTTCTTTATATATAGGGGCACACATCCATTCACATCTTTTATATTGGTAGAGTAAGGTACTTTTTAAAGTTTGTAGGTGATATACAGGCTAGGAGCATGCAGATAGTCTTTTTTATTTATTTATTGTCCCTGTCCAAATTGCAGATATCAGTCTCACGTTATGTCTATGTAGTTTGTGGAATCCACTGATGTTATGTGAATAAACACATAAAGAAGGCTCTTCAGTAAAGTCTCCCTTATTACCAACCTGAAAAGAGTACAAGAAAGCAAAACAAGGAATATTTTAATAGGGGAAAATAGCAACAAGGCCAGAGACAGGAAATTTCATTGCTCTTCTTCACAGAAAACATTGGTAGAAGGACACTGAATATCAATCCGAGCAGGAACAAATGTCAGTCTTCAATGCTAATTGATTTTATTGATGAAGCAAAACGAGCCCAGCTTAATAGTCAACTGTGAGACAAGATTCTGCCAAGACCTTCTTTCTATATTAGATGACACTGTGACCCTGAATACTTATTGGATAAATTATATAGAAAATGAGCATTGACCTTTGAGATACTAAAGACAGAATGTCATGGACAAATGAGATGTGTTAGATGTGTGAATTTTAGATATCACTGCCAAATGATGAGTGATCATACCTGATAACACAACATGACTCTTGAACCCCAAAATATTGCTTCTGTAGAGGAAAGTGAGATGTAAAAATTAATAGAGGTTGTACAGGAAAATCATGCCATTATGCCAAGACTGCAACAAAATGAACCAAATCTATCAAGAATAAAAATGCTACAGTACAGATAATAATTTCTAAATAACTTGTATTTAACGTACTCACATGGACCTAAAAGTATTCTCTTTCAGAAAGATTTCAGATTTATTTCTGGAATTCAAAGTTTAGCAAATATATTTGAAAGTCATTACAAACTTGTAGCTACAAACCCAGATGCCAAATAAGGAACTTTTGCAATTTTATGATAACAATGGTATGTAACTGATGAGGCTATTAAAAACCAAGGACTTTTTCCTTAGCCACTAACAAAAGGTAATGGTGCAATAGAGAGCATATAGTGGGTGGGAACATCTATCCAATCTCAAAGCTTGGCTTACTTAATCACACAGCACAGAAAATAATAGGAAAGCTGTTTAAGTCTGTCTAGTTTAAGTGCTAGCCAATGAGGAAGATAGCTGGGTATGATTATAATGTATGGTAAGATGTGCTTTTCATGGCCTGGTTAAGGGTATTGGGGAAATTGGACTATTTTTGACAAGTTGTAAATACATTTTAGACTCCCAGTTTTCTCTGTGTATAAAATTGGAGTAGAGACTAGAACATTTATTTGCTGATCCACTGCAAATTTTAATATATCTACTACCCTATAAAATTATCATTGACCAGTAGTCAAAACATGGGAATCAGAAGATATCAGGGCATCATCTTTTTTCTAATGCATATATACTTAAAATTAAGCATTATAAACTCAAATCCATACCAAACAGTCTTATGAGATTGTAGCAGCTAACCTTAAGCTGATTATCTCTGTCTCCATCATAAGCTCTGGGTCTTCACTAAGGAAAATATTACAACCGACCTGTTGCAACCTTTGGTAAATCAAGAAGGGAAAGAAAAAACTGGAGCGAAGACTATCTTACAGACATTTTGTAAGACCACAGGGAGCAGAAGTTTGTTTATTTCAAAAACACCCCATATTGATTTATGTGGAGAGGAAAAAAATTTCAGACTGCACTTGTTTGTCTAACTTAGCAAAGTTTTATACCAACCTGGAACCATATGAAATGTAAAAATTCCATAACTTTTTGTCTAGGTCTGATTAGCAAATTTTACGCTCAATGATAGTGGAAGATCTCTGTGCTGAAGCCTTTGTATTGAGAAAGGCCTGCTAAGTTCCTTAAGGGATTTTTGTAAATTTAAAATAATTTAGAATTTAAATATTTTCTTTTAAAATGCTGCCAGTATATCCTTTAAAAGCAAAGGAGAAAAAAAAAACCAGAGACAAACACATCTTGTGAATTGTTTGCGTGGAGTCAGCAACCTGAAGAAGTGCTCTCATGCTCAGTTTTCTTCTGTTTAAGCACAGCCTTTATTAAGAGTCAGCTCTTTTTCACAGGCAATCTCACTTTAAAATAAGTATTTTCAACAAGCATGCTTTGAGTTGTGTTAGCAGTTTCCTCATTTGCATCCTAGTTGAGATTCTGTACATTGCACTTTGCTTGGAATGAAAGATGTCGTTAAAGCCTACAGGCAGTACTATTTAGCTGAATCTTTGTCTGTTTCAGTCTATTTGAAGATTTTAGCTATTTCTTCAATCCATATAAATATTTTCCTGTCTGTTTTAACCTCTTGGTCACTGAAAGAAGAGAAGGACGTAGCAATAGACCCAACAGACAGTGTTTTTGAAGTAGAGGTGAACCAGAAATTACAGTTAGCAGGTCTTCATGTTTTTGGAGAGGAAGGTAAGTGTAACCTTTGTTCCTTTTCACCCAAAGTTTCTGGAGAATAAGCGTTGAAAGAAAAACCAAAAAACTTTCCTGTGAAACTTACATCATGTTTTGAAGTTTGACAGAGGAAAGTCTTTTTCCTATACATAATAATGAGGCAGCTCTGGGATAATATAACCTCTTACGTTGATGTTACATTTAGATTTTTACAAAAACCTGCAAACACCTTCCTGAAGTGACCTGAAGAATGTGAGATGTTCCTCGTCTCACAGGATAGTGTGTGCAATGTCACTATGTGCTAATATGATGCCATCTCAGTTTCTGTGCTAATTTAATCGGATATGGTGACAATTTAGATAAAAAAAGAAATCACATAGGTAGATTCTTGCAGCTGGGTATTTTACTGTTTCACTGCAGTGATTTGTTCAGCAAGCTTGACTATCTAATAAGCTAGTTCATGCAAATGAAGGCATCTGTCTTCATCCCTCTTTGCCATTAGTTCATTATGCATACATTAAACTTCAGGGAATAAGCACAGAGATTGATTAGATTGTTCCAGAACACAGGTTAGCACCCCAGAAATGCCTGAATTATTCCTTTTCTTTTCTCCCCTTTTTCCTCCCATGTTGGCACACTTACTTTACAGGAATAGTAAATTCTTGTGGATCTTAAATGCTTATTGACATCTAAAGTCATAACTATTTCTGTGATTTGGTATATTTTAATATAAGCCACTAGCTTATTTTACAGTTCATTAACCCTCTTTTTCCACTGGCTTTAACCGCATTTTTTTCTTCATCTTGAATATTGAGTAAGTTAATAATCTTTTTGACACAGGCACTTATTTTTTTTCTTATAAAAACCTAGTAAAAAAACAGTGCATCCTGTTTGTCAGGTTGCACATTGAATTGCCGCCTAAGCCATCCTTGTAACTTTAGATTGAAGCATGCAAAAAGAATGAGTCATTGACAGATCACTTTTTAAACCATTTGTAGAAATGCATTCATCCAGCCTGATTTTGAGCTACCATCTTCCAGAGGTCAGCATTTCTGGGTTGGGGTTTTCCACAAAGGTGAAGAGTAAGCAAACCATAAAGATCTCAGCGGTCACTGAGCACAAAGGACAAATGGTAAAATGTGTGAGAAGCGTTCATTCACATTTCCCATATTTCTCATTTTTTTCATCCATATCTCATTTTCTCAAGGGTAGCCTGATCTTCTACACAGAGACTTTGATAAACCCTTTTGTCATCTGTCAGCTGAGTCTCCTTCAATACTACAAAGTAGAAAGACAGGGCATGCATGTCATTCAGGTGTATTTGTTCTACAGTCATATGACCCCTAAAAACTTAAATATCTGTTCATTAATCTGTGTACTACAAAAAGTTATGCAGTCCCATTCCTCCAAGTTTCAAGTACTTTAAAATTCACTACCCACTGTTTGAATACATGAATGATAGTTTTCCTAAAAAGGAGGACACCATTACTATATCCTTTTCTTATCCTTACTGCTTTGGTTTTGCAAATGACACTAATGATCTAGCTTCATGTCACAAAAAGGAAAACCATTGTCTTGTGTTAACTAGAATGTTACATTATATGGCAACTATAGATCATAAGAGGCAATGCAAGGTATGTCAGGAAAAATAAATGACAGCTCAAATGGAGAAATGTGATTTAATGACGCTATTGCTAAAATTTACCTGGTAGCAACAAGATGTTAAAATATTGTGGCAAACCATGTCTTAAGTAGCAAAAACCTAAGCAGGTCAGACAGTTCTTAATCTAAAAAAGAAAAAAGATTAAGATATTATTTGATCGCAGGTCACAGTTCTGCATCGAAGGGATATCCTGAATGTAAGAATGGTACTAAAATGAGATCTTTGTCTTGAAGGTTTGTCTACTCCTAAATCAGATAGGCATTATCTACACATGTAGCAGAGTTTTCATCACTTTCAAAGTCACACTGGATATCTTTCTAAAAGGTAATCTGTAGGTGGAGATACCACCTATCAAGTTTCTCTGCTTGTCTCACTCAGGTGATGAGGGCAAGAATTGTTTTCAGTGGTTCTTTCCTTCTTTGAAATGCACAAATGCAATCAATCCTGTAATCAATCCTGCCTGATCCATTTTGGTAACTGTTGAAAACAGAGAAACTGCAATAATTAGGCTGTGTTTTTGTGAGTAGTGACACAGTGTAAAGATGCGCAAATTATCAAGAGTTTTCTTGGTGTTAATGTCTCATTAAAAAGAAATTAAGAGGAATTTGGAGGTGAATTCATCATAATTATGGGAAAAAGTTTTATAAATCTAAATTAGTGTCTAAGTTCTGTGCTGTTCTGCACAGTAGGGTTTCTACTAGCGACGGAGGGTTAATGAAGCCCTTATCCATTTCAGACAGAAATGTAGAAAAGACTAATGTCATGGGGCTCTATCCTTTCTTCATCACTATTGTCAACAGAGACAAGCAGAGGAGATCAGGGTCGCACTGCTGAGGCACAAGCCATTCTTGAGTTTAAGATTTTGTTGCTTATTGCATGAGCAAAATTTTCAAAAGGGGATACTTGTTTCACGTGGGAGATATAAATTTGAGATAACTACGGGCATAACCTTTAGCTCAAAAGTACCTTCTACTACCCATTCTACACCCAAGCTAACAATGATATGGTGTGGAGACATGGAAGTTTGAGCTCTGGAAAGCCCTGCAATATCTGCTGAAGAGGTGAAGGTTGAGACCATCAAGTGCTTCTTCACTGTGCTCATTTTTACCTTCCAATGTCTTTGCTTCATAAAGCTCCACCTTGACAGTTTAGTGAGCTGCTCTGCATCCCACAGATGTTCAGGAATTTGACTGCCATCATAGATAATGAGGAAGCAAAAAAATGCTTGAACTTTCTGAAACATAGCAAGTGCCTCAATGTGGAACTAGTCCTCATCTGAAGATAAGGAAGTTGATGATTGCAGATTTTCAAGTGATCAGTGGATAGTGTAGATACATGTAGGTTTTCTCTGAAAAAGAACCATTGATGAAAACACTAGAACTTCGCAGCTAGCTTAAGGAATAAATGTGCTGTCACTAGACTACATCACTGAGCAAGTTGTAGTTTGCACTGCATCTTTATTCCACCCCTACGGCAAGGTGGCATGTTAGGGATAATTTTTTTTTTTTTTTTTTTTTGTAGATAATAATACAAGAAAATGTTTTGTTTTTGTGATTTAATTAAATCTGGATAGTCCTATAGTAATAAAGAATTAAAGCATTCTTATTTATTGAAGCTAAATATTTTAATGTTTTATAATTTTTTTTAATAGTTTTTCCTCCAGTTGAATTTCTCTGCTCAGGGATTATAAATAGGGAATGATTGTGATTAGTCTGATTTTTCCAATCCTTGATGTAAAGAAAAAAAGTACAGAGAAAAGAATTCAGAAGTGTTCACTGACAGAAATTCCTAATAGACTCAGCTTTCAGAAGAATTAAATGCTATCATCTGTATTAAGATAACTCACATTGATCTCTTTGCACAATATCTGTCAAATTAATATTGTGAATGATTTTAGGTGGATAGTACTTGGAATATTTGGGAGGATTTGGAGTATCGACATGTGTTCTCATTTTGTTTTCTGGCACTATTGTGCAATTCAGTTGTAAATACAAGGGTAAAAAAAACCAAACCAAAACAAAGAATGCTTGAAAATGCTCTCAGTGTGAAATTTTTTCAAGTAGGACTATCTAGAGGACCAAAAAGCCTGTTATTTCCTCACCAGCACTTGTCTGGCTTGAAAAAGTATCTAGACATGTGGCCATCCATTTCTTGTTTTAGTCTGCATATCTGCCAAAGTTAGCCTGGAGGAACCTCTCTGCTTCTTACACAGCTGCTGCCATGGACCACTTTTTCCTCTAAGTTAAAAGCAGCTTTTTTTTTTTGTACCCTCATATAAGCCATACTTTGTAATTTGACGTCACAGAGATCATTCTTGTCTTTTTTGTGTGAAGCTTCTTTAGTGTGAAAACTGATTTTATACCATGCCACACTTATTTTTATTTTCTGGTGAATGTTGTCTACTACTCCTTTCTTCAAGGTGTGGATTCAGGTGCAAGCAGGATGTTGTTCTTTGAGCAAGTGCCATTGGTAGCAAGGCTGTGCTGCTGCTGGAAAAGCACTGGGGCTACACTGTAGGCTGTGGGATGCAAATGTTATGCCCTGGGAAGGTAACAATGGTTTACTTCAGTCATTTTTCACTCCTAAAATGTAATTAGTGAAGTTATTGTTGTGTGCATTGATAATGGTGTCATATATATTTCTTTCAGTACTCTTCCATTAAGAAATTGGTGATGTTCTTTCATTAATAATTAAGAGCCTTTTTTTTTTTTTTTTTTTTTTTTTTTTTTTTGTCTGCAGCTGGCTTTCTGGTGGTTATTTGGCTTTCAGGCTTGGGATATTTGTATTAAATTCTGATATTTTAGTTAGAAACAGAATTTAAAATATAATGCTTACATTTGTGGTTAAATTGAAGACTTCCTTTGTTGAATGCCTCAGTTGGAATTTAGAGAGTGTTGGCTGCCAAGGATTTTGTGAATATGAAAAATGTACCCAAAACCAAATAGCACAAGAGCTAAGCTCATTTTAGACAGGCAACCAATGAACCCAGGTGTGAACTGTGCCACTGTGTCCTGCAGGCCTGGTATTTTCAGTGAATTATGTGATCATGTCCTGTATATCACTGCTTGTGAGGGATCATAAAATACCCTTATTTCCTTTTCTGTGTCATGCCTAGGCTAGGCAGACTTTTTCTAGTCTATAAGCACTGGTGGAAGGTATTTGGATTTAGGTAATATTTTTGCAATGGCAAAGTCATCTTGTAGATGCTCTTAGAGCTGGGGGAAAAAAAAAAAAAAAAAAAGATAAAATGGAGATCATCTAATGCCTTGTACACAACCAGAACAGGTGTCAGTGTAAACTGAATCTGTTTTAGACAGTTTTTTGCAAGTGTCTTAGCCTTGCCTATCTCCTTTGCTTTCGCTGAAAACGGTACAACATTTCACCTGTATATTTATGCAGATTAACCTGGCTGCTGACCCAAGGCAGCCTGCATTGGCAGACTTTTAAATCTACAGTGTTGTTGGTAACTACGGTGTGTTGTGCCTTGTAGATGTGCTCTGCTGCACCCTGTACCAATTTGTCTTCCACTGTGGGTTGCTTGCTTCTGAATTAGGACTGGTTTGGGGATTGTCCCTCTACAGGCTGGAGGGGAGGCCACAGGGCAGGTTGTGACCAGCTTCATGTCTTCAGGCTCTCCTAATTGATGTGGGTTTTTTTGTTTTTGATAGAAATTTAGGTGGTTTAGAAGTTAGTGACAGCCAGTGAGGAAAAGGGCAACAAGGAATGGACTGTTGATCATCTCTTGACATCCTTCTTGTCACACTAAGAGAAATACACATACCCACAGGACTTGAAACACCGAGTAAATGTGATGTCTCCACCATAACAAACTGCTATCTGTTCCCAAAGAACTGACTTTATCTTTATGTGATTTCTTATTAAGCTGTGAGATACCTACTGGGATGTAAAGCAAAATGTTCTCTCTGCAGAATTTCTGCTGACATACAAGGGAAAAACCATTCCAGGGCAGTATTCACTATATTTTCAGCAAACATACCAATTACTTACTTTTTAATTATATATGGTTTTGCTAGGAAAATGTCAATAACAGCAGGTTTGGGGTTTTTTTTACTTTTATGTTCAGTTCCATTTATGCCCTGTTCCAGCTGCACTTAACTTATTCACTAGGTGGAGAATAGAAGCAAGTACTTGACCTGATTGTGTAGATTTTAGACATTTTTTGGGTTTTAAAATGACATTTTCACAGAATGGCCTCAATATCTGAAATGAAGGCAAATATTTTTGAGTTTTACTTTAATATGTACATTAAGATATAAAATTATAGTAATTTAGAAAATATAATAATTTTGACTGAGTTCTCTCAGCTTTCAAATATTTTTTCTGTGAAAAAATCTCTTCTGTCATTTAGTATTGTTTTCTTTTTGAAGAAGTGAATATATTCCAAGTTCATAAGTCTCATGAGAATTTCTTTTCCATGCTGTTTATTTATTGAAAGATACTATTTATATACGCCAAAGAGTAGAAGAGGACAAGAAGTCTGCTCCTGTATAAAATACTAGAAGCTTTACTATGTTTCTGCTATTATTGAAGAAAAATTGGTCATGGTGTTTCTTTACTTATCTGCAAGTTGTTCCATGTATTCATCCTCTCACAGTAAGATTTACCCAGTCTTGAACTTGAGCATCAGCTTTATCTTTGAAGCTGTCTTGTGCTATGTTGAGTATCCCTGTGGTCCTCCAGGCTGCAGGGCAGGTCACAGTGTTAATGCACCAGCTGATCCAGCTGCAAGTCAGGCACACACAGTCAGGATATTGCAACAGCAAGCCTGAGAGAAGCATCCAGACCGGCAGCTGAGAAAACAGCAGCAGTGTAATGTTTTCTTTAGAATTCAGCTGTGCATGCTTACAGAGCTGGAGATCTAAAGGAAGCTGTTTGGAGCAGAAACCTTTCTTTTTCATCTTATGTCTGCTTGTGTGCATATTTGTGCTCCCCTTGCCAAGCCATCTCCATGATTCACCGGGATTCCTGAGCCCCATTCCGGAGGTGGGTGATGCCAAGAAAGCTGTAGAGTGGCTGGTGCAGCATGGACAGACATGTACCTGGGGTTGTCCTTGCAACAGCAATGGAAGTCCTGAGGCAGTCCCAAGACCCTTCCCTCCATAGGCTGAGGGAAAGCAAGTCCAAGCGTGAATTCATAAGAAGTCTGGAAATAAATTCTGTGCTTTCCCTTCAGATGCCGACTATGCTAATATTATTACCCGTGTGGGAGTTCATGTAGGAAAGAACAGACTCCAGAGACTTCTAACTAATTAGGAGCTTGCTGGTTGGCATAAGTAATGAATTATGAGTGAGGTGATACATGAAGTAGTTTGATTTTTTACCCTCCAATTGTAACATAGCATTGTCTTAACTAGGAAACAGAGACTGACCTTGCATTAGTTGGGGAATAGCATGTACAGATGTGGTTGCATGTTGGATTGGAAATGAAATCCCAGGGTTGTTCCGATATTAAGCATTTCAATAATACTACAGTGGATTAGTCTCTAATAATAATGCCAAAGCAATGCAGATGAGTAAGCATGTCATATATGGCATTATAAGGACAGTAATCATGTGCGATTTAAGAAAGTGAAGATGAAAAACAGAATGATGAGGGTATCAAATGGGCCTGGTTCAGAGCACTTGCAGGGATAACCGACTCTTACAAGCAAAACCAGCTTAGGTAGTTTAATTTCTTCCTGATATGATTATGTACAACAAAAGCTACAGAATCCTTCAGAGCAGCAAACCTAATGAAACTAGTGTGCACGCCTGGATGACCTTATTTGTCAGTGTGCAATGAGCACTTCACACCACTCCTCCCTTACAGAGCTGGTGCATCTTTCCCTCCTGCCTACCAAGGAAGAGTGCCTAGAAGTCACTGTTCTGTTGGCAGAAGTAAACAGAAATTTGTCATAATAGAGGGTGAGGAGGAACAAGCCTGGTCATCACTTTCCATGCCAGTAGTTGAAGGGAATTGTATAATTGTTAGTCTGCTTAAAATACTGCTTGGATCTTCTGTTCCACGTGTACTTTGGGCAGCAGAGTATTGCCTAGCCTTGGATTGCAAACTCAGAACATGTGTAAAACACGTGACAGTATTGTGCTATGGCAAAAGATTAGGTATTGCATTGCAGTGCAGTGCATTGTTCATGTGTTGTGTACACATTATGGCAAAGTATTTGTTAAAAAAAACCAAACCTTAGTTGGTTACTAAAAGCCAGATTGTACTACTGAGAATTAAAAGGAAGAATTCAGTCTGGGAGATGGGAGAGGAGGGGAATTTTCCTTTGGACTCCAGATCTTGTGGTTGAGTAAACCCTGAATAAACATGTGTCACACACTGGCAGAACACCTGAGGTTGCATGGTGGGCGCCAATGTACATTATCTTCAGCTGCAATAAGTACTGTGACTAACTCTTGTATTCATTATGAATACTTACAGGTTTTTCTAAAACTGAAAGCAGCATTTTGGTCCATAGCATCTCTACAGCTATGCAACATGTCTGCATGTTCAGAAGCAGGTAATCACATCTGGTCTTTCTGAGCTGTCAAAAAGGCCAGATGTGTGCAAACATTATGGGAGCTCAACAGCTTCCAGATGGTACCAGATGGTGGTTTGGTGCTAGCCAAGTTGGAGAATGCACTGGTTAGCTATGCTGCTGTCTGCTTCTGACAACCTGTGTTGCTGAATACATTGCAGAATTTTTTGGTAGTAGAAGCTTTATAAGCATAGAGGAATTCTTGTCCAAGCATGTAAGTCATGCTGAATAACTGAAGTGAGGTCATCATTGGCTGGAATAGGTAGAAGAGCCTGTCAGACACCTAGAAATGATCAGGAGCACAGGCTGATGCCACATCAGAAAAAGATTCAGCAGCTAATCCTATTAGAAGTACTTCCAAGGATTACAAGCCTATGCACCAGGACTGGAGTCTCTTCTGAATTATTTCCTCTATCTGTCACCATTTCCTCAAATACAGAGATAATGGTGGTGGTTTGGCAATTCTTGTTCAGGACAGCAGTTCCTTGTCATAAAGTGAAAATGTGTTATGTCATCTCCTCAGTCATGTGGAATAATCTTGACAGAGCCTTGTTCCTATTTATATAGTGCTACTTCTACAATTAGTGGTGAACATTTGAATATATACAAGGACCTTGCCTGGTTTTGGGGAGACTTTTCCTCTTTAAATCTTATGCTGCGACAGCAAACTTGCTGATGCAGTGCAGACATACTGTTTGTTTACAGTGAATATATGATGTTTGTATCTGATCAATTCACCTAAAGCTGTGTATTAGTACAGAAAAGGAGGATCCTGAGATGGATGATGCTTTCAGGATTTTTCCAGGTTCTTTAGGATTTCATGTATTTTTCCAGAATATCTGGGCAGCTGGTGGTTTTACTAGGTCTTCCCTGACTGCAAACAGTGGACATGTGTCTTTCTAGAGTTGCAGTCCTGTTGAAACTGCATATGTAGGTTACCTTGTCCACCCATGTGCAATAAGAACACCTCTTTGAAAGTTTGAGGCTTTTTGCTGCATGTGGCCTGCCTTTGTTGTCTGTGGAATTAACTTATCATTTTCCAAGAATGAAGAAACTGCAGAAGAAGGTGTTTTAGCATGTGAGGGAAATTTTATATACACTTAATCACTATGAAAGCCCTTCACTGACTTTATACCTGTTCTGCAGAAATTGCAGAGAGTTACAGTGGAGCTGTATTTATGTAAAAATAAGGAATAAAACTGTTAAGATCTGATGTATCTCTGTCTGGATTCTTGCTATATTCAATTGTTCTATTAACACTGACACAGGTCTCAAAGTGAGTCTGAACCTAAAATTATAGTTCTGTTACATCATTGTGTGGTTTACTCTTCTATATAATCAGTTGAAGTGCATTATAAAGCACAGAGGTCAGAGGTAGAGAGCAGAAAATGAGAAAATATAGCTTTTTTAAAATGTGAAACAACTATCTTTAGTTATAAGTGTTCCCAGACTTCACATTTGTGGGCTCTGTATAGTATACTAGCACGCTGGTGTCTTTTTTAATAACCTTTTACAGAACATATGGCTCAAGATTTATCTATATGCAGAGCCTTGTGGACAGAACTTGTAAATTGTAACATAAAAAATCTCCAGATGTACATGTTATTTCTCACTAACACAGAATGATTTTCTTGGGAAGAAGGTGACATACTAGAAAGGCAACATCTGTGTTACTACTTAAATTTTAATAATGTGAATAATTTTCTTTCAACAGAGGAATTCAAGGGCTCAACAATAGTTGAATTAATGAAAAAAGAAGGCACCACCCTAGGGCTCACAGTATCGGGTGGTATCGACAAGGATGGGAAACCAAGAGTATCTAACCTTCGTCAAGGAGGAATTGCTGCTAGGTAACCACATCTCCAGCTACAAAATGCATTATAATATGTGATTGCTTCACAAATACATACTGCATCAGAAAGGTCACCTAAAAAATATGTGACTGATGCATCTATAATGGCAGCCCATCACTAGAGAACCTCAGAGGAAAATGGCAGCAGCTAGTGCTTCTTTTTGCTCAAGGCTACTTTGATAAAAACTGGAAATACCAATGAAATCTTTGAAAGTTGTCATAAGACTCATGTTATTTCTTCTAAATTATGTATGTTTTATTTCTTGGGTTTTTTTGCCTTTGGACAAAAATTTGAGAGGAGTAGCATAACATACTAGGGGAAAAAAACCAAAATGGATAAAAAGAATGATAGTGCTGCCATAATTTTATTCTTTTTTTAATTCTTCATTAGATAGCTTTGAGATTAAAAAGACTCGAAAGTGATAGGTACCTTGCTTACTGCTACAGTGGAAAGACAAACGCTTTTAATCATGAGTGAGACAAGTGAAAAGATCAGGGTTGAACTAAATCATCCCAAGTAACTAAGTAGAACATATGCTTTTGGCCCTGGCATATGATGTTAGCTGTGAAGGCAACCAGTGTCCAAAACAAAATTGTTTATGGACATTTCCCAAAGAGAGAGACAGGGATGGGAACATGAAGAAGATGACTTCCCAGATCCTATGCCCAAACCAGTCAAATCATCCAACTCCTTTATTGTACAGATGGTTTTGTACCTTAGGAGTGAATAATGCAACAATGTTCTTTTAATATTTAAGAAACTAGAGTAGATTAACATCTTAAAATGCCACTTTCTGTTAGAAAAATCAACTCGTTTTAATCTAGATTCATAGAAAAAAATTCTTACAGTCACGAAACAGTAATTTAAGGGATTTAGTTTGGTTGATCAGATTTGTCTTTCACAAAAGGAATATGCACTTTTCCCTAGGAGTGACCAGCTGGATGTAGGGGACTACATCAAATCTGTGAATGGAATCAACCTGACCAAATTTCGCCATGATGAGATCATCAGCCTGCTCAAGAATGTTGGTGAAAGGGTTGTGTTAGAGGTGGAATATGAGCTGCCTCCAGTCTGTAAGTATTTGCAGAGAAAACTGAGAGCCTATTTGGAATAGCAGATGTAGTCAACAGTAAGATGGACATGGTTGGTAGTAGTCATTTTAGTAGTGGTTGTTTTTTAATTTTCTTTTCTTAATTCTATTTTTTCCTGTGGCTTATAACAGAGCATTGAAGCAGTACAAAAGAACTGGCAGTACAGAGGGATGCTCTCACATATTTTAGAAGCAGAAATCCTGCCAACAACAGAGCAGAGTTACCAATCTCTGCTTTTTGTTGGTTTTTGATCTTCTGGGGATGAGGGTTGGTTTTTGGTTGGTTTTTGGTTGGTTGGTTGGTTGGCTTTTGTTTGGGGATTTTTGCTCCGAAGCTGATGAACTTCCCCACTGCTTTCTAGCAGCTGGAGGGTTAGTCTAGTTATGTATTTGGGGTTTTTTAGGACCTCTTGACAAGCACATGGAATAATTTTGCATGTCCTCTGTTGAGTTAAACACAAACTCTGTTAGTGTTTGCCTGTGGAGAGGGAACTTCATGTTCTGAAGCACAGTATCTGAATTAATCAGCTGAGTTCAGAGTTACTTCACTGCAGATGTAGTTGTTTCACCAGTATTATTTGTTTTGCATTTATTCAACTGGGCTTTCTTTGGTTTTCATCCTCTTTTTGCATATGTGCCACTCTTGTTCACTGAGGCCGGATTTTGAGATGCTAAATTACAGCAGCATTTGTAACTTTTTCTTTAAGTCCTTGTAATTTCCAGCCTCTTCATACAAGAATAGATAATAAAGTTGGAGATAATTAGCAGTCTAGTTGTTTCCATGAACTACTAGTAAGCAAGCTGCTTTTGTTAAACATGTAAGTTTTCCAGTAAGTCATGTGGAGAAGTCCTGGCACTTCCTTCCCAGCCCCATGCATAATGAAATTCTACTGTTGTTCCCATGCTTGCTCCCTTAGAGGGAGGACTGTCATAGTTTCAGAGCCAAAAAATGTCAGTCTTTTAATAATGATGGATTAAATTTGGCTGAGCTCTGGTAATCCCACTCCCTAGTGCTTCCTTCCATTTCTGAAGTGTTCGCAGCAGGAGCATCCAGCTGCTGTTTTCAGCAGGAGCCACCTCAGTGTTTAAAACTGGAAGGTGAGCAGAGCCTGTCCCGTGTCTGCCTTTCCCGACTGGCAAGGGTTAAGGAGTTTTTTTTCCCAGAGCAGGCTGAGGCTGGGGTGCAAGGACAGGCACCTGAGTGGCTGTCCCCAAGTGGAAGGAGGCAGCTGCCATTGCTCACTGCTGAACTGTGGGTTTCACCTCTCCCCTGTGGAAGTTACACAAATGGCCACACCAAACAAATGGGGAAGTGCGGATTCCTCATGAGCTACGTGCAAGGTCACTTTCTGTCAATAGGAATGAAGGCAGAAGTTGTCTTCTCCTCATGGTCCATTTTTAGTCAGTAAAACGTTTCTAATTGAAAAGAAAACCACATGGACTCAGTAACACTGTCACGATCTTCAAGCTGTACCAGGAATTACTACAGCACAGAGCAGTGCTCTGGACAGCCATGTTTCACCTGTTTCCCTAAGAAAATGAGATGTATGTAATTTCACTGGATGGTTCTCCTGGTTCCCTGCAGTAACTTTTTTAATAAGGACTGAAAAACTCCCCAGAAGGTACATTACATACAGTACCTCTCCTGGAAATTAATACCTGAGTGAGTTGGGAGCAGGGGAGTCCTGAGAGAGACAGAGAGGGGCAGAGGGCGCTGAGGGCCCTCTGCTCTTCCTGGTGCCTTTCATTATGGGCAGCACACACAGGGTAGCCTGTGACATCCCTTGCCCCCTCAGGGTATCCTGACAGGGAAACTCTGGTTATTGCAGGCAGGAGCATTGAATGACACAAGTTTTCATTAGTTCTGCTGCTCACAAATATGTATTTTTTAGAGCTGGGTTGGTTTGGTTTTGATTTTTTTTAAATTTGATGTGTGTTTGTACTGTTTGCAGTACTTGAGTGGAAGGTGGAAAGTGTGAGTGCATGTGATTTTGCACAGAGTCCTTTTCCCATTGGAAAATGGAGTTCTTAGACCGTGCCAAAGTTTTTCCTGTAAAAGCTAATAGCAAACTGTCTGCTGGTCTCTTAACAGCAGTGGTTTCAAATTCTGTGAAGTGAATTATCACACCCAAATGCATTGGTCTGTCCATTAGGCTTCTCGCCTCCTAGTCCAGCTGTACACCAGTTCTTTAGTACTTCCAGAGAAAATACTGACTCAACTACAAGCCAAAGAATGTTTTTACTAACTCACCAATTATAAGGGAGCATGCTACATTTTGAAAAAGAAAAAAAGGTCCTTGTGATAACAAAATGTATTATGCATTGTAATCTAGTAACCTAAGGTCAGAGAAACACCCCAAAAATCTTGATTGTCTTCTCTCTAAGTGACAAAAGCAATTGTGTTCATAGCTAAACAAGAAGCTCAATAGGTACTCTTAAGAATTTCATGTCATTTTTGTCTCACTGTGTATTTCCATGTTTTCTAATTTCCATGTTTTCTAGCACTCTTCTGTAACTATAACAAAAGCAAAATTATGCCATAATTATGCCATAAAAATCTCTCAACTGTTATATGCATCTGTGTCTTTTTTCCAAACCATTGTCAGTTTGCAAAATATCTAGCCCAAAATCCTCTGAAACAGGGGATGAGTTCTATTTAATTACAGGTCTTCAGTCTGTCTGTTTTGTAATTGAGACTTTCCAGTTGCATGACTCAATATCCATCTTAAATTAGAAAAGGTGTAAATCTGTGTATATAATTAGAAAAATAATAGCTATTAAGGTTTTGATTCTTTTTCTTTTAGCTGTACAAGGATCAGGTCTCATCTTTAGAACTGTGGAAGTTACTTTACATAAAGAAGGGAACACTTTTGGATTTGTAATAAGAGGTGAGTTATTGCTGAGTTTGAGCTCTGTATTTTCTTGTTAAAAAAAAGTGGTAAGTTTTTGAAGCACAAAGAAATATGGCAAGATGTATGGCTTACAGTTTGTAAAAATCAATATATTACATTTTCCATACTCTCATATGCTGCTTTTATGGAGTGCTCTAATTTTTGTTTATGGAAGAATTTTAAGTAGTCAACTATGTCAAAAAAAGTTACAAACTCTGGTCACATAACACCAGATTCTGTTACCACTGAAATCACCAGGAAGATCATAGTTGTTAAAAAAAAGATTTACATGTAGTACTTGTATATATTAGGCGTGAAATTTGGTTAATACTGCTGGTAGTCTGAATTGAACAATTGAAATATCACTGACTTGGGAAACAGAAGAAAAGATGCAGCTGTTAATTACAATACCCGCATAATGAATTATTATTTTCTTCAGGGAAGATGTGTTTTTTTTTATTTAATACATAAATTATTAGTGGTCACTCATTATTCTGAGTATGCATAAAGTACAGATTTTTGTTCTCTGTGCTGCAAACATTGCAGAACAATGTGTTCACACTTAGATCACATTTTCAGAGTGAAGGTTCTAAGGAAAAAATACTCATTTAGTATGAATCCCTCCATAGAAATGTTTTTAAAGACTCATCTATACATAGAATAAGTTGATTTTATTTAGGTAGAATTCAGTGGAGGGTCATATTAATCGCTTGGCCATTTTTTAATTTTTTTAGCCCATCTGTGAAGGTGCATGCTGCAAGATGTAGGCTTGCCTTTTGGAAATGAGTTTTCATAAAAAGCATAAAATGAAGGCATACTTTCTTTGACTTTTTCCTTTCTAGGTGGAGCACACGATGACAGAAATAAATCTCGTCCTGTAGTAATAACATGTGTCAGACCTGGAGGGCCTGCTGACAGGTACAATTCATCTTTCTCTGGAGTTCATGTGAAAGAGAAATGGAGAAATGTGAATTATTCGGGACAGAAGTTAAGATTTTGAGTGAAATAGATGCATTTAAATATAGTCCTTTGAAATTCATGGGTTTGCCTTTAATTGTAATAGAAATAATAACAACTGCAGCAATAGTAATGGGCAACCACAGAGGCTCAGCACGTTATTGTGTGTGCGAACTTTAATTTAGAATCTTGCACCCAAAATAATTAGAATAAATTCCTGAAATAGGTCAGGGCACATTTTTTTGCATTCTTCAGACAACTGATGTAGCTCTTAAGTATGCTTTTTATACTCTAACACCACAATCTTTTTATCTTGTGGTTCAGAATAATACTGTGACCAGTTTGAGTGGTTTGTTATTCTGTTAAGATGTTTGTACATATCTGCATGTGAGGTCACACATAGCTTTACCTAGAAAACTTCTGGATACAGATTTATGTTTTGGCCATATTTGTATATAATACCATATATATATATAGTAAGAATATTCACTTTATTTTTATGTACAAGCTGTATTTTCAAAAATGGCATTTGTGTCCTTAAACCATTAAAGAAACTCAAAGGGCAGTTTCTTTAAAACAGATTGATATCTGTAGCCTATGCTGACATATTTGACCTTGGAAACTGAGAAGAAAATATTTCAAGAGAGCGTTTCTTTTGTTCCCACACTTTTTTGTCTCCCTCATTCCCTGGTTTCCTTGTTTTTCTCCATAATTCTTACGCTGACAGTGTTAGTATTTAATTTTCTGTTATAATTCTTAATAGGTTGTGAGATATGCCTAGGAGACAGCATTTTAGATTTAGAGCTGAATCACTTCTAGGTAGGAAGAAATGAAAAACAGAATTATGCAAGTAAAAGATATTTTTAAAGAAAATCAATAAATGGGCATTCATATTTTGCAATCTGTTTCAGCACCCATGTGTTTGCACTTCGTGTTTATTTTTAAGAAAATATTGGAGAAGGATGTGTTTATGTGTGTATGAAAACAGAGTTGTGTGGACAAGGTAGAAAGAAAGCATATGTTGAGCAGAAGCTATACTTGGGTGCAATTTAACATGACTTGATTATTTCACTGTGTGGTAAGCTGTTTTCCAGTCACTGACTTTCCAATTAAAGCAATTTCCTTTCCACTGTGCCCTCTGATCATTCTCGCTGTCAAAGTAAATGTTAAGTGCAAGAGGGATGGATGTCAGGGAGGGTGCGAGAGAATCGCTTCGCATAAAAATGGTATTATCTCCAAATCAATTTGTCTTACACTAACAAAGATCACTCCTTTATTCTCCCTTCAGAGAGGGCACAATCAAACCTGGGGACAGGCTGCTGAGTGTTGATGGGATCCGACTGTTGGGAACAACCCATGCTGAAGCCATGAGTATTCTGAAGCAGTGCGGGCAGGAGGCGACTCTGCTGGTGGAATACGATGTCTCAGTGATGGGTAGGTCGTGGGATAGGAAGTGGGGCTGTAACACTGGGAGCCATCTGTGATATTTTGCTGCCTGTTCTCCATGAGCTATTTTAGAAGTGATTGTGACCTGTTATGCTCCTGGTAGCACTGCTATTCCCTTCTGCATTGTATCATTAATTCTGGGTTCATAAGGAGGTGAGCAGTATTTTACTGTAATTTAGCATTCTGACAATTCCGTGGTTTGTAGGCTGAAACCATAGTGTGGATTCTAGCAACGTAACTTTTCCAGTGACTAGTTTATAATAAAGGTTAATGAAGTGTAAGCATTTCTGTCACATGAAGGAGGGGAATACTTGATCTAACAAGAATTCTTTTGCCTTTTGCTAGAGCTGTTAGTTGGACAAGACATAATTAAAAAGTCACAAGACTGCCACAGAGAAAAGAATAGGGGAGAGAAATTTTGTTAAGAATACAGAGGTGGCAAATGGCTTGAAAAATGAGCTTACATATTATACAAACTTTGATTGAACTCACTGAAAATATGGGAGGTTTTTTTGTGAATTCAAGTAGACCAGATGATTTTTAATAAGAGATTTGGAATTTATTTGTTTCCATTTGTTTTGGAAATTGTCATGTTCCCTCAATTTTTTCAAGATACAGAAAATTCATAGCAGCAAGAAACAGAAATACTCACCAGTCAGACTGAAATATTTCTTGTCTGTTTGGGGATTTTTCACTTCTTTTTCTGCTCAGTTCCACAGTCAGGTTTCTAGCCTAGCAGTAAAGCAGCCTCCTAGGGATTTGTGAAATAGCACTGTTGAACTTCAAAGCCTTGGAAAAGATTAATACTGAAAAGAATAATGTCAGATATTTGCTTATTCTGGAACAGCCCTCTTTATTCTTCTCTGAGACACAGATTTCTCTTTTTTTGTTACAATATATGTCTCTGTTTACTTAACTGTCAAGAATTGAAGTGGCAGGTTTGTGTAGTGTCTGGCAGGCCTGATGGACAGTTGTACAGATTCTTGTCCAGAAAGGTGGAGACAGCTCAGATGAGCTCTAGCTTCTGAGAACTAGAATTCAGGTATTTTCATTTGTTTCTTCTTTTTCTTCAAAAGACGATGGATGACCAAACCCTGTCTATCATCACAGTTAAATCAATATTCTTTCTACTCCACTTTTTCTGAAATGAACCCCTGGCTGTAGACAAAGTTCCCAGCAAACTTTCATTTCAGAGAAAACTCCCATCCCCATTTTCCTTGTATACCCCAGGGGGAGAATAAGCCTCCATTTCACTGAGGATATTTGGAAATCTTTGAAGGTTTCTCTAAGGAGGAGACCACATGATGAAATACTCTGTTGTGTCCTAAATTGCAGCTTGTTCAAGGCAGGAACCGTCTTTTCAGTACTATCTGGATAAAGCTCAGTTCAGGAGGATACAGAACTTAGGTGGTAATTTCAGGCTTGTAACTCTATAGGCAGCATCTAGCAATTAGTCTCTTTGTGTCATTTGCTCTCTGAATAAACTTTTTGTTCTCAGCACCAAATCTGGATTTACCATTCTTGCCTTCCTGGCAATGAATATGTTATCCAACGGAATTAAAGGAGGTAGAAGAACCTGAGACTTGTGGAGTCATAAGGAAGGAAGGAAAAGGAAAAACACTGGGAAATGTTTGGAATGGTGGTCCAGCAGAATCTGCAAGAAGAAATAAGGAGGGAACCAGTAGACTGTCTTTCTAATGCATTGTGATATTACCTAGCCCCCAGTAGGTTTTGACTTTTTTCCAATTTGCGTGCCCTGCATAGTATTTTAGCAGTGGTGGGAACAAAAGATTTTGTTGGGAAGCTCTCTTGTGCAGTTATTTTATGACCATGGTGCAAAGGCTGAAAATCATTCATCCTAATCCATTGAATCCTGGCCCAGGAAACCTTTTCTGATTTGAATCTTCTTTTAGTTCTGCTCAAGAGCAGGAAAGTCAGAGTTGGGAGTCACATGAAAGAGAGAATGTGAGTCGTGAAGAGAAATTTTAAAATTACAGAAATGTTACTCTTTTTTCTCAACTCTTATGCTACCCATAAACTGTGTCTAAGGGTTGATGAGAATTTGAAAATAGGCTAAAACAAAGGAAGAGTATTGGGTAAGGTGACTTACCAATAACTGAAGCTTGAAAATCTGTTAGTAGGTTAGCCTGCTTGAAGGGGGCAGAAACAATCCAAAAGTTACACAGAAGTCTAGTATATTCTGTAGGGTCCTCCTGGTATAAGCTTTCAGTAGAATATGTTACTCCTAGAGATATAATTGTAGCACTGTTTGCTTTAATACCTTCTCTTCTGTTAGTGATGGTAGTATCCTATAAAGCAGCATTCTGTGTGGCCAGAACTGGGAAGAGCCATAAAATACATTCTGATAGCATGAAATTGGAACTTGATTTGAAATGGTTTTACTAGATGAAGAAAATAATCCTGAACTATTTTTCAACTACAGTCCTGTAGTGTGTAACTGACTTTTCTTACTCCTGTAAGCATAAGCTGTTTCAAAGGTGCTCTATTTCTCAAAGTTTAGTTCTCCCAGCTGAAGTCTTCAAGAGGTCACTTGGGAAGCTTGTACATTTTATTGTTTCTGGACCCTAGACAAACTGGAGTAAAAAAAAGCATCAAGGGGTTCTGTGCAGGGTAATCAAGTGTGTATATAATGTAAGAGATGTGGCTGTTCATGTTGAATTCTGGGGTTACACCTGTGCTTGCCTAAGTACATCCCGAAGTCTCCTGCTCTGCTGGGTCCTAGGAAATAAACTTGTCAATTCAGCTGCTTGGAAGAGATTTTTTTTTTTAGATTCTGCTGAAAATATTTCCAGGTTGGTGTGTGGAGTGTACTGCTGTGTAGTTTCAAAGAGACTTTGTCATAGTAGGACTTTGAAAATACCAAGATAATCCCTGAATAAAATTGAAAAACCTAATTTCTGAGAAAGCATTTTGTAATGTGATAAAAGTTAAATTTGAAGTTGTGGAGGATGCAGTCTTCCAAATGTCTTTCTGTTTTCCCGAACACATTCTCCAGTGTTTAAGTACTGTGATTGCTTACCTTTCTTGTTGATTTTAGAGGAAACTGCCTGTGTTTTTTAACTCTGTGATGCTTAAATAATGCTGCACTTCGGTGTTTGCAAAGGACATGGATATGGTGACTGGCTGTACACAAAACTGTATAGAATTAACATGAACTTTGTGGGCTTTATTACTTTTCTCCGTAGTCCTTACACCTTAAATGTCTTTCTGGTTATGTGGATCACATACTTTCATCTAGTAGTGGGACAGGTCTGTATAGTGCAGCTCTCTGCCCTGTGATTACACCTGAGCCCTCATTTTGAGGAAGGGGAGAAGTAGAGGCAAGGTAGTAGCTAGCAGTGACTTGCTGCTGCTGTCAAGATAATTTTACAACCTGAATCCTCTCCTGTGGCAATAAAATAAAAAATATTAATTCCAGGCTATAAAATTAGGTTGTAGAGAGTGAAATTCTCACTATTAGGCAGCGGTCAGAGGAAGTACCATAATTAACTTTCACAGCTAGAGTTGTAGTGAGAGTGAGAGTTATAATGCAATACTAATAACAAGCTACAAACAAAGATTCACAGGGCCTTTGTCTAAAACAAGAAATAAAAGGTTATCAGTACATTGAGGAGATGCAGTTTCCCTTCAGGTTTTCAATGATCTGCCATGATGCCACTGGGCTCTGTGTGGTCTCTATAATTGGGGTTGTGTCTTGGGTAACCTTCCATATTTTCTCTGAAAGGGAGCAATCAGACAAGTTCAAAGGTAGTGACTACCTTGAGTTTAAATTCTGGCCATTTTTATGTAACTAGTTCATAAATGGCTGTTGATGATCTTTTGCAGCAACCTACTTTTTAAGTCTTGGATGCTCATGCTGAGGCAATCTTTGAATCAAGGATACTGTAGTTAAACAAAACTAACAGCTTTTGCCAGAACTTGGGCACAAAAGAAGCATTTTTTAGTTGTTTGCACTTGTGAGACACAACATCTTCCTCTCTTCAATGGGTGTTTGTTAGTTCAAACCACTCTGTGGTGTTCAGGAGTAAAGGAACATATTGCACTTGCAAATTCCATATGTTTCTCTGGCTTCTTTAACAGTTCTTGCTCTTATTTGAGCCAGAATAGATTTGCTGGAATGTGGCACCCTGTAAGTTTTCTCTACAAAACAGAAGTAGTCAACTTGTTCTCTGTTGCAAATCTACCAGTCATCCTGGCACAGAACCGCTTGATTTTAATGAGAGCAATGCCCTCTATTTTGTCAACTCAATGTTTAACACTGATAGAACTCCCTAGAAAGGGGAATATTGATGCAGACATTTGCTAGTAAATCTTTTTGCTAGCCTCCTCCAAGGCTTTTGCCTCTTTAAGTTCACCCATTAAAATAAGCTAATTAATTAATTAATTAATTGGTGCTGTAATGATCTTATGAAAGTATATTTACAGAAACCTGCCTCACCTTTCAGCAATTCTGCCTGACAAGAAGAGCACTAGGGAGAGAAAATTTGCACAGTTTAAATATCAGGTGAGATAATCTACAGTCAAGTGTAGACTTTCAGTAACGTGTGGAAGGCAAGAAATTGAGGAGAAAAAAGAACTTCTGGGCTAACCCTTAAGTTTCATAAAGCAATATCACTCAAGTGCATCCAGAGCTGTGGAGACCCTTAAAACCTAGACGTTTTACAAGCCCAAAGGAGCAGAAGCCCCAGAGACTCCAAGGACTGACTTGGGATCTTCATAAGCCTTTTAAGTGTTGCAAAACCTTGCAAGTTGAAGTAAGGTCAGGAGCCCTGTAGGATTCCACACTGCCTTTTTCTTTATGTTGCTTTACAAACTTAAAATGTACATTTCTCTTGTCTCATGTAGCGTTTTGACAGAACAGATAGGTTAGCATACTCTAGCATTGGACTGCAACTGCTGGTCTCCTGGCTGTCACAGGGCAATAGATTTAGATCCCTTGAAATTCTAAGTATGAATTAGCTGCGTAAGATTTTGAAGAAGTTTTCCTGTCTTATGTTGCTTCAGAGACAGATAGAATGAAAATTAATGTGCAAAACAAAGGTCATAATAGCTGTATTAATTGAAACATTACTTTAAATACTGCTACACAGACACATACGCAAGTTATGTTATAAGTCAATGCTGGATGTCAAAATGTTGAGTGTTCTGCTTGGGAAATGTCAGAAGTGAGACTGTCTGCTCCGTCACTCTCCAAAGGGGTGTGCATACAGTGCAGTCACAAGAGCCACAAGAGAGATAATAACCTTTTATGCAGCTATTCATTTTGAATTTTATTTCTGTCTCCAGTGTGTGACCACAGGCTTATTGAAGGCACTGCCCAGATCCTTGTCTAAATGCAAAGTTATTAATTTCCTGGTGTTTCTTCCTGAGGCCCTAATCCAGCCACAGTTTAAGTGCTTCAGGCAATATGCAGATCTCAAGGTGAAAACCTCTTGAGTCCCAAGGTCATTCCGTATGTATTGGATCTTTCTTACAGCAAAAGATAACACAGACATAACTGTCACAGTTCCAGAAATATCGGTGAGTGACACTCACCGATGTGTCGCTAGGTGAAACACATGGGATTTTTTTGTCTCTCATGGAAGCTAATGGGTGATTCACATTTACTGAGCAGATAGTTAAATCTACGTGCTATGGCACATTAGTCTCATCTCCCTGTGCAGTTTAGTTGCTCATCAAACCCATGGCCATGTTCTGTTGTTGGTGCCAGATGCCTGCATCAGGGACACCAGTATAAACTGACAGTCAGCCGTGGATATATACAATAAAAAACTTTTCTCTTTGTAGTGCTGGCAAGCTGTGCTAAGGCACAGGGAGGTGGTTCAAGACAGCCAGCACAGTTTCACCGAGGGCAAGTCCTGTCTGAACCACCTTTTGACACAATTTTGTGTACCATTACCTGGGTTTCTCTGTCAGAAAAACTTCAAGCTTCTGACATCCATACCAGAAAAGTTCTTCAAAAGAGTGAGAACCACAAAGCCTGCCAGCCTGCTCTCTCTTAGGAGCATTATCAGACCAGCTGTCCAGCACAGTGCACATGTGATTGATTCATGGACACCAGAAAAGTCTTCACACACACACACACACATGACTGCAGGGTTTTGAAGGCATTTGCTGAAAGTGGAGAACAGCTGCAAGGGTTCTGGATCCCATGTTCCTTCCTGTCTATTTCATGGAGGCATGATGCTTCTTTCCTCCGTTCGTTGCTCTTATCCTGGTTCTGAGCTGCATTACTGTCTTTTTCCCAGTAGCTGCTTAATTTTTCCTTTCTCTACTGACCCAGTTTGAGTCGTCTTTTCTAGAAGGTCCTAAATCCCCAACATGCTATTCCCTCTCCTTACAGCACGGTTTTTTCTGCTGTCTTTTGCCAAGTAAGCCTTAAGTAATTTTCCAATACATTTCTCTCACACTGCTGATTTCCCTCTTTTAAAGGCCTTTTGCAGTTTGCATGCCTGTCCTTCTTTAGCCCTTTCATGTCTCTGTCTCTTAGCAAACCAGTCCCAAGTTTCTTGTTCTGCAACTTCTTTACGGATCAATAATCTACTCACCTCAGTTCCTCCCCTTCTTGCCCAAAAAGTCCTTCTCTCCCCTCTTCTTAGGTCTTGATTCCCAGTGCCTGATCTGTCAGGTAGAAAGGACATACAGAGAACGTGAATTTTCCATATAAAGCCTATAGAATTTTCAGGGAGAAGGGCAGGGCAGGTGGGGCAAACTCTGGGTTTTCCTAATGACCTGTTTCAGCTAAAATAACTAAGGGGAGAGAAAAAGGTATAGTCTGAGAAAGGTAACCACTGCAAGAAAAAATCACACCAAACATTTGTACTGTGACCAAGTTGTAAGTTACAAGCAGTTAAAAACAAGATGTTTTAATCAGGAAAGTATTATTTCTATGACTCCCAAGTCTATTTGCCTGATATCTTTGTCTGGTTGTGATTTGCTGCTGCAGTTTAATAGCCATCTTGCTAGTAGGTGATTGCAGAAGGGAGGAGTTGTCATGTTTTACAAGGACTTCCTAAATCTTACAGGTATTTTTTTCTTTACAAACTTCTTGATCATCCCTAAAGAGAAATAAAAGGAGTTTAGCTGAACCATATAAGTTACAAATTACTCTAACAGGTCCAATTAAAATTTATCTCAAGTGCTTTTGAAACTATGACCTTATTAAAAGCAGCTTAATAAACATTGCTTTGTATGGGAGAAAAAAACCCCAAAACTGTAAAGGTGAAATGAGATATCCCTGAAACAGAAAATTAAAGGTACAATTTAATTGTCATAAATAACTAGGAAGGGGGAGGATTTCTACTTCATGTATGAAAATATTCTGTTTTACTTACTGAGTTCTGAGAGTAATGGAAAAATTTGTCTTCCAAGACGTTTCAGGAAGGTGAAACCTGCATTTGCTTGCAGTTAATCTAAAATAGCCTACAATTATAAGAAATCAATCTGAAATATCAAATGTATTTCATGATGGGCATTCATTTAAGAAGACACTTGCTAATCTGTGTTAATATCTCTTTACAAAGCACATCATCTCATGATGCTAATTCAGGGGCTAAGATCCTCAAATGGCAGCAGTCTCCACCTCTTAAAAATACGCTATTTTCGTTCTTTTTATGAGTAATTAAAGACAAATGATGGAAAAATATCATCATAGTAATCTCTCCTGTCATCCCGGCTTCAAGAAAGCAGAGCAAAGGAGCAAATGACCCTCACAGATACTTAGTAAAAGATGGGAAATAAAGGACTGATCAAATCTTTCCACTTCACTTATCATGAGGGCTATCCAGATACACCATGAAATGCAGGGTGAAAGAGAATTGGCACCCCTACCACATGCTCATACCTTTGGTCAGCTGGAACTGGGTCAGTAAGTTGGCTTCGCTGTTAGTTAGCATGCCTTTCAACAGGGACTATGATAACAACAGGATAATGAGGTATCCTGGCTTGTGCTTGTCTGAAAAACAAATTAGGCAGGTACCTGCAGTACTTAAATTCAGAGCGCAGAGGTGAAAGTTTTACAGAAATGGTGATAATTAAGTTTTGTGAGATTAAAGGATCTTTTGTATGTGCCATCCAATTCAAATCAGGAGAAACTCTGTATTTGGAAAAAATCCAATTATTAAAAAAAATACAGCCCCAGATTTGTGTTAGTGCCACTGCAGTCATCTGAGAGACTAAGGAATAAGAGACAGATCTGATTTTCTTTATGCTAGAGAGAATTTGTGCTGTAACCCCAGAAAACACTAAATATCTCCCAAGACTTTCCCTGAGGGGAGGCATTTAAAAAAACCTGGAACTACACCACTCCATCCTCTTGACTTTTATTCATTGGTATGAGACATTCAGACTGTGCCTGACAGGTTAGGTCAAGGCGGGAAGAAACCCATGAGTCCCTCAGGTCATTTGCGTGAACAGCTGAACCAGGCATAATCTAAGAGGTTAAAATGGGATGCAGATTTTTGTTCCTTTACAGTAAGGTTAATGGTTCATTAATCATTACACAGAACATTTATGCTGAAAAGGTATGGATTTCAAAGTATGAATATTTTTAGATCTTTTTGCCTAAATATGACCTCAGTTAATGGTGTTGAAGTGCAAAACCCATGTGAGTGAGAACATGTTGGATGGACAGCCACCGTACATTTCATTTTAGTTTTGGCTTTCACATAACAGACCAGATTTCAAATGTCAGCATTTGATTTTATAAATCATGGCAACGTATTGATGCTGCTGGTCTTATCAGTACATCCTGCCATTCTTTACTTGGATATGGAATATGGGAGAAGCATCAGCTGCACTAGAAATCAGCTGCAAAGGGAAAGCAAATAAGAAAGCATGTGTCCTTCCTGTGCTTCTTTGAGATCTCCCTTGCTGGAGGAATGGCTTTTTTGCTACATTCATAAACTGACTCAGAGTTAAACCCAAGATTTGAAAGATTTTTAAAGATAAACCCAAGATTTTTTTGTGTATATTTTTTGTGAAGTTTCTTCTTGTTTTTGTAAAGTTCCTTTCAGTTCAGCCCTTCAGGGATTAGACATGTAAGAATTTAAGATGCCCATGCAGCCTTACTCAGATGCCTTGGTGCATATGTTACATTACAAATTTTAATTGGAATGATTGCTTACATTTTACCTTCCACAGTCACCTGCTGCATAGTACTAAATGATCTGAAAAACAGTCATGTGAGAGAAATGCGCTAAAAAAAGGTGATCTCATCTTGGTGCAGATACCTAAACTGGGGCAGGTGAAACACATTTGTCAAATGCCAGTTTTCTTGGGTGGTTGTAGAGAGAGAGTTTAGGCTCAGGTGTAGCTACTTCAGGTCTGCCCTAGAGAGGTCTGCATTTTGGTGCAGTGAACCCCAGCACAGGTGTCTTAAAACCTCCTCTCCAGACAAATCAATGCTTTCAGCTTTCATTTCTTTTATCCTTGTTTATTTATCTCTACAGTGGGAAAAACACCACGCTTTTTTGCTCCAAAGTGTGGTTATAAGAGAAAATCATTAATAAACATGTGTTGTAGGGAATACTCAAAGGCTGCAGCATACAACAGCTCTCCCCCACCACATATGCTAAGAGAAGATTGAGAATACTGTTTAGTAATTAAGGCATGAGCTTGGAAAAAAAGGGAAAAGTGTTCCTACTCATTAAATATTCACTGTCTACCTTCCATATGAGGCTCTCGAAGAAGGAAGTATATGTGCTTATTTAATTAAAGAGGGAAGGTAAAAATAAGTACATCCAGGCAATATTCATTCTGGGGATCATTAGGTTTGAAGTGCTTTGTGCCCACATGGTAACTGTAATATTTTGCTTTTAATGTCATTCTGTTTGTAAACAGACGTTTCTGATTTTTATTGGTGTACATGTATTTTTATGATGATTTATATTGATATTCTTCAGATTTTAATCAACTTCTCATTTGGGTTTTTTTACACCTTGCATAAGCACAGTTTCTCTGTTATGGTCAGCTCAGCCGTGTTGTTTGGAATTGCCTTTTTCTGAACACTGTGACCTCTAATTTTTCAAGGTCTTTACAAAGACCTTAGGTAAATACAGGTGGATTTCACCAGTAAAAGAAAAAGAACAACCAAAACCAAAGAAACAGACTGAAAAGAAACACAGATGAAAAAAGCTGTTCACAGTTTATCCTTTACATAAATTCAGTAATTGCTTAATTATAAATATGAGCAATGGAACATCTTCAGAAAGAAACAAGTCACCAGACAGGGGCATGAGAGGACTGGAGCCCCTCCGAGCCTGGCAGCAGGAGCTGCTCTGGCAGGAGGTAAATGTCTTGTCCTGCAGCAAAGGGGGAGCCACATGGGAACCTTGCCAAAGGTGACCCTGGCAGCAAGCTGGCAGGCTGTCTGCTGAGATAGCAGATGATAGAGTGCCCTTCTCATTGCTATGACTATAACAGTTATGGGCCACTTGAGTTTCTAGAGGTTATTGCTTAGCTGGGATTTTGGGACCAGAAATATGGGGAATTAGTTTTGCTGGAAATGTATGCTGCAGAGAACAGGGGATATAGAAGCTTTCTTTTACTTTAAATGTGTGAATACTCCCAGTAGTACTCTTCCTATATTCTTTGGAACAAGTACTGGGAAGGGAAAAGCTGGAAATATATAAGCAATTCTAGATTATTTTTGCAATGAGGGTTGAAAGAGTTTATGTTTAGGACCACGGTTTCTGTGTTGGATTTAAGGGCAATTTACCTAAACTACTTTCTCTGTTTCTTTGAAATGTTTTTGCTGAAATGCTGCTGAGGCAGTACCAAAGCAGAAGGAGAGGACAGTTAATAAACTTGTTTACTGACTCATTTTTTTCTGACTCAAACATACCAAAGTTTGTGCAACCCCTAAGAGCAGAAAAACTCTTTTGTCCTCAGTGCAAAAACCTCCAGGTCAGATCTCAGCCTCAACTTTCTGCATGGTAGCCTTTTATAATGTTGCTGTGCCAGTGCATCAATTATTTTAAATTTCCTCTGTATTAGAGCAGAGATTATTGAAGAAGCAAAGTTTCAGGTGGAAAAAGTGGTACCAATAGTACGTATTTGAAGGATTAGAAATTCATATTATCTGTTACAAACATCAATGTGCAGTTTAATTTTTCTTTTCTTTTGGTTCATAGTTACCTGATAGGCTTTGCAGAGGAGTTTTAGACTAGTCTGAAACTCCTGCCTGTTCAACCAAACCAACTCAGCTGATGTCAATGTTAGCAGAAGCACACCCAAAGTCAGCTTTTCAAGGCAGAGACTGCAATTATCTCATGTGCAGAGGTCACTAACACATGCAAATAATAAGTAACCATGAATGTATGAGTTAGTATGTTTCAGTACAGAGGACCCGAGCAAGGTCCAGTCTTGCAGCTCACGTACACCAAGGAGCTCAGCCGTATGGGGATGGGGCTGTACTTGGGTGAGTCATCCTGTTGACAAGCAGGAGTGGCTGTCACAGCCTCAATATCTTGCTTATGTGGCTCTGCTGCTTCCAGGCCTTCAGCTCCCACCACCATGGCAGAGAGACATGGGCAGCTGAGGCATCTCACTAACACAGCATTGACTTATCCAGGTGTCCTTTGCTCCGAAGTTTTTGGCATTATCTGAGATGTCCTGTCTGGTGGACACTTGGATGGATGGGCAGTGTCAGCTCAATGCAGAGGCTGGGTACTTGGGTGTTCACAGTGCTTGTTCTGCAAGTGGCAGCAGTGAGGGCTTTGTGCTCTGTGGGCTTTTGAAGAGAATCCAATCCCATTCTAATTATTAGTGTTCCTGTTAGATGGAACTTAGGGGCATTGTGTCAAATAGGCATAATTAATGGGTACTGCAGCTCTTTGTATTATCTATAGTGTGTATAGCATATGGATATGCTATTTCAAGGTTGGCTGATGTAAAATCAGCACACCAGCTGTGATTGCAGATCTTAGATTGCAGGCTGAGGTGCAGATTGTGTTGTCCTTATTTGTTCTATTTGTTGTAATTAGTCAGACACAGAATCATGCAAGAGATGGAGAGTTTTGAAGATACCAAAGTTCTTGTGCATTTTATTTTCTGTCCTACTTGGAGGAGAAAATAAGTATGGGAAGTTCTTTTGGACATATATATCTGTCTACCAGGCCCTGAGAAGTTTTGGATATTTCATAACTGAAAGTGTGCAAGACCAGGTTGGATTGGGCTTTCAGCAACTTAGTCTAGTGGAGAGTGATGCTGCTTTATGGAAGGGGATTGAGACAAAATGGTTTTTAAGGTCCCTCCCAACTCAAACCATTCTGTGATTCAATCGTGCTTTGAGTTCATCTGTGATTTGTGCCATAGAAAAATCAATGTTTTGTATTGCAGGGCCTCAGCAGAGGACATATTATTTGCAGTTTTTGGGGTTTGTCTCATTCTGGAAGATGGTTTTTAAAAATAATTATTTGTAAGTTCCATTCCTGGAATGAAATGCAGACAGAATTCTATTGCTGCTGATTTCTGCAAACATTTCACAATCAATCTAATGCTATATAGTGTTTCAGGGCAATTTTCAGGAGCCATCCTTCAATGGAAAGGTTCTATTTGAGGCTCAGGTTGCCAAACTAACCATAAAGGTGTACTTGTAAGCTCCCAAGTTCTGAAACCATGTGCTGCCATCAGGGGGTAGAGATTTTGAGTTCCTAATAGTTCTTTAAGTGCCACATGAATTTTCTATGTGCAATTCTTTCTCAAGATAACAAAGGCAGAAAGTTGCAGTACCTGGGCTTATTTACAATAATAGACTATCCTCCAAGAGGCAGATCCCAGATTTTCTGTACAGGTATCATCTACCAAGTTGCTTTTGTGTAGTAAATTGTGCAGTAGACAGATTGCATTTTAGATTAACAAGGCGTATGAAAAGAAAAAGAGAGATAAATTAAGAGACTGAGATTTTAGACAGCTTTTGAGCAGGGAAGAGGCCTAGTAAAAGGGAAAGGTGTGAGCTTGAAACAGTTAGCAGGAGGAAGCAGCATCCTGAAAATTGGGGAAAGTATTTTGAGCTGACATTGTTTAGGCAGGTTTTTATGGTCTGAACATGAGAGAAAGTCTGAGAAAGTCCCAAAGTGATTTTGAATATATCCACATCCACACTCTGGGAGCATTTTTAAGGCAGAGATGGTTCTTCAGCTAGTTAGTGATATTTCTTAGCTGAGAAGGATAGTGCGTCTTAGGTTGCAAAGTATGAAATTAGGTAAAGGCAGCTCCTAAGCTTTTGATTTGAACAACTTGGCTAAATTAGAAGCATATAAATGAGCTGCAGGAATTAGGCAACAAGAGGAAAATGGAAAGACTGTGACAGTCAGTTGACAAGAATATTAAATTGTTTGTGGATAGAGGGGATAATAGGTGGCACATTTGTTTAGAGAATAATGTCTCAGTTTTCCATTCTGAGGTTGAGAGGTCTCTCTGATTTTGCTATCACTCATTCTGCTGGCATCCTCTTGGAATTATTCCTATTTATCATTTTTGAAATGTGATTATTCTAAAGGTGAGAGAGTATAAAATGCCATTCGTGGCTTTTTTCCTCAGCAGAGATTCATGGTTTTTTTCTCTGTGAACTCTGTGATATTTCTCTCAGTAGACCAGCAGTTCCAGTGCTGTCCTTTTACTTGCAATAATGGAAAATATACTGTTTTATTTATCTATTTTTGGTACTGTTTTTGCATCTCTAGTTCTAGTTCAGGTAAAATTAGAACAGCTGTTGCTCATTTTACAGCCTGCCTGAAACACACAATACCCCAAAATCAAGGGAATGCAAGGAGCACATATATTGTATGATCGATTGTAAGTCCAGCCTTGGAGACTGACACTTTGAACACGAGCAATATTTAATTTTTAAATACTGGCTCTATTATTAAAAACTGCTATCCTTTCTCTGCAAATATTACTTGTAATACATTGTCAGCTTACTCTATTTTATAGGCTCATGGAATAGTTTGGGTTGGAAGAGACCTTAAATATCATCTAGTTCCAACTACTCTGCCATGGGCAGGGATGCCACCCTAGATCATGTTGCCTAGGGCCCACCCAGTCAAACCTGACCTTGAATGCCCCCAGGAATGGGGCATCCACAGCTTCTCTAGACAGCCTGCACCTGTGCTTTACTACCTTCTGGTAAAGAGTTTCCTCCTAACAGCTAAACCAAATCTCCCCTCTTTCAGTTTAAAACTGGTCTGCCTTGTCCTGTCACTATCTACCCATGTAAGAGGTCACTCTCCATCTTATTTATAAGCTTCCTTCAAGTACTGAAAAGCAGCAGTGGGGTCTTCCCAGAGCCTTCTCTTCCCCAGCTCTCTCAGCCCATCCTCACAGGAAAGGTGCTTCAGTACTCTGAGCACCTTCATGGCCCTCCACTGGAGCTACTCCAACAGTTTCACAGTTTTCTTAGCTTTCCAGAAATCCCTTCTAGAGCTTGCTAGCTGTCATTGATTTTATTTTGCCCATAAGATCTGAGATGAGTAAAAGGTTACTCTGCTAAATGAAGCATGAACAAAGCCAGGGTGCAAACATTATGCAATATTAGTAGAATGGGATACCAAAGCCAGTACCGTGAATCATGCTCTGTGCGTGGTTCATTTATGACCTTTAGCCACAAATGTATGAGAAATCAAATATTATTACTCTGAATGAGTGATAATGGTGCTACCCAGCTGTAGGCCATCTTGAATGTTGTTCCTGTGCCCTTTAAACACTGCAGAAGTCTTATTCCTGCCTCTCTTCCTCACTGCTACATTCCATCTTGAAACCATTGACCCGTGATCCCAATCTCAATTTCTTGATTAGATCATCTTTAAAAATATGTAATTATATCCTTCCTTTGCAAAATAGAGATCAAATAATCTTTGCAGTGCAAGGAAAGGGTATTACATAAATAAGCGACCTCCCATGCCCCCACCTCCACCCAAAAAAATCAGTATTTAAATAACCATCACTCAGCTCTCTGTAAGAGACTTGGCTAGTCATCCAATTGCTGTGAAAAAAATGAGTAAAGGAAAATGCCCCTACAAAAGAAATTTAAAATGGTAGCAAAGTGGCCTAAGTGCTTTACAATGTAGATGAAGAACAGGGGCGAAAGTGGGGTTTTGTCAGCTCTTTTATCTGTGACTTGGTGGAACCTGGAAAAATGAAAGAAGAAAGGTGTAAGTGAATTGAAGCAGAAAGGAAGGAGAAAAGTAGAGAAAAGCTTCCCTACTTGCAGCAGATCTCTCTCTTGCACACCCATTTCTAGTTGTGGCTCTTGTTATTGCAAGAGATCATGGAAAAGACAGACAGATAAGTTGACTGCCTGTCTCTGTGGCAATCTCAGAAAAACATGAGAAGGGACATAGAGGAGACACATGACAGAGGACTACGAACCTCCTCCAGCTAGGAATGCAATCTTGCACTAGACTGTGAGAAGTTGGGACAACTTTAAGTGTATCACTCTTACGGAGAAAATATTTTATGGACACCAAAAAATGGGGGGATTGGGCTGATATTCACATAAAAGAAATAGTCCTTAAGAATACAAAAACCACACATAGAATGACAAGATTCACTAAGTATAGTTTAAGGTACTGTCTGACAGTAATAAATAGTCTGTGGGTGAATGAAGAAAAGTGGATGTGAATGCTCACGGAGTCCCTGAGTGCTTTTACATTGCTCTACTGTCAGCTGAGCAGTCCTGTAAAGGACCTTGTGAAATGGTCTGTATGGAGAGTTCTTTGGGTTGGTTATCTGGTCTCAAGTTTGAACCGTTAGCTGTGGATTTCAAGTGCCGTGTAAGATTTGTATCGGCTTTGATTTTTGCATTTCAGCAATCTAGCTTCCCTAAGCAGTGGCAGATACTCAAAACTCATGGTGATAAGTCTGTGGTATTTTCTGTTCCAAAAAGCAAAAAGCTTCTAACATTTCAGCTCTTATTTCTTAACACAGAAAACAGGGGGGCTAATCCCTAGCACACTGATTCTGAATGGACTGGCACAACTGCATCTGCTGTGCTTTCCTCACCATTGATTATTCTGTCAATCATAGAATGATTTAGGTTGGAAAGGACCTTAAAGACCATCCAGTTCCACCCCCTGTGCCATGGGCAGGGGCACCTTCCACTAGACAAGGTTGCTCAGAGTCCCATCCAATATGGTCTTGAACACTGCCAAGGATGTGGCATCCACAATTTCTCTGGGCAACCTGCTAAATAGATTCATATGTACAAAAGAGCTTCTCCTGCTTATATTTTTTTTCAGGTAAGACAGGGGGAAAAGCCAAGCACTTGGATTTCTTCAAAACATTCTGCAACTTCTCTGGGCAACCAACCTTGTATGTTATTCTCAGCTGAGACTGAGATACCAAATAAAGGCACAGATTTGTTGCTTATTCTGTGCTTTACACATCAGTTTCATCTCTGCTGATTTTAAGTACCTTCTGCTTGTGTGCTGAGTGCTGACAGTTGCTTGTTGGGATGTCTCAACTCTTCTGTAGTAAGAACTGACTGCAATGGAGTGTTTAGTTATCGGACCCTTTCTGGAACTCACACTGGCTCGTGTACACAAATGCACACACACACTTACATACTTCTCCTGCATTCTTTTGGGTTTTGTTAAAGAAAGCAAGTTCAAGGAAAGGCTTGTGCATTTCTGCATTTAAAGGTTTGTGAGTGTCCATCTATGAGAGTTTACTCAACAGGTTATTTGGGGAGCAGTCAGTGTTGTCCCTTCTACATCAGAGCTGTCACATATATGATTGCTGAGCAGGTACTGGAAAAGGATCATTGATTTTTGTGAACTGAAAAAAGAACAGAGAGAGCAGAGGAAAATATGGATGTAGTCTAAGGCATTTGGGAGTGGTGGGGGATTGAAACTGATTTCTTCAATCATGACTTTCTGTAAGTGTTCCAGCTTTTTGCTCTTAAAGGCAAGAGTGTCAAAGATTTCAGGGTTTTTCCCAGTTCTTAACAATCTTCCTTAACTTATTAAGATATGCTTCTGTAATCCACTACTCTGAACATGAGGCATGCAGCCAGCAGCTATAAAAATTAGGGTTACAGAAAAGGAGAAAGAACATAAAGTTTCAGGTGTACTGACAAGAACTGAATGGAGAAAAGGGAATTCCTACCTGAGAGAGAGATTGCTTTACTTAGAATCACAGAATCTTTATGGTTGGAAAAGACATCTAAAATCAGGAAGTCCAGCTGTCCAACCTTACTTGCTACCTTTAGGCTGCAAAGATTATGTGTGAGGGGAACAAAAAAAGGTGTGAGGAGTAGAAGAGCACACTTCTTTGATGAAGAAAATCTATTTCTGTAAAATACTGTCTTTGTTTTTAACATAAGTAAAACGCATTTAGATCTGTGAAGGCACTGCTACAAAAGTGTTAAAACTGCATTGCAAGAACTACAAGGTTTGAGGACCTATGCATTTTTTCTGATCTGAACCAGCACCTTGCCAGATTTTTTGACTACTGTCAGTCAGAGGATCACAACAGAGAAGGCTACAGGGACCTGCTGTGTACACTTTTAAGGTGAAAACCTGGTTAGTCTGTGAACACCTAATAGGGAAGAAGCTTGGAAAATTAGTGTGAGATAATAAGATATCCACTTGTTTGTCACATCATTGCTTATAAAGTACAGCAGCATCCAGGAGAGGTCAATAGCAGTCTTCTGAAGCTGTGTGTTTCAATTGGTCCAGCTGGCTCTGTAGAGACAAAATCTATTTTGACATCCTTCCTCTGTGTCAAGCTCTTTTAAGCTGCTCAAAAAAATGATTTGTACCTTGTTTTGCTGTGACTTTGAAAAAATAAAAGAGCAGCCCAAACTTTGCAGTTAGAGAAGTGAGAAGCTGCAGGGCACAGTGTTCCTACACTCAACAAGCTCAGTAGCTGTACTTCCCAGTTTTAAGTAAAGAAAAGCTTTGGAAACGAAAAAAAAAAAAAAAAGCATCATAGACTAAAAAGGTTTGGTTTCCTGTGGATTTAGTGTCATTATTGATCACAAGCTATGACTGGAGCGTTTCCCCATCTAGGGCATTTAAAGGTACTGTTTCACATGTAGATCCTCTGCTGCCTAATGCAAGCAGCTCCCTTTATGTTTCCCCACTGTGGGAATCCTGGTGTTTTGTCCTCCACCACCCATCAGTTATTGACCTGGATTTCAGATACCATGAGGATCAGTAAGGATTAACAGATATATACATTTCTGAGGACATAACGAAACACTTATAATGTGATGTCTTTATCAGGTTAAAAATACATTTTTCAGGTTTCAAAATGATTTGTGATTATCTTTTGAGGCAAAGGAGGTTGGTAACACTGCTCATTTTATTAAAAAATTTCTAAATACGATACTACATACTATTTATACTGTACTAAATATAGTATATTTACATATCTTGAAATTATATCCAGAATAAAACCCCTTGTTTCCAGTGATTTAAGCTGTCAAATAAAAAAGGTGTGCTGCTATCTAGCTGAAGAAATGTATTAGCATGCAGAAAGCAAGGCTCCTTCCTCTGGGAGGTTTTAATCAGGCCTCTTGTAGTGATTGAGATGCAATACCCTAAAATGAGAAAAATTATTAACAAAATCAAAAATCTAGAGTGCCTTTCACACAATATTCATCAGTGTATCTTACATAATTACATAGTCAATAAATCAACATAGTGTGTAAGTGCTTCAGTCATGGTGTAAATATCTTAATGACTGAAACATCTTCACACATGAATAATTTATACCTGTATGATTCATTTTTCATATCCACGCTTTACTTCAGCATGAAAAACTAATTCTTCTCTGTCAGAGAATGTGTGCTTGATTATTACCTTCTTTCTCTTCCTTGTGCTTATTTTCCACCATCAGACACACCCCATTTCTTCTCTTCTGGTTCCTCTAATGTAGTTATCTTATTTATTCATCCTGTCTGCCTTGGTTTGTGTTCCCAGTGCATTTCAACAGGCACCTGGGAAATAACACTCAGGCATAAGCTGCTTGTGCTTATGCAGTTTCCCAAGTAACTGGAAAAAGGACCAGCATCTTGAAAGACTTACACATTCTCAACAGATATTTGCATTTGGTTTCCTCTCCTCAAGGCAGCCGTTGCAGAAAGAACTTGTGCAAGTTGGGCTTTGCCATTTTCTGGATCAATATGAGTTAAAATTTCTGTCAAGGTATTGATGACAAATATTGTTTCAGTCTTCTTCCCATATATTTGTAAATGTGAAACTTGTGTGTAGCTCCAGGACCCACTGGAATGTTCAAGATGAAAATAACTGTTTTTCAGTGCAGGAACGGGAATAGGGAATACATAAATTCTGCTCTGCTGCACGTGCTTATTTGGCTGTTCGCAAGGCACTGCATGCATCCTGCCTTAATTAGACCTTTAACCAAGTCATCTAAGACAAGAATTTCATTATGATAAACTCCTTCTTTAGTTAGTAAGAGGAAGACAGGTAAATTAGTAACTTTAGTTACTAAGATAAAGACTGCTGAGGGCAGTTCATCCAGCTTTAAAGCTACTTAGTGCTTGAAGCTCCAGACAGAAATGCTGCTGGGTGGACTCTATTCTTTTAGCTCAGAATTTAAAGATCAGTTCAGGTTTGTGGAGCAGCTTATTTTGTAGTGCCTGTGAAGGTTGAGCCTTTAAAAATTCAACCCTAGTTGTGTGCAGAAATTGTTCACTCAGATTTAATGACCACTTTCAAAATTGCTGAACCTTGCCTTCAAACTCTCAAATTTGAACTTAAAAAAAAAAAAAAAAAAAAGAAAACCAGCAGGAATCTAAAAATTATTTCAAGTTGTGGGGGGAAAGGAGTTCTATAATAATTAACTGACACTTTCCTGGTATTGTATGTTATTCCATCCAACCTTTTTTTCACTCCATTTCTAGTTTATCTACATTACACTCTAATGAGGAAGAGCACCTTCACTGAGTGTTCATTACTCTCTCATTCAATTTCTTATATTATTATATAGATTGTTTTGTATGCTAATACCGTTTTACTATCTCTTCTCTGCCAGTATTACATGTTTTGTAATTTTTTAATTTTTTAGATTTAAGACTGAGTGGAATATCTTATATCTGTCTTCTCCCCCATACTTGGAAGCCCAGCTGCAGTTCTTACACAACTTCTGTCTTAGTGTCTTCTGAGACACATCACAATTGAATGCTGTCTTTGTATCCCCACAGCTGGTTCCAGTATGTTGTGAATGCCAGTCTCTCCTGCTTGCGGACAGGACGTTTGGTAACTTTGATCCAGCATAAGTCTTCATTTATTCCGGTTTTCGTATTCTGATTGAAAGCACCTCCAAAGGCTTCTGATAGCACTTTGTTTGTCTCAGTCTTTTAATATCCTTAAAGGACATCTTCTCTTACTGTATCTTACTGCACTGAGTTATTGATCAATGGGTATTGGTTAGTAGGAGTTCTCAGCCAGTCTCCAGAATGTACTTCACCCTGATCCCTGCCTGCTTTGTTTTGGCATTTAGGAAGAAGCCTGCTGTGTTTTTGCTCTGCTATGTCTAGCACTTTTTCTCCGGGGTAGTATCTCACCAAGTCATCAATCATGACTGTTTGTCCAACTTATTTTCCTGTTTTCTGTATTCAGTGTTGATCATTTACTATGTCCTGTTGTAAGGCAGTATTTTGTCCAGTGGTACGATGTTAAAAGAATCTTCTGAACCTCCTCACATATATTTTGCTTTAATTTCTAATACTTCTAGGTGTCACACCTCCTGCACTTTCACCATTTTGTCCTTTCTTTTGTGAAGGATTTCTTGTAGACCCTTTCTTTATCTTCTTCATTTGATTATTACAGCTGCCGTCTACAGACCTTCATTATGTTTTGTGAAAATTCATTTAGCTTCCTTCTCTAACCTATTCACTTATTAATTTTTTTCAGATAATTTTTGACTTTTTAAATTAATTCTGTTTTTTCAGCATGTCTGTTTAAATTTTGGGTAATATTTATCTCCAGTTATTCAAGAGAATGATTCACTAACACATCCTGTTTCTCTCATCTGATCCATCTCTGATTCTGACACACTCTGAAACTTTTGGACATCCCAAATTCACAAACTTCCTCTTGCTTTTATCGTTTTCAACATCAAGAGCTGATTATTGACTCCTTAAATGACTATTCCAGTATTTCTTGAAGTGGTATGTTATCTGGTTAGAGAAATAGAATAGCCATGGAGATTTTATGTGGGGAAAACATGAAAATGGCATAAATACCACATTGGTATAATACTGATCTTTTGTTGTCTAATTTTAACAGATTCAGTAGCAACAGCTTCTGGGCCACTGCTAGTTGAAGTTGCCAAAACTCCTGGTGCTGCTCTTGGGGTTGCACTAACTACCTCGATGTGCTGCAACAAACAGGTCATTGTCATAGACAAAATCAAATCTGCAAGTATTGCAGACAGGTGAGTGTGACAGAGAACTGACACTGCAGGTCCATGCATCCATTTTTCTTCTTTTTTCTATTTGGTCTCGTTTTAAAGGAACCCTTCCCTTTTTTGAGAAAATCGACTGAACCAGGTCCTCTCAAGGTTGCATGTCTTAAAATTAGCACTTTGTCAGACGGCTGTTCCAGACTGCCAGGTCTAAGACTTCCATCTCCTTTAGCTCATCCGTGTAGTAGTCGGTGACATAGCCAGCCCCCATGTAATACGTGACTGGCTGCTTGCGCTATGCAACACAGGAGTCTGGCTATTAAATGTAACACTGTGGCAGAGATCAGTGTTTAAAAAAAAGAAACGTAACCCACTGGGATTCTTGAAGTAAGCCCACCATATGGAACAGCTGTCAAGGGAAGTAAATTTTGAGGCTTTGCAACCTTGGAGTGTTCTTTTAGGGTATATCACTCATTCTTGTGGCACAGTGAAATGGAACTCCTTATGTCTGGATTCTTTTACTGATATTTTAGAATACAAATGAGGTATAAGAAAGACTGGCTTCTGTATTTCTAAATTGTTTTGCTGTAATATTTCCACTTCATTTAAACCTTCAAATAAAACCATTTAAACCATTAAAATTATAGCTAGATATTTTTCCCCAGTGGTCTGATCCTTTGCAACAGATTTGTGGGATCTTTTCTGGGGTGTGTGGGCGTGTGTGTGTGTATGTGTGTGTTTATACATATACAATATATTTCTATATTCATATCTCTACTTGATTTTTTTTAAATATTATGTTTCAGCAGCAAATTCCTCCTGCATGTCCCCAGTCACCCTACCTTGTAACTCCTCTTTAGCAACGGTGCTTTTGGTAGCACCCACTTGTAGCAGTGAGTCTACAGCTCCTCTGTGGGCTTTTCCCTACAGTAGAAACTTTGAGAGTGACGGCCATTGATCCAGGGGTGTTCTCCAGTTCAATGGTGCAGGATGCTTTAATTTTCTCCCTCTGTTTTTTCCCATTTCACAGGGGGTAACCAATTAAAGGAGCTGTCCACTTGACTGGTACGTCGGGATGCTGACTGCTGTGTTTGCATTTCTCAACTCATCCAGTAGCCAGTCTCTTGAGTGCAGCAAAATTTAGCAGATAGCCCCCTCCCCACCCCACTCCTAGAGTCACCATGCTAGCCCTGGTTTCATTATTTGTTTGACTACTGCATAATTTCATCATCATTTACAGCTTTTGTACTAATAAATGTTTGAATTATAACTCAAAAAATGATGAACTGGGTGCTTGTGTGAGGGATATGTGACCAAGTTATTCGAGTCTCCTTAAGCTCTTCTCATTTTATCCTGCTGCCATTCACATATATTTTAGAGTCAGCTACCCCATTGCAGTTTGCAGTTCTGTGAGTGATGTCTTGGCATATACTGTATTAACGGAATTGTTTTTAAGGTTTGTATTAATAGAGTTAAAGTCTGACCAGTGACAGTGCCTACAAAACACAAATGTCTCTCGAAAAAAAAGAACATGTTCATAGTTGTCATGACCAGTTTGAAGGCAGAAAAACTCACTGTGCAAGCAAATAGCCTACCTGATCATACCAAGTTTTTCCCCTTTTATATAGATGTGGTGCATTACATGTAGGAGACCATATTCTGTCCATTGATGGCACCAGCATGGAGTACTGTACACTGGCGGAAGCAACGCAGTTTTTGGCTAATGCAGCTGATAATGTCAAACTGGAGATCCTTCCCCACCACCAGACTCGGCTAGCACTGAAAGGCCCAGAGCACGGTAAGAGGATCTGTAGCACCAAATACCTTTTTCTCTTTCTTTCTTGTGCTTTACCTACCCAAGCTGAATGGTCAAAGCCATCGCCGCAGTTATGTCTGTAAATGTTTCAGCTCCCCACGTTATGCTTCTGCAGTTTCTGAGCAGCTCTGTGTGTTCTTGGTCTTAATGAGCCCTCTGAGATTGCTGTGGACAGAGAGGGAAACATTTTGCTAAGAAATACCTCTACAAACTTGCAAGTGTTCATAAAGACACCTGTTGACTCTACAATTGCAATTGTTGCAATTGTTGAGGGTGCTATGAGATACTTCAGTAAATTAATCTCTACATTGATTCTTAAATTTAGAGTGGGGAAGTAGTACCACAGCCAACTTATTTTCAGCATATTGATTTGACAGTTATGGTCAATTAATTACACCTGTTCTCCCCTAAAATATGTAAACCCCTCCCGTATTTTCTCATGTTAATGGCATTATTATTTATTGCCATCATCTTTTAAAGTGCTTCTGAGATTGCTTCACAGGTTCACTGTCAATTTGGAAACAGCTCCCTAGATTGCAGACCTTTTCACTGTGATACTTACTTCATATCAACATGCTTGAATAGAGTAGCTTTGCGTTCTCAAATAAAATGTTTGTAAAATGTCTTAGTATTTGAAGATGGAGGTTGCCTGTCTTATCTTCTAGCTAATCATGAGAAAGTGGCTAATTCACAGTAATCCTTGAATTCAGTCTAAAATAGCACATCTTGATAGACATCAAAACAGTAGCAAGGGTTGTCAAATACACAGAGAATGTGTATTTGCAACATGTGTTGCAGCATGAACCAGTGGTATAATTTTTCTGAGCCTGTAGTACTGTGCTTCTGCCTGCTTTAGACCAAGGCCTAAAGGTCTGAGGTCTCAAAATGTCAGTGATGGTAAATGTTCTGGGACATCCATGCAACATCCAGGTTGTCTCTTGATAAGTGGTGTTCTAGACAGTTTTTCAGAGTAGGGAATACTGAACTAGTGATAGAGGAGACATTAGTTTCTCCTAGACCAGGATGAATAAAAAGTAACCTTTGCAATTACATGTTCTCCCTGTACTCAGCTCTTTCCCTTTTCTACTTAAGCTGCTTAAAGCCACAAGGAGCAGAGTGATACTGCACAAGCAGAATGAGTTGAAGCCCAAATTTGCAATGTACTTCCATTCCTTTCGGTTATGGCAGTACATTGCAAACAAATCTTTCTTTTTCTTTGAAGCAAAGATGTCATGCAGTTAATTTCTGATGGTTAAAAAATTTTGAAGACTGTTTTTTTTGGGGGGAAGACAAATGCTGGGGCCAGTGATTTGTGTAGATGATTGTGTTGCTTGAAGCAGTTGGTTGGTAAACCAACATTTATAACAGATTGATGCTGTTAATATTCTAACCAGTGTAGATGCTTAGAAAAAGCAATGCTCTAGCTATGCCTGAGTTAAGAACTGTCCGTTACAAAATCATATCAAGGTGATCAGCAAAAGGTGATATATAAGAGCATCTTTTGGGGGAAAGTATCCCTAAAGTAATAAAGTTGCTTTCTTCAGTAAAGCACAATAACTAGGATGCTTACAGATTTTTTCAGCCCCTCACCAAGTGGTGCTACCACAACATCATGACCAATTCAAATATAACAAGCTTTATGGAAGCAAGTTCCCTCTTAGAAACAACCTTTTATCAGGTGTGGTATGACCTAGAGGCTGCAGAGAGTGAAAATCTCCCTTGCTATATCTGGAATAAGCTGAGTCATTAGGGCTGTATCTGCTGAGCTCAGTTATTGGTCTTGTGGGAATATGTTAGGAATTTAAAACAGGCAGAAAAGTCAGTATATAAAATAAACTGAAATTTTAGCCCTAAAATAAAGTGAAGAGCTCTATAAAAGATAGGATTCTTTTTCATGTTTTTTTTTTTCCTTTATACTGTGGTGCTGACATTAATTTCTCTTGCTGCCCCATTAGTTTTATGTTTACTATACACAACCCTGTACTGGAAAAGCTGAAATTACCACTAAATTACTCTGGTTACACACAAAAGGGTTTTCTTTTACAGAACTTTTTTTGAATTGGGACTATCCTTCTACAAGCTGAGCAAACTGAATTTGTGTACTTTCCCACTTTGTAGGACATTTTTATCTCTACTCTCGGCATGAAAATAAAACATTAAGAAATCTCAAGGACTGCCAGATAATTTCCTGCTGGAAGCAGTCTTTTTTAATTAAACAAGGCTCACAGCAGCTTGAAAATAATGAAAATCCACCTGGCCACATTGTTCTTATCAGATTTTAATTTTTTCACTGTAGTTAAAGTTAAGAAATCTCACTGTCTGTGCACATAATTGAAGAGATGGTTTCGTCTGAGAAGGCATGCAAAGTTTCTAAGACACATAAGGTCATATCAGGCTGCTTCTGGTGTTTCTGGGAGTTTTCTGGCTAACATGAGATTTTCCAAAGTCCCTGAGGGTGGTGGTGCCAGTGGGTGAGGAACCCCAGGAGCACAGACCCAGCCTGGTGCTGACATTGCACCCCTCCCTTACTTTTGATATCTGATATTGGGGCAAAAAAATAATTCTTCTGATTCAAGTACTTACCAGGGCACAGTGTTCTCATGGAGGGATGCAACTCCAGGGCAATCTGGCTGAAGACACAGGGCCAGGTCAGGCAGCTCTAGGGTCTGCAGGGTCATGGTGAGCCCCTATGCTCCCCTTTCCCTGTCCCTTCCCTGGTATGCACTCCTTAGATCCACCCTGTAGAGACAGGCATCACTCTTGAGTCAGAAGGAGTAGTAGAGTCAGGCAATTAGCACATGAGGGCTCATGTAATATGAAGTGAAACCAGAGGACAGCTTTACTTCTGCCAGGGCACAGGGCTTGCTGTGGTGGCTGCCCTTTTCCCCCCTAATTTTGTCTTGTGGAGTAAGATATGAACACAAGGTGTAGGTCCAGCCTAAATGCTCAAGGTTTTGGGCTCCTGTAAAAGGCCAGCGTGGGGACAGACAAGTCTGCAGCCATTGTAGGTATAGCAGGTAGTAGAGCACATGGGACAAAGACAGCAAACTCTGTTTTATAGAAACAGATTTAGAAACAGTTTAGATTAGATATTAGGAAGAAATTCTTCACTGCGAGGGTGGTGAGGCACTGGGACAGGTTACCCAGAGAAGCTGTGGCTGCCTCATCCCTGGAAGTGTCGAAGGCCTGGTTGGAAGGGGCCCTGAGCCACCTGGTCTAGTGAAAGGTGTCCCTTCCCATGGTAGCAGAGTTTGAGCAAGATGGTCTTTAAGGTCCCTCCAAACCCAAACCATTCCATGATTCTGTAGCATGGGTGAATCCCTTGGTGTTTTAAGACAAAAAACTCAGTGAATACTTCCCAGTTTGAACTGTGCCTTTATGGTTCAGCAAGGATACAGACATGCTGAATTTAATGATGGATATACTGTATTTAATCAAGGAGACTTCAATCCCTTTCCTTTAAGATTTTACAACTGAAATGCTTCCCATTCTCTTAGTAAATACCGGTCTTCACTTAGAGCACATAGAACCTGCAATTAAATAATGAAATACAGTTTTCAAATTTCATCCAGTGAAGGATCATTTTAAAGTTTTGAAGATCAAGATTAAAAAAAAAAAAAACATAAAAACCACAAAACAAAAATACAAAATTGCAAATCCAGCTAATCAATAAGACCTCTTTTCTTTATTAACCAGATTTCAGGATAGAGTTTTCCTGCTGCTGGCATTGGGAAGTCATTTACTGCACAGAATAGCAGAATGCCAGTAATAGATTGTGGCAAAAATTAAAATGTCAATACAGTAAATTGAAATGGCAGGGAAGCATCTCCATTCTAGGCAATGCCATGTAAAGTATCTAGTTGGTCTTTTAAAAATAGATTAATGCAAGCAGAGAGTTATTAACCTTCAGTTAGTGGTCGTGTGTAGTATCTTAGTATTTTCTGAGAAAGTTTGCAATCTTAGCCCCTAAGCCAGAAGGAGATTAGAAATTGATTCAGTAATCATAATGTTTTAAACAAATAGAAAAAAGCAAAAAAACTCAATCAGAAACATTTTTTCTGAGAAAAAATATTATTTCTGCTCCTCAAACTAGAACCCCCTGATAAGAAGACAAGACCAGGTTATTTATTACTTTATTTTATTTTATTTTGTTTTTATTTTATTTTATTTCATTTTATTTTCAATTTGTTTTCATTCTCTTGCTTTTGGTTTGTAGTTCTTCTTGGTTTTCTTTGTGCAATTCAGTTACTTTTACTTCTTCTCTGGTCCTTTTGTTTTCTGATTTTCCATCATCCCTTCATGCGGGCAGTGAAGGTTGAAAGAAGCAACAGGCAACTTACCTGGGATTCGTGTGCCAACAGCCACAGCAGCCTCCTCACCTACCACCATTATAACACCTACCACCCTGACCATTGCAGGATGCCAGCCCTGAAATTCCAGAAAGCGCCTCCTCAAAAAAGCCTTCGTAATGTTCCACACCTTTTCCTGCTGACATACTCACTTTTCTTCTTCTTCCTCCTCCTCCCTCTTCCTCCTGCTCCCTCCCTTCTTCTTTCACTCATACTTTTCCCATTTCAGGCTCTAAAACCTTTTCAGTTTTACGGATGCTACACTTTTTCATAGCCATACCAAGGTTATTTCTGACATTTTACACCTTTTCTGCTCTGTAACAAAGCAGCCTTTGTAGACAGGAAAAGGCTTGAAAATTCTGAATGAATCAGCTCTTCTTCTATGTATGAGTGGACCATTGGATTGGAAAAGTATATATAAAGCATGATTTTTGAATGCAAAGCATTGCTTACAAATCTTTGTCAGAAATTACCTACTACAAAAAGGCATTTCTAAAATCAGTGTATCTAGATATATTGATTTGCATTAGTTTGGGGATATGTGTTGAAAAATTTAATTTCACATGGTTTTCTTAAAATAAGTTGTACACTATGAATATATCTTTTGTGTCTACATTATCATTGTTAGCTTCCAGCAACTGTTGTCATGAAATGCTGGCTTTACTTTTTCCTAGGGTCACCTGTGTGGTTTAATGTCTTTGTTATTGGAAATGCACAAAGCATTCCTGTGCATCGTACACAGCCTATACGTAAAATGTTTGATTCATTGATGAGTTACAGGCGTGTGCCGCGCTCTTCTGTGAAGACTGAGTGCTGTATGCCAAGTGTTTGATTTCTTACAGCAGCTCTGGTGTCTTCATCCTTCTCTCCTACCTCCATGAGTGCATACAGCCTGAGTTCCCTGAACATGGGGACCTTACCTCGCAGCCTCTACTCCACCAGCCCACGTGGGACAATGATGAGGCGGAGGATGAAAAAGAAGGACTTCAAAAGCTCCTGTAGGTGGTAACTGCATTTGCTCAAAAATGTGCAGTGAATTAATGGGTGGAGGAGGGGGAAGATGCAGAAAAAAAGTTGCACAGTACTTTAATTAATACACATATATTCTGGACAGGAGAGAGAGTTTCTGGTAGATGTAGGGAAATATAATGGTAAAAATATTTGTTCCATGCTAAAATGAGATGAGGAGATGCTATGCAGCATAGCCATCTCATCTGAAATTTATAAAGGAATGTTTTCTTCAGACAGTGCTGGAAGAGTTTGTTAAACCATTACTGAAGTGATTTTAAAATTCCTTTCTTAACTCTTCCAGTGTCCGTAGGGAATAGAATTCTTAGCTGAATAGCCAAAAACAGATTGCTGGTAAGCTCAACCAGCTGTCACATTAGGGAAGGCAGAGCTTGCCACAGCACCTCATAGGTAGTTCTAATGTTTACAGCTACACCATGACCTGTACAGTTATTTTGGTGAGGAAGAGCAACAAGTTACAGTGAAGACTAAATAGTCTCATTTGACCACTCTCTGGAACTCAAAGCATGGATTGCCTATGAGTCAGTCATTTCCCAAGCCAGAACAGATCTATTCAGGCTGTTCCATTTTGCATATTGCTAAGTATTCACTGGGCTGGAAAGAGTGTGGCTGTGTCAGTGCATTTTTTCCCAGGCTCCATGCAAGTGCCATCTCTCTTTTGGCTTGTCCATCCTTGTGCGATCCACAGCAGCTCAGTTCCTCCAGAGCAGGGAGGTGAGAACTGCTCTGTAAATCATTCGCTCTAGATAACAATGCTCAGAAGTCCACTCTGAAAGAACTGAGCTGCTGCACATTACAGCACTTGCTGCTGTGTTTTAAGGAATCCCCATGGTCATAGTAAAACCAGAGCAAACAAGCAGCTTCTAAGGCCAGTCACTACAGAACTGTGAGAATACATTAGAGAGGAACTGAGGTTTTGCTTTCTTGCAGTTTTTGTTGCTTGCTTGTTCTTATTTCTTCTGTAAAGCACATATTTTTGCATAACATTTGCCTGTAAGTGCATTTTTTGGTTTTAATCTGATCAGCCATTTTTAACAGCTCATCTGTTGACATTTTAGCTTCTAATGCATTCTTTTGGGTCATGGGGGGATACTGTGTCTGTCATGCTGTGGTATCAGTAGAGGTCCAGCTCATACATGTTCTTCTCTGCACGTGAGAAACAGTAGTAGTGTTACACTAGCAGTAATTTATTTGAATTATAAAATCAATGCAAAAAATCATTCATCAATTGTGCTATATTGTAGCTGTTCAACAAAGGATGAAATCATCAAAGCCAATCCTCTTATGGATTTTGGATGCAACTGTAACTTGCATTGTTAAATTTTTCAGATATTTTTCCTTCAAGGAAGCCTTGTCCATGTTATCTTGCAAAGACTCAAAACAAGGCCAGTGGTGTGGCATTTAAGTGGAACAGTCACATAAGTACTGCAGCCCACCTAAAAGATTTTTCAAGTCAGAAGGCCCTGGGGATGACAAGCTGCTATGAGTAAACAAATCTCTAGATAGGAGAAGTTAGGAGAAGGCTTAGTTGTGCCTCATTTATTACCCATTCACATTGTGAGGTCTTGATATAGAGCATTACAGAATACCTGAAACTGGCCCCATCACTGAGTGGTCAGTGCCTCGTTACAACCTGTGACTACATCAACAGCCCTGAACTGCAACGTGTTTCAGAGGAGCTGGCTGGCCAGCCAGACTTGTTTGCTCTTTTTGTGAGTTTGCTTATCAGCACATGCAGAGTTCCTTACTCTGTTAGTAGACTTATACCCATTCTTGTGACAGCAGTAACAGCCAACTTAAGAGACCCACACTGCTCTGAATGTCCTGCAGTGGACCAGGATAGAGAATGTCCAGTCCTGTACATTTCCACTGTCCATTGACAAGGCTTGAAAAGCTCTCCCTTTGTGGGAGACTCGTGAGAACCAGGTAGATTGACTGCTGTGCTTTTCATGGAAAAGGAGTAGCACAGTCTTAATTTTAGGGTTTTTTTCTTTAAGCTAATTGGATCATTTGAGAGTTTTATTAAGGTAAATTTTAATAAATATTTTAGAATGTTACTTGGGAATAAAAATATGTAGGTTGTTATAAAGTTTACATTGCAAATTATTTAGGAATAGTTGCACAACATAATGTGATCATGGCATAATTCATGAAGATGAAGTGTGATGGCACGAGGGGTTACAAGACTTTTATGGTCATGATTTACCAATCATTGCATTAGTTATGCAGATCTTCCTAAATATGTGACTGTAAAAAGTGAGGGCATGCCCTGCTGCTACAAGCTTTTTTTATGCCACTTGTTTTCAGGTTTTGTTCTTCCTCTAGTTTTGTTTTTTTGTTTGTTTCTTTGTTTAAGGTGTGGGATTCTTTGTGGAAACGCTTAGATTATTATTTTGTTAGAGTTTAAATCCTGAAGTATTTTGTAACAGGTCCCTATTAGTGGTTGGAAGAGAGACATAATTTATATCAATTTACTTTACTAGGGTTGCATATCTGATAGAAATTGGAGAGGGTTTTGTGAACATTTTTCACTTTCTTGTGGGTCAGAGTGGAAGACTGGAGGTATAGTAATCCATAGATGCACCTTGAAGCACATCTTGTTCTGCTTCTTGTATAACTGCAGGCATAAAAGTAACAAGTACATAATCTTAAAATTCACAATCATGATTTACATATCTGCAAAGCATATAGCAAACTGGCCCCCAGGAATGTTGCTAAGAGTTAGAGGAGGACTATACAAGTATGCTGGGACGTACCCCTAGCAATAGCAGCCGGTGTTCACTGGAAATACCAACACATCCATGTCCCCTTTTGAAATCAACAGCGCTGCTTCCTGGCCTGTAAAAATTCTAATCCATCAAAGAGCCAAAAAATGCCAGTGTTTCTTGCTACAGTTACTGCTGAGTTACAAACCCCAACGTGCTCATGGGTTTGGGTACCTTTGGTGTTTAGAGTCTTAGGATATAGCTTTTGTTACATGATTAGGAAAGGATGATTTCATCTCTGAGGGGTTTTTTTGTTTCTGTTTCTCTTTCCTTTTCTTTCTGAGTGGAAGTTCCTAATTGTCGTATTTAAGTGTTGGCATCATCAAAATGTTTGTCAGAGTGAGTTTTAAATCCCACAGATAGTGACTTCATTTCCCAATGTGAATTAAAACTTTTACTGTCCTGGAAGTTGAAATAAATTTTATGAGATATTTAAGTTCCTGGTAGGACATTATAAAAAGAGTAAGAAGGTTACAGAGTCAACTAGATACCTGCTGCATGGAGGGAATAGAGACATAAGCAATGGGAAATAGAGATGAAGTTAACAAGTAATTGTTATATGACCTTTAAGAAAGAGAAAATTGAACTTTCCTTTGCCCTAAATAAGGATGTTTCTAGAAGGTGTCTTAGGTATTATATTAATTTATTTGGTTTCATCATATTTTAGCCTTTGCAGCAATGAGGGCTGGAGAAACCTATTTCTCACATGCAGTAAATGCTAAAGCTGATGGAAGTTTTTAAGAACAGATTTTTAGTATTTACATTTGTGTGTAAGCATATCTTATTGAGTGCAGATAAAAGAAAGAGTAAGAAGGAAGCTATTGAGTATCTAAAATAATGCACAGTTCTTAGAAAGAAAACTTAAAACAAGATATGAGGAAGAATTCACAGTTATTTCGAAGAGGCAGTTTTAGAGTGGGAAGGAGCTTTGCTGGAAGAAAACAGAAACTTGTGAGGTTTTTGGCAAGTGAAAATTTTGCAAAGAACTGTCATTGCCAACTGTGCCACATCAATCAGATTTATACTAACTGATGTAGAGCAAAAGTTGCAACCCCATAGTGTGGGAAAATACTTATATGTATACTCTGACATCTTTTTACAGTTTTGCTAATATTACCTATAATGTCAAAATTTTTTTCCTGCATGTAAGAGAAAAAAAAAATGCACAGGTAAACTATCCCTCAAATAAACGATGACATTTTACCTAATTCTTAGCAGACATGCATATGACATGAAAGGCAATAGTTTGTCACTGGGGGAATTCAAACCATAATGCAATAGACATTTAGACAGAGGTCAGGGAGGCAAAGGTGCAGTCTCCTCCTTTCACAGGTAATTGTATTGAATCTCACTGTTGTTTTTGTCTTGATCTGTACTGCGGAAGTGTCAGTAAAGCAGGGGAACAGGAGTAGCTGCCCAGGTTTCTCACAGAAGGGTCCCCCAGTGGCTTTGAGAGATCCAACAGAACTTTTTTCTCACAATGCCTTGAGATACACTGGTTGCCAAAACAGAGTGGTTTGTTCAACTTCCTTACATTAACCAATTAGCCTGACGTGTTTGACTTATAGCAAACATGTACAAGAAGGTATCCTTACTTCCTGCAAGCAAGCCTGATCCATGTGCTTTTTTGCTAACAACAATAAATGGCTGTGAGATGTTCAAAAGAGGAATGTGCCTGAATAACAGCTGGGCTTGTGCCTCCAATTCCCTTAGTTCCTGTTGGAGTTTTGCTTATCCATGCCTCCAACCTAATGCAAACAGAATTCAAGGATGTCCTGAGATTTTTGGAGTGGGGATATCAAACACATTTATTTTACTCAGAACAAGAACTATGTCTTTGCATTCCAGCATACAGCCAGATGTTTTCTATTATCTTATATGCCATAACTGTTTGTACATAATTTATAAACTCTAGCCTAAATTGGCTTTTAAACAGACATTTCATTGACTAGATGTATTGTAAAGAACAATTTTCTAAAAAATAATGGAACTTCTGCTGTGTATGAATGTCTTTCCTCCTGGTCTGCTCTGTTTTATAGTGTCTTTAGCCTCTAGCACTGTTGGTTTGGCTGGGCAGGTCGTCCACACAGAAACCACAGAAGTAGTGCTGACAGCTGACCCCATAGTGGGGTTTGGGATACAGCTCCAGGGCAGCGTGTTCGCTACCGAGACCTTGTCCTCTCCTCCCCTCATTTCCTACATTGAGTCTGACAGTCCTGCAGAAAGGTGAGCCTCTTTAATTGACTGCTGAATACATTCGGTGAGAATTCCTTGGGTGCTTTGGGCTCGTTGCTTTCATTCAGTTTGTGACAAATTGCAGGGCCTTGCTCAGTGGAGTGGGGCAAGTAATACACTTTCTGTTCTGACAATGGTGTTTCATGCACTTGATCAGCTATAAAAGAATGACAAGCACCAGTGTTCTGACCATACAGAGTCCTCCAGAAGGGGGCTGGAAGCTATATTAATGCAAAATAAAACAAAACAAAAAAATCAGAAAAATCAGTGGAGTCAAAATAGTGATAATTGAGCGTGCCAGGGGGAAAGCTATATCCAGCTCTGTTCAGTTTCAGTACAGAATCAAATCTTAGGGAGTACCAGAATTTTGACTTACTAATTATTTCAATTACATTTTTATGCTTATATATGTATTTAATCATGTCGTGAGAATGATAGCAGCTGCACAGACAAGCACCAGCTGCCATTTCACCTGCAGCCCAGGGTCAGAGGCACAGATGATGTCCATGGGTGGGGTGGAAGCAGCTGGGACCCCTCTTCCTGGGCCCCAGCACCTGGAGGGCATGACCCATACTGGGAGTGCTTGATGGTGTCGTGGTACAAAGGGGCTGCAGCCTCTGTGCCTAGGTAGCTTGTCGAGCTGCTATGCCACAGTTATCCTTCAGGGTCTGGTTGAAGGTGTTTGATCAGGTGGGTCATATTAGAAACTGCGTGGCCAGCCAAAAACCAGGGCAGTGATCATGTCCCTGTGCTTGGCGCTGATGAAGCCACACCTCAAGTGCTGTGCTCAGTTCTGGGCCCCTCTTTATATCAAGGACATTGATGTGCTGGATGTGTCCAGAGAAAGGCAGTGGAGCTGGTGAAGGGGCTGAAGAACAGCTCTGAGAAGGAGCAGCTGAGGGAGCTGGGGGTGTTTCATCTGGAGGAAAGGGAGGGGAGCCTTATAGCTCCCCACAACTATCTGAAAACAGGATGTAGCCAGGTGGGGATTGCTCTCTTCTCCCAGATAACACGCAACAGGACAAGAGGAAATGGCCTCAATTTTAGCTAGGGGAGGTTTAGATTGAATATTAGGAAACATTTCTTCAATGAAAAAGGTTGTCAAGGACTGGAACAGACTGCCCAGGGAAGAAGTTCAGACTCTGTTCCTGGTGGTATTTAAAAGACATGTAAATATGGCAATTCCACACAGAAAGGGTGGAACTTGTCAGTGCTGGGTTAATGGTAGGGCTCAGTGACCTTAAAGCATTTTCCCAACCTAAATGATTCTGTGATTCTGTGATACTGCTGCTTCTGGTAACATGAACATCTGATGATTGTTTTGTATTGTTTTGTACCAAGGTGTGGGGTGCTGCAAATAGGAGACAGAATAGTGTCAATAAATGGTATCCCAACAGAAGACAGCACATTTGATGAGGCCAATCAACTGCTCAGAGACTCTTCTATCACCAACAAGGTCACTTTGGAAATAGAATTTGATGTTGCAGGTATGAATGTCCTGTTATTCTGTCTTGCAAGAAAAATGAAGGAATAAATCCCAAGTACATTGCAAGTGTTAGGCATCTGAGGTAGAGGTTTTCTTCTCACATCTACACCATTCAGTTTTCAAGTGACTTATTTGAAACGTGGTTTCTTGTACAGCCTTCTCATTTCACACAGCCCTGCAGTCTACTTCTGAAAGCAAATAGAAATGACAAGTCCTGTATTAAGATCTGGTGAGTGTCTCTCCTCTGAGTTATTTCCAGACATTTTTCTGGCCTGAGGTAGAAATGTTGTGCTAAACAGAGACAAATCCTCTACAGGCCAAATAATTAAATGTTTCGCAAGACAGAAAATTATTTAAAAGGGTGGATAAACAAAAAAACTCTTGAGGTGTTTCACTTACAGTATCTCCAAATAAAATAATAGAAAATTAATTAATAAAGGCCAGAAGTATAATTGTGAATTTTTCTGGTGAATATTATTATTAATGGCATTCCTTTATTCTGTAATGTGTTTAAGCATGCAGAATATACCCATGAAATCAAACTGTGTATATCAAGTACACATTATATGTGTGCACCACATATATTATATAGATATATATATGTGTGTGTGCACCACATGGATTCATTTTCTTCCTGTTAGATGTTAAACCCATGGCAGGTACCTTAGTGGGCAGTTAAAAATAAGTGTTAGTCCTGCAGCAACAAAGGTCAGAAATCCTTACGACCCAATCTCCTGTCCTTTTAATTAAAAGCTGTCTGCCAGCAGTAAAATTTTCCCATGTGCTCACAGAACTTGCATATGAGCTAAAAACCTGCAGTCTCAGCTGGCTGCTGGCCCATGCAATCTCCACAAATTCAGTTAAACCTTAAAAATTTGAGTAACAGTGAAATTACCAGTAGAGTTATAAATCATACCTCCTTCATTTTAGCACCCATGTTTCATCCCTGCCTTGGGACTCTGATGTGATTTCATCAACTTACATGCATAGTTCCATGCTCGTGGAATTGCTGTGCCTTATAAATTATCTAACATTTTTAATGTTTTTTTTATAGAATCAGTTATACCAAGCAGTGGAACATTTCATGTGAAACTACCAAAGAAGCATAATGTGGAACTTGGCATCACTATAAGTTGTAAGTACAGGGGCTTATTTTTCAGACCATGTTTATGGGATAATCTGCAGATAGTGGGTCTTGTAGCTGCAGACTAACATTTCTTTTGGTATAAACTTCTTTTTCCTTTTTCTAGTATTTTAGTATTTTGAAATACTGTTCTGTAATATATTTATACTCCCCTTTGAGTAGTTAACAAAGCAAGAAGTTTGCCAAATCTAATGTTTGACTTATTCCTTCACATGCATAGTATGTATTTAACTCCTATTAAAGTTATTAATTAAATAAATAAATAAATAAATCAGCAGAATTAAGTCCATGCAAAAGCATTTCCATAGCTAGGAAGTTTATAGCAGAGTCTGTCATGGTCCCTCACAGGCTCCTGAACAGAACCCCACTGAAGGGTCTCACAGACAAGAGGATCCACATACCTGGTGTTATTTTCTGCTTCAGAACCCAGATACATCCTCATTCTCTATAACTTTTGGGCAGTCTTGAATGTGTGGGTCACAGCAAAATCCCCTTTCACTGGGGATTGCGGAGATTGCTGAAGAAAGTCACAAGAGCCTGCATCAGTCTGTTTCTCAAAAAGTATTTGTTGCTGTGGTTTGAAATTAAAAGTGTTCCTATACTTACATTGTGAGGAGACAGTAAAGCAATGTGTTAGAACTGGATTTTGACGAGGTGAACTCCGGCGTACTGAATTCAGCTCTTGACAGAGGGAAAAACAATCCATATCAAAGTTAATGGGCTTGACACTGCAGAATCTGGTGTCATCAGAATTAACATTCTTTTATGGCTGTGGCCTTTCTTAGCCTATTAGTCTTCCTTTGGAGTTTTTCATCTGTCTTGTGGGAAGGTTGTGCTTTGTCTTCTATTATTGAAGCTTTTACCAGCACAGTGGAATATGGTTAATCAAAAGTACAGCAGGGATCTCAGTGCTGAGGATTAAAATGAGAGCCACTGCAGGCCTGTTTGTTTGTGTTGCACACTTGAATGAGTGACTGTTAGACTCTGTAAGATGTGATGTGATAATAGAAGCAAAATCATAGTTGTGCATGTATCTGTGCACATGAAAATATTGAGAAATGAGAAAACTTGGAGCGAGGCTGTTCTATTTACATGTTATTCTTAAGATTGCTAAAGGTTTGTAAGGTTATTTAAATATATGATCTTACTAGTAATTTGATTTCTGTTGTTTTTGGAATGCAGACATCTACTTCTTTTTGTCTGTAGGAATAAACTTTTAATGGAAAGCTAATTTTCTTGAAATTTAGTTTTCAGCACTCCTCTTCCAAACTTTGCATGCCTTACTGATCTGGAATTTAATTCCAAAAAATAAGTGCTTTATAAAATTAGTGCTTTATATAATCAGAGTAACATGTGGTTGGTCTTAGCTCTCTGCTCTTGTGAATATACTGCAGTATCTTTAATATTTAAATTAAATTATCTCTTATACATCATAATCTCGATAATAGCATTTAATTAATATACAATTTATCTAGGATAAATTATTTACATGGTTTTAAAGGGTTTATATTAATAACTGATAGAAGTCTCGAATTGCTGCATGTCATGCTTGCTTTTCAGTGTTTTGTTCTGTTTTACCTAATTAACTGCTAGATAAGGCAGTTTGATTTGAAGAATATAAGCATTTTATATTCATTTTGTCAAATTTCTGTCAGGACACTTTAGGACATTAGCATGCCATTGATTACTGATATTTTCAGAAAGGTATATGATTTCTTTTAAGAAACAAATACTAAGGGAAACTTGGCAGAGTTGGTATGTCTTAAGCAGGGGAGATGGAGGTGATCGGATTCATTGTGAGCTTGATCTCTTAAAAGGGCTAGAGACCTATTTCATCCTCTTCCTTCTCAACTTAGTGGAGTTAATGGTAAATGAGAAAGTGCTATTAAAACATTACAGAGAAGCACCTTTCTTACTTTCCATATCCCCTATTTAGTTTGGGATTTGTGTGACAAAGTCAGGAAATTACCTAATCTGACAGACAAGACAGACATTTTTTGTCAGACAGGAAGTGCAACTTGACTTTGGGCTGGCATGTGAGCATTTGTCTATTTTTAAGTCCAAGAGTTCTTCTAGGTCAGCTGTTAGGAGTCAGAGATCCTAGAAGAGGAATTTATTTCTCTTTCTTGGAATTGTTTTCTGTGGTAATAAGCACCAAGAGTGCTTGCACAGAATTACAACCAGTTGCTTTATTGAAGGCATATCAGAGGTGACACACAACACTAATAAGCTTGTAATAGGAGAAGAGATTTTCTTTAGTTTCAGATTTATTAATGCAAGAAAAAAATAACAGAAAACCTTAAAAATCCCCTTAGATAGCATAACCCCTTAAAAGCTGGAGAGAAGAAAGTTTCATGAGCATCGTTGTTAATGTTAGTCCAGGGCCCTGAGTTTTGGATAGTTCATGTTAGTTCTCTGTCTCCCAGTATAGTGGTCTTGCCTACTGCTGCCTTCATACACACATTGCAGTCCTATCATCTGTCCCTTACCTCTGCAATATCTGTCTAATTTTACCAATGACAAATACTTACACTCAATAAAGTCCTTATTTCATATTTTCATATTTTGCAAATACACGTGACTTTATATTTAATGCTTCACATATCACTAGTTTCACACCCAGTTATCTGATTAGAGCAAGTAGAAGGTCTCAGTTCTTAAAATTATATCATCCAAATAAAGCACAGGGGAATGTTCCTGTGCATGTGATTATGCTTTTGTAGCAGAATCATTCCCTAGAAGAAGGAACATTTTACAAGTAGTGCTAGTGGTACTCAAAGCTGTTTCAATTTATTTGACATTGACATTGACTTTAAACCATGTAATGAATATAGATTTTCTTCTTAAAGACAAAAACCTTTCTTAAAGGTTTTTGAGGCAACTGGCTACTTTATCATAGGCTAATTATTTTTTTGTCAAGAACATTGAATGATGTCCAGTAAAATGACTTACTAGTGGATTCTGGTAATTGTAGTTAACAGTTTTTTGGGTTTTCTTCCGCTTCCTTTTCTTTTTTTCTGTCTTATGTAAGATTCTGATATCCTTACTGGTAATGAACTGCAGCACCTTGCTTCATAAATAATCTCTCTGAAGCAAATGGGATTACTCAAGAAATAAGAAGCTGCAAAGCTGGTAAGAATATCAGAATCTCACCCAAACTATCACCAGTTTCTCTGAGTCACTTTGACTAGCTGTAGTCTACTATACTGTAGTCTGCTTTATTGCTTTTGTATTTCATCAGAAATAATTATTTTCAAGACAGAAAAATATCAACAGATTTCTCAGCTGCTCCACATGAATCAATACTTAAGGAACAAAAAAGCTGCATCAGTGTAATTTTAAAAAGCTCCTTCATCTATTTATTAATCACGCTATTCCTTAAAATGTCTAGTAGCTGTAAACCAGCATTGTGGATAAATAGACTGACTTTGTATAAAAAGTATTTTTCCATAACATGAGCATTTTCCTTTGCTTGTTCCATTTGTTCAGAGTTTGATAAAACTCCAAAGTTTGAAGCCATGCTGAAAGTAGTGAGATTTGTCTGGGTGGTGGGTGAGATGTGCACCCCAAAATCTGTTGCAGTCACTGCGGGGGGGGGGGGGGTGTTTAAATTAGCAGTGAAATAAGAAAGGAGCATTGTTTGAGGGTTTTTTTAATGTAATGGAGCAGCTGATACACAGAACTGACATTACTTCATTGAACTTACTTTCAAGTGGTTGGGTAAGTGTAGTAGAATAGGGTGGAGGCCTGAGATGGAGACCCAGGATCAAATAGTAATTTAAAGACAGACGACAACTTGCTTAAGAGCAGCCGTTTAGCTGCAACACTGAATGTAGTACTGAAATGAGTAACTTCTGAGTACTGAATGGAAGAGTAACTTCATGCACTCTTCAGTCCACTTACAGTTATTCATGCAGACTCTAAGGTCTCTGCAAAAGCTGAACAAGTCTAACTGCTGGAACAGGGAGGAGAAAAGATGAGATCTTCACTGGACAAGCAGAACGGGACAAGGAGAGGAAAGAAGTGGAAAGCTGTAACAGAGATAGCAAATGAGGGGAGAGACTGAACTGTGATCAGGATTAGGGGCAGCTGGGACTTGAACAAGAAGGCGGGACATGGGTGAGTGGTAAGGTGCTTTATCTATAACGGCCTCTTAAAACCAGAAATAATTCTGAAGTAGAGACTGGAAGCTGTACAGTGTCACTTCAAGCTTGCATTAATTGATGTGGATATATTAACTGGTCAAATACTGCTTTCCCACTGGATCTCTGGTTTCTCTGCTGTCTGGGGAGAGATGAAACAGTGGTGTGTAACAAAGGGGATGGAGGCTGCATAATGAATGAGATGGAGTATTGCAGAAAGATAAAGGAGGCAATCTCATGGTCAAGGTGGTTTAATGATACCCTGGAGAAATTAGGGTGGTTTTTCTTTTCTCTGCAAAAGACTTGTGCTGAGACAAGTCATTCTGGGAGTGGGGGTGGAGATTTTCCACAGGTGGCTGCTTGATTTTATGCAGAAATATTGAGATCATGGGGTTGCACTCAGAAATGCTACTCATCTGCAGCTGTTGCTGAAAATGCTAGTAGTTGTATTTCAGACATAGAAGCTGTTATATTCTACAAACTATTGTGACATATAAAGGCATGGATATCTCAGATTGCTCACTGAAAACTGTCATATTTTGACCAAAATTTTCCTGTTTCCTTTGCTTATCTGTAAAATCAGGGTAGTACTCAATCTTCTTGCTGGAGACAGCATCTGTTCACCAGTGTTTGGTGGCAATCTTAGCCTATAGTAATGTGCAAAAAGGTACAAATGTTCCGGGGAAAATTCATGATTTTATCTCTGCAACACAACTTGAATAATTTGTAGGAAGTATGCCATGAGCATTGAACAATAACAAAATGAAGTGTGGTGTATCTGCTTCTCAGTATGGGGGGATTCATCTCACACAGAGCTGTTTGGTGCCTACAAAAAGGCTTTCATTCTCCAGACCAAATAATAGCCCAGGAGAACTCTTTAAATACTGCTGGTTCACACTTCCTCAGTTTGAAACTGTGGTAACTTTGTGTGCAGCATCATAATCTTTGCATCCACATGTACTTTGTGGCTCTGCTCTTTGAGCTCTGCTCTTTCCCTAATTGTTGTTCTTCCTCTCTTCTTTTTACAACAATAATGGACTATTTTCTTAAGTTCTGGTAATTTTGAAAGACACTTGCATAAAAAGTATTTCAAGACTCAGACCCTAGTCTGCAGTGGGTAGCCTATAACCTCAGAATAAGGCAACCCAGAGAGTAAAACCACAGAATTAAAAAATCACCAAAGTGATACTCTAAAATTTTAACAAGATACTAATTAGTAAAACAAATCCAAAGGATTCAAGCAAATTATGGTGTTGTAATTTATTTGACCCATGACATGAAAGTATGAGAAACAAGCTACGAAAATAACATATCTTGCAAAAAGTTAATTACTGTTCTCTAAATTGCAACATAATCATTTCCTGAAAGCATGCTGTTTTAGACAAATTTCTAAAAATTATTCAAAGTCCTTGTATGCCTGTCTTCTGGGCTTTCACATTGCATTTGAAATATGGCTCTTTGGCAGTTCTTGAACAATTCCTTTGGACATTCAAAGGCTGTCTCAGCCAGGGCAGCTAAGGTTAACAAGACCTGTTAGCATATTCTGTTGGAAATGTCATTATTAATTTACCATGTGGTTGCTGGAGGTGAAGATCTGTCATTTTGCATCAGAGAGAAGATTCATGAGCTGCTAAAGTAACTGAGATCAGGATTTTGTAGGTGATCCTCCAATAAGGGCAGCTTTTTGGGTGATTGTCAGTTCAGGCGTGGGAGCCTGATGGAAACGTACCTTCTGTGAAAGGATGCAGAGGGCTGAGTTCACAGGGCAGGAATGGTGTGGGGCAGTTGAAGAACACTTAATGTGTAAAACTAATTAGTGCTTTCAGGAGAGCTGAGAGCATTTTACCACATGGCAATGTTTTATTATCAGCACACTCTTTGTTAACAGTCCCAAAAGTCTCTGTGTTCACCACAGAGCAGCTGTAGGTGATACTCTTCCCAGAAGTAGACAGCATGTGCCACAGAGATATCTAACAATGTCTCTTCCTCACCCTCAAATTCTAAGCTGACTGCTTGCCACATCAGATCTACAGTGCAGTCTTGTGTCAGCAAATGGATGAACCCTCCAAAACAATGCATTTAGTGGAGCCACTTCAAGAACCAGTCCTCTGAAAGAAGACAGTGATCACTGTTGTCTTCCTCTGGTGTATTTAACTGCCTCCTAGGCAATTAAAAGTCAAGCAAAATTGCAGACCAAATTTCCTGGCCAAGGAAAACTTGTCAAATAATTTTGCATGACTTGGTAAAGAATTGCAGTGCCTGGCATTGAAGAGCAGAGCATGTTTTTAACCATGAGGGACAGATAGAAAAAGTGACTGTTAATGTCAGATTCTTCCAAAAAGAGATAAGTGTGTGAGGAGAGGATTGGTGGGAGTTTTGGTAAACTAACTGGAATTGCAGGGCTTCTAGTAGGTACAAAGTTGGTAGAAGTCCACAGTTGTTAAGGTCTAGCAGCGGCACAGGGGGGCAGAGTTACTCATGGAAAGAGGCACAGGTTGCTTCCAAGGAAGCTGCAAGTTACAGTGAAGCAAACATCCGTGTGCTGTAAGCTACACCTGTGCAAACATGGTAATAGTGTGTCAGCCCTGTGGGGTGTGTCCACAGCATCTCCTTTATTGGGAAGTGGATTCCTGCTTCTCAGCCAGAACCCATTACCTTCATACCTCTGCCTTAATCACTGGATGGGACAGAAGTAGATGGAAACAATGTGGACTAGCTCACTCTAGATATTTTGCCAGAGCAGCTCTGTTGGTCATGGATATGGGAAAAGATCATCATTAGTAGTTGCACTGAAAGATTGTTACGGCAGAAAGTCTTCCCTATGTGTTACAGCTGTGCAGAATTTTATGATAGATCACTGGAGCTGTACTGTGATGACTTCACATGCCTCAGTCCTGAATTCAGACATACCAGGCTAAATTCACTTTGTACCAGTCACTGCAATTCTGAGATTTTCTAATGTTTGAGGAGTGTCCAGTGCTGCTGGTGTTTGTTTTCACCTGAAGTTCAGATAGTTTAGGGGTAGGAGAGGAATATAATGCAAATAAAGAATGTGTATGAAGTATTGGTTTATGGTCAAAATTAGTCCATGTGCATGTCTAGAAACAAAAGCAAATGTCTGTATATATTCTTTATTACAGCTCCATCAAGTAGAAAACCAGGGGACCCTCTGGTTATTTCTGATATCAAGAAAGGAAGTGTTGCTCACAGGTAAGACATTAGAGTTCCCAATAAAAATCTGTTTATATGTGTAACCAGCCAAATTCAAGTTAAACAGAGAAAGCTTGTAAAAGACTGTGCGGTTTTTTTAAATAAATACTTTTGTGAAAAGTTAGAAACTAGAAGGCATATTAAGAAATAATTGTTCAAAAAATCCATCTTGTTCCTATAATAATGTTTAGACCTTTCCAGATACCTTTATTTTAATGTTACGTGAGTTTCATGTAAGCTTGTTTGCTTGTGTGCAGAACTGGGACACTTGAACTGGGTGATAAGTTGCTGGCAATAGATAATATTCGACTTGACAACTGCTCAATGGAAGATGCTGTCCAGATCCTTCAGCACTGTGAGGACCTTGTAAAGTTAAAGATCCGCAAAGACGAAGATAATTCCGGTATCAGCAATGACTATTGCAGATTCATTTTCAGGATTTCTAGAGCATAGGGGATTTCTTTTCAATTTTAGTGATTTTTTTTTTCTGAACATGGTCTGGTTTATGCTAATGATAATCAGAAAATGTCACCTAAAAAGAATTTTAATGGTATATAAAGTGTTGAATTTTCTCACTGACTATATTGCTTGCAGGAGCTGCACTGTAAAATTAGGTCTTCAGTTCACTGAAAGGACAATTGGCCCTCAGGTGCAGCCATATAAACAACATGATCTGTTTCTTACTGGAGTATTGGGATTTTCTCTGCTTTTAAAATTGGCATAATGGTTAGTAAAGGATGGATCCCTAGGCTTCAGTTCTCCAGCAAAGTGGTGTAGTGTGTGCTTTTAAGTCAAACTTAAAAATTTGACTTTTAACATGCTCAAAGGTAAGTAGTACTTTACACAGTGTGCTGGATATCTGATGGAGGAGCCATGTCTGATCAGCCCAAGAGAATAATGGACCTGCCATAATTTTTGATACCTACACCTATTGATAGTCACCTTGTGTCTTCCCCACTGTGGATTCCGTAAGAGCAGACTTTCTACCTGGAGGTAATAAAGTGAGTTCTGTTATGCATTGTAGTGCAAAGGAAGTAAGACAGTTATAGCTACTATTACTGCTTGTGTTTACATTACAGTGTTACACAAAAGCACAAACTGGAGATTCATTTCTCTTCAGCTCTTTATAATCTCACAGAAAAAAGGCACAACCTGCTACACTTTATTATTTGAAATTAAGTGCAGCTGTTGAAGTGGTGTTTAGAGTTGCACTAGAAGACTCTTTTCCTTTTTCTTTTCCCCTCCTAATTGATTTTGAAAGCAAACCAAGTATCTTCTCAGTATTACAGTAAAAAGCAAAGGCAGCTGCATTTAGTACCTTGTGCAAATTGTTACTGTAATTGAAATGGGGATTTCGGTCTCCACTCAAGGAAAATAAGATCTTGGCACTCTTAGGTATTGCACACCATGGTATCTGGAACAGATTTTAGTCTCAGTGGGATTTTTATACCACAGTTTTCTCTTACACACTCACATTGTTTGATATAAATCTATATCAAGATTCTCACACAACTACAGTGTTTTATCCAGACATGATTGCTGTAACTGAACAGATTCAAGTGTAACTGGACAGCTGCTCAGAAACCTATTAAAAAAATTCTTTACACAAATTGTTCTTGTAAGAGTTGACTAAGTGTCAAAGCATAAATGAAAGTATTTACAGCAGATTTCAGGTACTTTGAAATTTAAAATGAGTGTCTCCTCAAATGTTAAAGAAAAAATATTTAGTGGCATAACAGTAGCAAAGGTGTAATAAAAAGTATATATCAGTTAAAATAATTATTTGTGTGTTTGCCATTAATTTACTTACCAAAGATTTTTTTCCTCACAAAGGAAGAAATGTGCCGCTCAGACTCAACAGAGGAAAATAATAAATTCCCTGAGAAAATAAAAGCCTAATGCTGATTGATGAGTAGGCATGGAGCACTCCAAAATGTTTTGTGAAACACAGAATAAGATTAAGATTTAAACTTCTTTTTATTTTGCACTGCATGCTTTTTTGAGGAGGGTGAGGCAGGGAGTGGGAGTCTCCGAGCTGTGTTCCTCCAAGCCAGCGTGCAGCTGAGGCCGCGGCAGGATGATGCATGTCAGGTGCTCCCCAGCCCCTGCTGCTCTTTGCCCTTGTCACTGTATTGGTCAGATGTTATTCTGATGAGCAAGAGGCCAGTGGGCAGAGCAGAGGCACTGCAGCACAGAGGATCTACTTTCTTTAAATGTGGTTTCCAAGAATTAGCCACGAGAATTGCATCACAAGAAAAGAAAGATGGAAAACCTCAAAAACATGAGACCCATACCATAGTACTTAGTTATATCTTCTCCCCAGGTGGAGGTATGTTTCCAGCAATTTTTCTCTTTCCTTTTCTTCTTGCCAGCTTCCCAAATTGAGGACAATTGTAAATCCTGATTAACCTAATGGCTAGATCCCTTTCCTGAATATCACCATTCTTTGCTTTCACATGGCAGAACTGGCCTTCCTGGTGAATTCAGACCACATGTATGCCCTGTTCTTGGATAGCTCCAACATTCTGCTCAGCATAACATCCTGCCAATAATTTTCTGACCTACAGCTAACCAGAAAATAGACATAATGGACCAGTCTGCTTTCCAGTCATTCACTGAGGTCTATAGACTTCCAGCTCTCATGTGGAAGGGCTGCTGATTGTTAGTAACTTTTTATTCACTTTGTGTTTATAGCAGAGAAATGTTAGTGTTGTGTCACTTGTTAGCAAGTGCTGGCTATTAATCTTCAGTTAGCTTGGCGTGTTACTTTTCACCTTCCAGTTGAAGTCCTGTACCATGTCTGTGCCACATCTGGATGAGCAGCGCCAGCATTAGACCCCAAGGGATTAGTGATTGTTCCATAAATGCTTTAAGCAAGCAAAGCTCCATTGTTCTGCTGTGCAGGGGCAGCTAGCCCCCTGTGTGCCACACAGGGGCTTGCAGTGACCTCTGGGGAGCTGCGTGCTTCTGGAAAGAGCATGTCAGACAAAGTGCAGTTGATGTGAACCAAAACACTGATGGCAATGCCCCAAGCAGGCACCAAAACCCTGTATTCTTTCTGAATGAGCACCACTAATTCTTCTCTTCTTTGATTCTCTGTGTGTAGCATTTTCTGTACATGGATACCAAGGAGGAAATAGAAGAGTGGAAGGGGAAGGTGGGGGGCTGAAGATCTCCATTTTCTGAAAGTTGGGAAGAAACAAAGTACCTTCAAAGATATTAGTGTTCCTTCAGTTCTGCCTAAAGTAACACATTCAGTATTAGAAGGAAGCAACTCTTTGAGCCTTTGCTAGTGATGTAGGTTTGGGGCTTTTTTAAGTTTTTCTATCTACAGGAACAGGAAGTATAGCTTTTGAATTTTCTAAGTTGTTTTAGTTTTAGTAACATTTATGGAATGTGCATCCTAGGCATTTTCCACATTCACTGAACTGCTTAAAATGTCATTACCCACAGATCTGAGAAATTTTGCCCACCAGACCAGTTGTCCTGGCTGAATTCCAATGTCAGAACATGAGCTAGAAAGCATTTGTTATTTTGATTTGAGGAGAATTCTGGCATTTTAAATTTTAAAATGTTACTTCACAACTGAAAATATGCTGCAGTTGATTGCTCTCTTGCTGTGGTTGGGGTTTTTTTAATAATATGTAAAGAGCATTATATAAGTACAGGCACATATCTTGTTGGTGCAATGCCTATTGAGTGTTGTTTAAGGAAATACATTGTATTTAAGTTTACTCAGTGATAGATTATTTTCCAGTTCTGATAATTGTTTGGTGACATAAAACTTCAAAATAATGAAAATTACTTCATGCGGTATCATGAAATAATATCTAATGGACTTACTATTCAGTTTCGTTGATAATTCAGTGTACAGAAGATATTTTTGGTTCTGTTACAAAAAGCTCAAAATATGTCCATCAAAAACATGAACTATTTTACAAATATGGCTGCTCATCTTACAATGACTTTTGACTTTTCCCAGAATTCTTTTAAGAAAGTTTGGGTTTAAAACTTTCAAATTACCTTTAATTTTAAATACTTTCCATTCAGTTCAAGAAACAAATCAATATTAGTATTTTTTATTTTGGCAATAAAAAATTGCATAATAGGTAATTTTTTTTTTTTTTTAGAAAATAATCCAGTAGAATATTATTAAGAATTGTATCTGAAATGTGACCCTTTGATAATGTTGTTTGATTACCTGTTACTAGATTGAATATGCTATTTTTTCATTCCTTCTTTCATAAGAAACCAATTGCATCCCCTTGGTATTTATTGCAGATGAACAGGAGAGCTCTGGAGCAATTATTTATACTGTTGAGCTCAAGCGCTATGGTGGGCCTCTTGGAATTACAATCTCTGGTACTGAAGAGCCCTTTGATCCCATAATCATTTCCAGCCTTACAAAAGGAGGATTAGCTGAAAGGTAAGTTGTAAAGAAAATTATTTTTAATGTTCTCTCTGTCAAGATAGAGGTTCATTTTGTTCACCTAAAAACCCTGATTTTCATGGGTTAGCAATGGATTTTTTTTGTTATTCTCCAAATCTGAGTTCATAATCTTTTTGCTGTTGTTTTTTGATCATTGCCAAGCTCCAGGAGCATGAGTAGGATGTACATACTATACAAGGCAGAAGATTGTGATTCTTATTATAGATCACTAAGGAAAACCTAATCAATCAAACTGAGCTGTTTGAGTCTCAGGAACATTGTAGCAGCCTTTTAGAACCAACAGCATTATATAGTACAATAAGCAAAGAAAGCACTTCATGTGTGCAGGTTTATCTGAACTCATCATACACTTATCTGCCACTGCACCTGCATGTGCACTTACATACACCATAGGAAGCGTTATCAGAGAAGCAGAAATGCTCCTCGTGGTAAGTGATAGATAGAGAATAATGAAAATGATCAGGATTTCTGTCATTCCTTTATTTCTCAGATTGGTTGAGTTGTTGAAATTTGGTGGTTTCAGTTTTGGTGGTGGTTTTGGAGAGAAGGTACAGCACACAAACATGATACTGTGCACAGCCAGAACCATTTACAAATAATTTATTTTCTTTTCTTGATTGACCAATCCTGAAGGCCAGGCTTGTGAAATAGCTGGTTGCTTGCTTGCACTGCTTTTTTTATGTTATGAGACTTCTAGAAACTTGACTCATTTTAGGACTTAGTAAGCTGTCTCTTGAGCAGGTGGGCTGCAGTGAGTATCATCCACAGGTGATTAATTCAACTGTCACAGTGACACAGAAATCCACACCATGCCTCAGCTCTGCTATTGTCACTACAACAAAGGTGACTTGCTTTAAGCATTTCTAACAAAAGAATTACTCTGTGACACAGCAATAAAAGCAAAATAAAAGAAAGAAAGGGAGATGAGACTTTAATGCTCCAAAATGCAAAGAAATTGCCTTTGTTGCCTTTTACACTCTCTTCTCAATGTTTTATTTCTCTCTCTTTTTGTAGGACTGGGGCAATTCACATAGGAGACAGAATCCTAGCAATAAATAGTAGCAGTCTGAAAGGAAAACCTTTGAGTGAAGCCATTCATTTGTTACAGATGGCAGGAGAAACTGTCACCTTGAAAATCAAGAAGCAAACAGATGGTGAGTGTGGCCAAGGGTACCATCCATGGTCCTTAATGCATGTGTTACTGCAGATTAATAAGCATTTAGCCCATCCATGGAAAAGCTTGGTGTCAGGAGTAAAAACCAGATTCTCAGAACTGTAATAAATCTAGGATCAACACCTTTTTTATATAATCCTATTCAGCTACCAGTCCCAAGAAATTTTCTGTGCCTGTGGGTCACGTGAGTGAGCTGAGCGATGCTGAAGATGAAAGCTCTGCTGCACAGAAATCTGGCAAGCTCTCAGACATCTATTCCACTGCAGTCCCAAGTGTCGACAGCGCAGTGGAGTCATGGGATGGCTCTGGTATTGATACCAGCTTTGGAAATCAAGGTACTGTCAAAAACACAATCGACATTTAAAGCAGGAATTACTGCCTTCATGGTTGACCTTCCTTTGCCCTAAGCAGAACTTTTTTATCTGTACTTTTTAACCCTGTACTTTATAATGCGCTGCTGTCTCATTATGACCACACATCTCGGCAGGCAGCATGATTTCTTGTACTTGGCTGGCCTCAGATTCATTCTTTCATGAGGATGTGATGTGTTACAAAGCATTTATCAATACATTAACAGGCTTTTGTTAGCTTTACTGACATCTGAATAGCTTGGTCCATAGCTCATCCACAACTAAATGAGTTTATCCTTCAAGTACAGATCAATGCAAGGCACAGAGCACTCTGGAGATGTTCATGAGTTTGATGCCCATATGCATTAATTTTTAAATGACAACAGATTTATTATAAACTGCTCAAGGGCAACATTAGTCATTGCCTATAATTTGTAAATCTTTTGCTTCTTCCTCATTCCTGCAGTATTAACACCTAACTCTCAGCTGTCAAAACAATCATTCCATTTAAAGACATGATTTTCTATAACGATAATTTTTTCACCTCTCTCTGACTATTGTTTTAGATAGGATTTTTAAATAATTTCAGTTTGTAACACATGTTTATTTAGGCAGTGAAGGATATAGACATCTTGTAATATTCTTGATAGCAAGACAAGTAACTTACACGCAGCTTCAGTGTTTTATTTAACTCTTTTAAAATGTTTCTTTCTATAGAAAAGCATGTATTCCCATTACTTGGGAGGTACTTGGACAGATTGATCCTTACCTCAAATAACTTTTCCACTGGAGTTGGAATTTGGATGAATTTGACCCCTTTCCTTAACTGTGTTGGTCAGTTTATCACAATAAGTTATATTTTATTTTCTTCTGCTATTTTTGATAGTCCTAAGGAGAACTATTGCTGAATAAATGCCAGGATGGTAATTCTCATTTTCTGGATGAATTGAATGTATTTGGAGCAAATTATTCAGCTGTGGAAGGGATTGAAGCCCAGAATGCTTTCCAGAGTCCTGATGATTTGGATTTTGTGTCAAAGCTGAACCAGTATCTCAAGGCAGATTTTTTTTTTAACTCCCTTGAAAAAATCAGCTCACACTTGGCTGGATACATGGCACCTCTGCTAAACAGCCTGAGTGCAAACAGATTTGTGCCTTTATCCCTTGGTGTTGTGGTGGCCCCCATTTGTATAAAAGTTCATTCTGTCTTGACCCATCAAGCTGAGTTTGGCTTTGCTCCAAACCCTTCCTGGCAATAAGCACAGACGAAGTTTGGGGGGATGTTTCTGGAGCACCAGATAATGCTTTATCCTATTAATTACCAATTTAATGTTGGTGAGCTGTCTTTTCTCTCCTTGAATTAATACCCCATTTTGTGCCTTTGTCTTATGTTTCTGTTTTAGTAATCCAGAGCCTTCACCACACAGCAGTCACATTTCCCAACCAATACCTTTCCTGTGTTAATATCTGCCAGTTTGCTGGAAAATGCTCACAGCTCTGTAGTTACACAGCATTTGAGGGAGACAGGTCTAGACTGATTCATGGAAGCAAATTACCCTCTTTAGAGGAATGGCAGCAGTGATGATAGTCACCAACAAAATAACACTTCCTAATCCAATATGCACATCAAAAAAAACACCAACTACAGGGCTAAAAAAGTAATATATCAAGGTGCAGTATATTACATGTATATGTTATATATATATATATATATATATAAATGTGTGTGTGTGTATATATACATACATACATGTACACATACATATATATATATAAGGTATATCAGTTCTACCATAATGGATTTTGCTTACTAGATCAGCATCAGCTTGTGACCCATTGATCCATGTGTTCTTCTTGATACATCACTTGGAATCTGCTTCCTACTTGGAATTCAACTAACACCTGATTTCAGTTAAAGAAGTACTACTGAAGTACTGCTTTGCTAGTATGATAAAAGCACTAAGAAATAAACTCTGCAGGTATAAAAGTCATCTGATGCCACTTACACAGCATTGAGACTCTTAGAAATGGGTGATGGAGATGGTGTATATTAGTCCTGGGAATGTGTGCCCGTTGTGAGACAGGCCTTTTCTGGGCTCTTAGAGCCCTAGCAAAAGAGCACATGAAAAGCCACATTCATGGGATTTTTTTAATGCATCTTTGGAAACTTTTTTCAATACATCTGAAGCAGTTTTATTAATAAGTTAGCTTTACTTTTGGGCATGTTGCATATGACCATGTTAACACATATTTAACACATCCATAACACGTGATTTATTCACTACTGTTCAATCTAGGATGTCAAATTGGAAATTGATAAATTGTGGCAGTATCTAGAACTAAATAGAGAAGCAGCTGAGACATAAACAGTAGGAGAACAGTGTTAGATGTATTTAAGATTTTGCTTTCAGTGGACTTTCACAAGATAAACTCTAGAGCATACCTAATTCCAGACATAATCTAGGTCAAATAATCTGGCTACATGAAAAGATATGGTAACAATGACATTTCCACAGTTCTTGAGAAGCCAGCTTCAGAGGTGTGCTTTCCTGTCATTTCAGCATATGCATTCTGCAAAATAATAATTCATCTTTTTAGGACACACCTATCAGGCTTCAGGATACAACTTCAATGCCTATGAATGGAGGAGTCCCAAGCAGGGCAGTTTGTCCCCTCCAGGCAAGCCACGGAACCACCCGTTCCATGATCCAGGGCTGAGTGACGACGAATGGGATCGACCTGCAGCAAGCACGTAAGTTCCCAGAAGAGTGTCTGTTCTCTGGTCTGCAGCTGCAGCAGTGCCTCAAAAATGAACACTAGCTGTCTTGAATGAAATTATGTTTTTCTAATGAAGTTATAGCAGCTCTTCCATTAAATATGGGACACTTATATTTAATGAAGCTTGCTGGGGTGGATTAGTGGTCTTTATGGAGGATTATGATGCCAACACCTGTGGCATTAACATTCTGTGAACATGATTCCTTCGCCCAGGGCTTTTCTCCTGGGAAAGGCAGCAAGAGGCCTCAGAGAAAAGAAAAACAATTCTTATATCATTTGCTTCTCCTGTGTTATGCTCATGTGGAATGTATTTGGAGATTGTTTACCCAAGGTGATTGCTTGATTGGACTCCGGTGTGAGTTGTTTTGACTCATTGGCCAATTGGGGCCAAGCTGTGTCGGGACTCTGGAAAGAGTCACGAGTTTTCATTATTATTTTTTAGCATTCAGTAAGTATCTTTTCTGTATTCTTTAGTATAGTATAGTATTGTTTAATATAATATAGTATAATAAAGTAATAAATTAGCCTTCTGACAACATGGCGTCAGATGCATCATTCTTCCCTGCCACGGGGCTCGCTGTGCATTTACAATAAACACCAAGACCTATATTTATTTCAAGTTACTTCAGCCTATAAAACACAGCATTTATCCCTTAAGAATAAACAAACAAAAAAATTAGGGCATTTCCCTGGGCAAGTTTCAGAAAAGATCTTATCTGTTTTCCACTCCACGAAAGTAAACCTACAGATAATGTGGCTGAAGACAACTGGTGTGTTAATCTTTTGTCTCCTATGAAAATTCATTTTGGTTTGGGCAAAGAAGCACAAATTACAGTCTCCTTCCATAAATGCTTGAGACATTCACATTCAGTAGGAGTAAAAAGGGATCCAGGTACAAATGTCTTCTCCAAACTATTGGTATTTTGCCATACATTTGTTTCTCCTTTCCTGAGAAGTAAATCTCATTTTCAGTTAATTTCTCTGCAGACAAAAGCACTTCCTGAGAAAAAAAAAATTTGCTTCACATTTCCTGGAGATAGTGAAAGACCCAAAAATCTGTCTTCTGTTCTAAGTTTTCTTTTCTTTTGGATTTGTTAGTAGATCCACTGCAGAGACTTGGGTAATTTTGCCAATGAACACTTCTTCCTCAGACGTGGGAAGACAGGCATCACAGTAAAAGAGATTTCAGTGCTCTTTGCAGCCACCCTCAGGACCTGCAGACATGCATGTCCTTCATGAGAAATACACTTTCTTACTGTGCCAGCACAGTGAGCCTGAAATCCCAGTCTGCAAAAAATTCAAGTCTACTATTAAAAAAAACCTTCCTGGTGCCTGTATAAACATACTGGGTAAGGAAATCCATGGGGTCCAGTCTATAAGCTTTGAAATACAAATCAAGGCAAAGATTAGATGCTGCTTTCAGATTTTGAATGACAAACCCTCTGATACAGCCCATGGCTTTGTGGCATTTTGTCTGGAGACAAGCCTGGTGAGATGACAGCTAAGATATGAGCAAGTGTGAATTCTCAGTCCACATCCAGCTCCTTTGGTCCCTACTGCAGAAGCATGCTGGCAGTTTTCATAGGCTAGTAGTGGACAGTGTTTAATAAAGGAAATTAGATAGCTTTCTTCATACTTGGTAGCCCATTCTTGGTAGCCTAGTATTTTTAGTTTAATAGGGTCTTTATCCACAGTTGTAGCCCGTATTTTGTTTCTCAAATGAGATGCAGCCGTGGATTCCAGAACACCTACTGTTTTGCAGCTATGTAAGTAATGGGCTGAAAAAGTTGATGAGCAGTGAATCAGGGAGTTGGATTGTAAAATACAGAATCTTCTAAATGAAAAGCATGTGTTCTATTACCATTTTAATGCACTGTTCAGCAGAAAGTATGCACATTAAAGAGTCTTGTTCTGCTTGTCAATGTGACTTACACCTGAGAGATACAGTACAAATTAAAATAATGATTACTTTAATGCTGTATCTGTAAAATAGATGATGCCACATCTGATGGTGTTGCTATCCCAAGTGCTGGAGTGTTTGAGAAGGCTATGTCTGTCCTTCAAGCCTGTTACAGGAATCCTGAGAAAAGCACCACTTTTCTTGTAGTTCTAGCTAAACAACTTCTCTTCCTCTCTAGCTGTAGAAAGTAATTTTTTCTTGCCTTTTTTTTTGTGTAGCACAGCTTCCAAGAATATGTGGCAACAGAAGGAGACTGAGACATTGGGAGAGAATCAAGAAAACCATTTAAAGCAAACATCTGTGGAAAGATCAGCTGGAGAGAGCATCAGGAGCATGAAGAAAGAGGGAAAGATGTGGAAAGGTGCCTCTGGAGGGCAAAGGAAAGGTGGGGGACAGCTGGAAGAGTGGAATACTTCCAGGTAGGAAACCAAAAAGTGCACAAAAGTGAGATCCAGTTGGGCTGAGGCAGAGGTGGGGGGCAGGGAGTGTGAGAAGACAAGGGAAGAAAGGCAAATCAGTTGAAATGAGAAAAACAGGGTAAAAGCAGAAAACACCACAGTAACTTGCTGTTGATTGACAGAGACATTTCAGTGGGCAAGCAAATGAAACCAGAGAACTTAAACCACTCTCTAGCCTGGTGTCTACCTATCACTGGCAGGTAGAACAAGTCTGTTATAGTTCCTGCTCCAGAGAAAATGTTTAACATATTAAAACATCAATGCTTACAGGAATGAGTCTGCCAGATCCAAGAACCTCCTGATTAAAAAAACTAAAAAACACAAAGATTTTGTGTCTCATATGGGAGTAAGAATCAAATCATAGATACCCATATCTTCATTATCTGTCCTACTGCCTTTCCTTCAGACTTTTTAAGCATCAGAAAACCAAATATGTTCATTATGGATCAAACAATTTTTCATATGAATTAAAATCAATCCCTCAGGTTTTAGATAAAAAAGACATCTAGATAAATTATTTTGGTATCTCTTCTGGTTTTCTGGTGTAGTAGCTGAGCTAAAAATTACTCATGTGGCTATAATGAACATGCAAAAGTTGAGATTTCACAGACCAGGAGACAAGACTCAGAGAAAGAGCAAAAGAGGAGAGGAGAGCTGAAAAAGAAATTGCTTCCACTAAGAAGTCCAGACATAGAGGATCATGGTTTTCTATTTCACAGAAGTCAGAGAAGAAATGGACCTCCAGTTCTAGGAAATCCAGGTTTTTCTGCCACAGACAATTGCCTCAAATTATCCTGTTCATTAGCTTAAGTTCCATTTGATATCATTAATGTGCAGTATAACAAGAGATATTGTAATGGATAAATTAGTCTGTATTCAAAATTGGCTATTGAAAGAACTACATAGAATTATTGAAAAAGCTCATTTCAGAAGTCAAGGATCTTTCTAAAATCATGTTTTAAATACTTTCTTGTCTTGCCTGGGAGGAATTGCATCCGTGATCTGAGTAGGTATTCTTGCCATTGCTGTATCTATTGCAATATCTTAGAAGAGACACTGATGCTAGGTGGAGAATCATTGCAATAAGAGATTGAAATGGCTGACCATTGTCTGCTTGACTGATTGTAGCTGTAAGAAAGCATCTCTGAGGCAGAGTATCATGTGTGTGAAGCATTCAAGCTGTCCTCCCTTGTGCTGGGCAATTCTCGTATTTAAAAGCTATTCTGTAAACAGAATTACATTCACGCTATTCTCAGTAATACATTGTTTGTCAAGCAAGGCCTCAGATGCTTCCATAATAGTGTTTGCTCTGTTTATGTGCTGTTAAGCACCACTAGCTGCAGTCCATGGGCAGCTGCTCCAAAGTAACAGCTTGCTGCCACCAAAAGGGCAAATTGTCACTTTCCTTCCTCATCCTTCTTCCCCTGTGCCTTTCACATAATCAGCCCTCTCCCATGCAGCAGCTCTGATGCTTGTGTGAACCTTTACTGAGCTGCTTCCCCTTGCTAGGGTAGAAGACCCTCCTGCTTCCCTCCCTGTATACACACATACACTGTGAAGGTGTTGCTTTGGGCTGTGTCGCACAGCCCAGAGTTGTGGTTTTTATCAGACCTCACTTGCTGAGCAACTACCTAAGCATCACTGTTACCAACATCTGCTCAAGGGTGCTTTTAATAAGGTTTTGGGTGCATTTATGAAACACCAGAGACCTAAGTTTCCGTGCAAGACAGTGGCATTCCTGAAAGTTTCTCTGTGTTTATGTTTGAAATGATTGGAGCAGTTTATATTATGGCGATCAGGTGGGCTTAAATTGATAAATGCATCTTAGGTTGAAGGAATCAAGTAAAAAGCACCACCAAGCCTCTTTTGCAAAATGTTGTTTGCAAAAAAAAAAAAAAAGACGACTCTTTCTATATTGCCTGGGAGAAGTCTGTGAGGTTGAAAGGTTTTATTGCAAATATTTGTTGCACGGAGCAGCTCCACACACAGCTACTGGTTGATTCATTAATTTTCAAAGGGAAGTCCTGGTTTCAATCCAGCAAAAATGTGTATTGAATTGTTCTTGGAATCCATTTATCTCCTTACTGAACAACTCGCTGCTCAGGTCCTGCCAGCTGCTAGTGACTGCCAGGTTATGAGAAGGCTTGTCTGTCATGTGCTCTGCATGTCCATCCAGCCTCTCCTGGTCAGCGACTCTTCCCCACTCTCCTGCATAACGTTCTGTCATTCAAGTTGCAGTCTGTGGCAAGGCACGTGTGTAATATATATTTTTAGAGGGGGGGGGAAAGTCCACATTTTTTTAACTTCTCATTGTAAATCTAGCTTCACAGGTACCCATGATAACACCGAGGCTGACCAGGAGGAAAATTTCTGGTCTCAGGCTCTGGAGGATTTAGAGACCTGTGGCCAGTCAGGAATTCTGAGGGAACTAGAGGTAGAACAATCTTAACCTTTCTTTCCAATTATAGAGAAATATAATGGTTTTGGTTTGGTTTACATTCATTTTATTTTCTCCTTTTTTCTTTTACATTGCACTAATCACACCAATTCATTTAAAAGCTTTAACCCCTCTCTACAGGACAAGGCTGACAGGCGTCTGTGTTTGAGAAACATGACTCTCTTGGTACCTACCCTTTACCTTTATATTTTTGCTTGTGCAGCTGCCTCCCCTGCCCCTAACCAGAGCTGTTTTCTTTTGTGCAATGCAACCAAAATTCTATAAACATGTTCACCCCAGTGCTTTTGACTTGCAGCTTCTGCTGTGCATAACCATCGATGCTGTCTGTACAGGCAGCAAATGGCACAGAACTTCTAAGTGGGCATAACCTTCCTGCAGCAATACATTCCACTCGCTGACAGACGCTTCATGCAGCTTTTCTTAGCATGTTGTAGGTTGTCTTTTAAATTGAAACTTAATTTGATTAAGATGAACATAAAAGAAAATCAGCTTCTCAAAATGTTTACCTATAATCACATCACTCTGAAAGAAAAAGAAGCTGCCAGTATGAGAAATGTTCATTACGCAGCAATTTCTTCACTGTGTAACAAATCTTCATATTTCATCCTTAAGTTTATTACAAATCTGGCCGTGCTTTGTGTTAGATTGTGCTGAGGACATTGGGGGAAGAAAACAGAGACAGAGTAACTTGGGAGTCTTTAATTGTCTAATCACCTTTTCTCTAAGTTATCTAATCAGAACAATTACCATTATACCATTATACTGCCAATTACAGAATGAAAGGTCCTAAAATATTTTCTTTTATGTTCTTTTAAATTCCTGGAGCTGCAAAACTGGCAGAATCTCATTTTCATTTTTGTGTTATATAAAGTCCTTTAGCAGCCAGGAGGAATGTGAATGGCATAACTGGGTGAAAGTTTTTCAGTTCAGATTAATTTACTTCCTCAGATTTATGGCTTTTGTATTGCATGTTTGGGTAGCAAAATGTGATTCTCGTATGTTTGTTATTGAAAACCAGAGAAATGTAGGAGAAAATGTTATATTAGTTTAATTCCATAGTTAGATATGGTTTAGTACTGCAGGCTTCTCTTGCAGTTTCCAGTATTCAGAGCATAATAAAAGGATATGGAAATAGATAATTCCAAAAGAGAAATAGGTCATCTATGCTGACCAGAATTCAGTTACTTCAACACACTGAATTTTCCTCAGCCTTTCACAAAAGTGAAATTCAGAACCGTAGACGTCCCATTTATAGCATTGCCTCGTTGCACAACCCCCAGCTCTGAAAAGAAAGCCAGACTCATTCAGTGTGACAGGATGCTGAGAGTGGCCATGTCTCTACTTTATGAAGTGCCATGGCATAGTCAAGGACTCCTTATCATTTTTCATTTCAAGGTCTTCAACCAAAGAGCAAAGAAGGCTGATGTTTGCCAAGTCCTCTGGCTGCTTTAGCTCCATCAGGCAGTAATATCAGTCATTACTGAGCACAAAAGAGTGTTATGGCTACAATCCATTATCTTATAGTGAAAGTAGTGCTGCAGCTGTGAGAAGGAAGGGTGACAGACATGCTCACCAGAGTTATAGGCAAACATTTATTTGTTTTGCCCTTATTTTTTACATCTCCCATTCAAGCAGATCGTCTGCATCCAGTCCCAGTCAGAGTTCAGGTTATGGTCTTTAAATTTCCCTTTCCAGCTGTCCATCAGAAAAGATAATAAATAGGAAATTCAGCACACCCTGTTCCCACAGTGGCTGTGCCAAAGTGCATATGCCTCCCATTCCCCAGAGCAGAAAATCTTTCCCAAGGTTGAAGGCTCCTTGTTGAGCATGGATTCTTTTCAAGTTCAGTCTGTTCCACTCAGTGGGCGAGGTGACTCCATCATATTTCATGATTTCGTGTATTCTTGCACCTAAAACAAAAGGCTTTTCCTGAGATTAAAACCAGCAGTGAGACCAGGGCCAGTATTAGTGCTGAGCTAAGGCAGCCACTCTTGCAGTGTGCATGTCATGCAAGGTTTCTTTCCAGGCAGTGAGCTCACCTGCACTGAGTTTTCCCTGAGCTTGGGGTAGTAGCCAGGCACTCTGCCCATGCTGGCTCTAGAGCTACCTACATATTCTGCTGGCTCACACATTTTTACCTTGCACACACAGTCTGAATTGTAAATGCTTTCCTGTAGTTCCAATTCCAACAAATGCAATTATGCCACAACTTAGATGTTGTTTTATTTATGTGTAAAATATTTTTTAAATAAGTTATTACGCTACGTACTCTTCAGTCTGCCAGGGGACTGGCTTACAAGCATAGCAGTTCTGGTGCTCAGTATTTTAGTTTGAAATGCCATCTGAAAACTTTTGCCCATAGGGTTCATATATTGTTATTGTGTTTTGTTGTGGTCCTTTATTTTATAGTGACTTGCAAGCAGATTGAACATCTATCCTCTTGCCTTTTGCTGTGCCCTGAGTGATTGTGTTCTAACAAAGAATAGAGGTGTTTTTCCTACTGCTATGAATTAACCACAAACTTAACCCGCATTCTCTGTTGCAAATTAACCTGTTCATTAATGCTCTAGGCCACAATCATGTCAGGAAGTACAATGAGTTTGAATCATGAGAACCCACAACCTCGTAACCAGCTGGGAAGACAAGCCAGCTTCCAGGAAAGAAGTTCTGTAAGGCCACATTACAGTCAAGCTACTCGTAGCAACACATTGCCATCAGATGTGGGGAGAAAGTCCATGGTTCTGAGAAAATTTAAGCAAGAGATGAAAGAAATCATGTCACCAACTCCTGTGGAGTTACACAAGGTCTGTAATTTTTCTTCTGACAGCTTTGAAATAATATATTCAGCACAGGAACTCTAATTATATGGCAACACAGTAAGCATTTTTTATAATGACTCCACAGATGTAATTTGGGGGCCATGCATATTAGTTCTTACAAACACATTAATGATAGATCCTTGTGGGGGAAAACAAATGAATAAGATGCATCCTTGTCTACTATTTCATTTTACAATAAATCCTCAAAAGGCACTACTCTTTTGAAAGGAGCATCCACTGGTAATTTGAATTGACAGCACCAATAACTCTTCTCTGCAAAATGTGTTCATTAAGAAAGCAAAGTTTAATTTCTAGAAAATACATTTCTTCAGGAAATTACTCAGGAGGGTTTGGGGCTCCCATAGGTCCTTTTTTAAATTAACACTCATTTTGAATCAAATACAAGAGATTCAATATACATAATATAGAATGTTATTTCAAATTAGGTATTGCTTCTTTTCTCTTTATAATTCCTTTGCTCTAAAAAGGATAAATAATCTTCAGACTATACAGATTTTCACGGCTCAAGATGGTTGAAATCACTCAGTGATATGGAGGTGCACTGCACTCCTAGCAAGTACTGGATAAATTATGTTTGGATATGCACAGCAAGCACCTGACCACTTTAGGTCTAAAGTCCAGTGAGGCCGTAAGAGCAACCAGTTTCCAAAACTTTGAGGGACATTATAATGCTGTTCTTCCTGATGGAAATGAGCATCTCATTTCCTGCACCCACCTTCCTCTTAAAGGTCTGAGATCTTTCTGGAGAGGAGGCAGAACACAGGGAAATTTCATTAATATGTCACCTGGTCATTCTCATCCTGTGGATTTGTCTGAGTTTAGTCTGTAGTTCAGTTGACTTCACCAAGGTAAGGACTTGCTGAGTGTGGGCTAAATAAATGTTTACAGAAGGTAGTAAAGAATTGATCTCATATATGGCAAATTAAATCATTGCCAGTGTATATGACCAATAAGGATGTGTTGTGATAGTTTTAAGCTATTCCTATTTCCAGCTTGAAGTGATCAGTGGAGTTAGGTACTGTGCTCATTTTTTCTGAGTGGTGAATAAATGTGAAATATAAAACCAAAGTATGCCAGTAGGCATTTCACAGTGTGCTCACATTCAACAAAGGCACAGTTCTGGATTACAAAGCCAGCCTTCCATGTTAAAATTAATCGTTCCCTGGAAAGGAGTCCTGAGATTTCTGTTAATGAGTCAGTGGCATCCTGTGATAGTAACTAGCTGTTAGAGCCTGGGCAGTACAAATAACCTGTCAATGAGCTTTCTCTTGCTTCAGCTGCCTATTTTTAAGATTGCTTTGACCTTCCCTTGGAGTAATTTCCAGATTTTGTTCAGACAATATACCCAGTTTTCCCCTGTCTGCTGAAGTGATGCTGAGTTTGCTTTTACTGTCTGTTCTGTCACCCAGAGAAGAGTCATTTCCTCTCTAAAAAATCTAAACATTGAACCTGTACCAAGGATTTTCCAAATCCTTACAGTCATTCAAGAAAAATAGAAACTAGTGACTGGCTCTTATGCTCTGATTCCCCAAAGTGAGGTTATACCCCTGTGACACATGCAGGTTAGCCCAGGCAGCATGGACTGCTTTTTATCTGAACAAGTTCTTACTTGTTAGTTTTCCTCCTGGTTCTTGTGTAGCAGTGTGCCTGCTACTTTCTCTCATGTATTCATGTTTATTTTTGTATTGGACCTCTAGTTTAACACTAATAACCTCTTCCTTTGGACAGCTTGTTCAATCAGAATTTTCCAAAAGAGCTGCAATGCCACAGGAATGACTTCACCGTCAGGGAAATGCCTTGAAGTGTTTTTTATGTATCCTCTTGCTGGCAATGTGTTCTGCCCTCTGCAGGCAAATGTCTTACTTAGCTGGGCCACTGAAAAATAGGAAGACTTGAGAAATATGTGATGGTATGGGCAGTTTTGGGATACAAGCTGAGGCCCAGCTTGTCGAGACCTCCCTCGGCAGGTTCTCAAGCACGTACTCGGCTCTGTGCTGCGGAGCTTTGCCAGGCTCACGGGCAGGGCAGGGCAGGTGCCTTTGTCCTGTGTCACTGTGGTGGGTCTGCATCCCTGCTGGGACAGGGCCTGTGTGCCCACAGGCCAGAGTTCACTGTGCAGCAAAGTAACCTGAATTCTTCACTGCTCCTTCTTTCTGCATTGCGTTCACCAGTTGGGCTCTTGAACTGTCTGCGTCCTGAGGAAACTAGGATTGAGATAAGTGTCCTACAGATCTCTTCAAACATTTGTTCTAGATGGTTTAATAACTTTTAATTTAGCTGGATGGTGTATTGCTATATCAGTACCCAAATTTAATGAATGTCTTTAATGATTTTATCTACTTAGGTAATAGTATAGATTAATATTTTTCTAAAAATCATAGAAGACCATTTTTTAGAAGTTTCATAGAGCACACTTTCCTCTGAGAGCAAAAATATGCACTAAGACCAGATAATTTTTCAATATTATTATTGCAAGTAGTCATTAATCTAAAATTACAGTCAGTTAAAATATCTCAATAGCTGATCTGTGCAAGATGTATGAATTTAAATTAAGCATTTTCCCATAGACTTGAGAGGGAGAAGAGGCATAGGCACAGACTAAAAATATATAAGCTTGTGTTTAAAATTTGTAGCTATTTAATTGCTTATGAAATATGAATTAAATTTCCAAATCCACTTTCTTTTTCCCTTAGGCTCCTGATGTAAATTTAAGAGTCTAACAAATCACCCAAATGGAGATTTTGCTATTGAGATCAGACCTTCCAACGAGTTGTGATCAGCAGTACAGATAAACCAGCATGATTTAGGTGTTGTGTGAATTGCCTGCAGTTTCATTCCTTTCAGAGAGGGTTGCTGCAAGTCAAGATGAGGAACCTGTGGTAGGGCTTTGTCCATACCTATTATTGAGTAGAAATTGAGTATTTCAGATAGCAAGGCTTTTATCAGAGATTCTCTTTGAAGAATATATGTTACCCTGGGAAGAATTAACCCGAAAATTATAACCTCTAATACAAAAGAAAGTTGTCTGCAGATGACTTCCATCTGAAAAATGTGTCAAACATGCAACAAAGTTAAATTGCTACCTCATCCCTGAAGCAAGCACCAGTTTCTTTAAGTTCCAAGCTCCTGTTAAGCACAGCAAAAGTCAAGAGAAGATAGCCATAAGGGAAGCAGTTTATAAAAATCTAGGATCTGTAGATCTGAAGAACCACAAACTTTAGAACATATTTTGAAATGTGTAAGTTGTGATTGATAAAAGACTTAGGATGATCATTCCCAATGCCCCTCCTTGTCCCCTGCCTTGCTACTCCATTGCAGTAACTTCCCACTGACCCTCTACAGCAAAACCCCTCTTTCATGCCCTTTGTAATTTTGAAATGCTCCATTTTTTGTCTGACAAGGTGGGCATGAAGTAGCACGTGCATTATTACAGAAAAGACCCAGGTTAAGGTGCATTAATGTGTAATGGCTCCTCCTGTGCGTGTCTAGAGTCAAACTTGTGTGTGTGCTGTTTGCTGATAGATTGCTCACTGAAAACAGGGAAAAAAGCAGCACTGTCATGGAACATATGAATGGGACCACCATCCCTGGTGAGCTGTTCTCCACTCCAGTTTGGCTTTGAGAAGGTCTTGACTGTAATAGTGTCCAGTTTGGGATCTGAAACTTAAAGAAAGATGTTGACCATATGGACAGGGTCCAGAGAAAAACAAGCCTTATTTCACATCACTGCAGAGAAAGAGAGAATAAAGTGATCTTGTTCTCTGTGGATAGCAACAGGCTTAAGCCTCAGCAAGGGTGATTTAGTTTAGACCCAAGGGAAACATCTGAAGGACTAGAAGGGATTACTTTCATAGACTGTGGAATCTTGATCACTGGAGATTTGAAAATGTGGGGCAGATAAAATGTATCTCTGAAAGGGTTTAGGTGCAGTTGATCCTGTCTTAGACAAGAATACAGTCTGGATGGCTTCAGGGAGTCCCCTGTTCAATCTGCTTTTGTAGTTCATCTGGGGCTGGATCCAGCTCCATTTGACTCCAGTGCCTGAAGAACGGCAAAAGAAAAGGAGTAAGTGGAAAAGGGAAGTTCCTTTTAAAAATGTGCCACCTGTGCTGGAACGGGACAGAGTACTTCAAGTCTTCTTCTCTTAGGCATTGTATCCCATTTTCACGTGAACTTTTCAAGGCTTCTTTAAGAAGCAGTTAACTTGAAGAACTGTCCTTTGTGATGATGAGGAAAAAAAAGTTATTTTGCTAGAAGAGAATTTGGGTCTTGGTCCAGAGCTATTTATTTTTAATTTCTGCTAGGAAGTGCACACAAATCTGTCAGTGAAATATACCTCCTTGCATTTTTTTTTTTGAGGCCTTCAGAATGGTGGTCTTACAGCACCTCTGTAGCAGCTTCAAACACACTCTTCATTAAAGCCATGTTAAACATGCTGTGATAACACAAACAAAAGCCTCTGTTCATAGCAAATTATAGAATTTCCCTAGAGTCCTGCTGATAATAGCATCTGTTGATACAAATTAAAATCATTCTATGATTAATTATTGTGAGTTTGCAGATAGGTTTTTCAGTAGCTGAAATGCCCAGTGACTCCTAAAATTCATGAAGGGATGGAGGACATATGGCGGGTTCAGGTAGAAGTTATCTTGGAGGAGGATGGAGGAAAAGAAGGCAAAAAACTTAAACACCACAGTCCCTGAGAAGTATGAAATGACAGCTCATACCCAAAAAAGTCACTGGCAGGAAGAAAACCTTTAGCTTAAGGGGACTTTAGGTGTAGCTTTGCAGTGCTGTTCAGGGGGAGAAAAACAAGGGAAGAGGATGAGCTGGGGTAAAGTAAGGGACGAACACCACGTGGGGGTGTTTGTGCTCCCCACGGCACAAGACTCTGATGTTTTCACAGCAGCTCCACAATGCACCATCCACACCTACAGAGAAAATGGTGCTACTGCTGCAGCCACTGCCCTTGTATCCAGCTTCTCTCAGCTGCTGCCCAGGACAGCTACCAAACTTACTAGGGAGTGTGATTTCATTCTAGCCAAAGCAGGGCTGATGCACCCCTAAACCCAAGTCAAAAAAAGAAAAATGCAGAGAGCAGGAAAGAAACCCAAATTCCAAATCCTTTACTCTCGTTTTGAGACAGCCTGGTCTGTTCTGGCATCCCTTTTCACACTGGCAATTTAAACAGGAGCTCAGCAGCTTTCTGAAGGCAGCACCAACCAGTGCTGTGCCCCAGCACTGCTGTGCCTTGGCATCCTTCTGCAAAATACTGACCAAGTCCTCAGCCTGCTTTGAGCAGGACACTGGACTAGAGACTTTCCAGAGCCCCCTTCAATTCAAATGATTCTGCAATTCAGGAACATCAGGAAGGAATTCAGTGGCTGGTGCACACACAAAGATGCAACACATGGAGCATTATTTGTACCAAGCCATTATAAAATTTTGGAACCGTTAATGTCATTTTTATCAGCCACGGTGTGATAAAACCAGTGCATTTTGAAGCCAAGGTGATACATGCTACAGTGCTAAAAACACAGGTTTGACTGTGCAATTGTATCTGTGCACCGTGGCACACCACTCACACAATTTGCTTATGTGGGTCAGCACCCCTGATGTGAGGGAGGACCAAGAAAAAATAAAAACCTAAGCATGCCACTTGCCTACAAAGAAGTCTTTATCTGTCAAATAGCTGAATTCACAAAACTATCTGTGAGGATTTATCTTCTGAATACCTGAAAAACCTTCTCCTAACTCTATTTCCTGCTTTTTAATGACCACCTCATGGTTATGTAACTGTAAGAACACTGCCTGCAAGCTCTTCCAGAAGGAGCCTTATTTGTACTTCCTTAAAAGATTGCATTATAACTCTTATACTGAGCACTTCTGAGGTTAGGCTTTACAGGGTGGACCACTGCCTGGCCAAAACCAAGCAGTCTAGAGCTTAAACTGACAATAGTCTTTATTCCCTTGATTGCAAGACACAACACCAATTGTTTGACTGAGGGCAGGTCTTCATACTGAAGCAAAACTAAGCCATATCTTGTACTCAGATCCTGGCAGCTAGAGTATAGAGAGACAAAATACTAAGAATCAAAAAGTGACACCCGAAATTTGTGGTATTTTGTAAATACCACAAATTTCCAGCTGGCAAGCAGAAGTGAAAAGGGCTGTTTATTTACAGAAGAATAAGGTGGCTTCTGAGAATATTAACATAATGTCAAAATGGAGACAACTTTAATACTGTAAGTACCAAATAGCAGGTAAGTGATCTCTCTAATGTGAAAAAAAAATACCAAAACCATCCTAGGAAGAAAACCTGCCTCATGCTTGTGGAAATGGGGACAAAGGTTTTTTCTTTCTCATCACATCACCTCTCCTCCACAGGTAACTTTGTACAAGGACTCTGATGGAGAAGACTTTGGGTTCAGTGTCTCAGATGGTTTATTGGAAAAAGGAGTGTATGTTAAAAACATTCGACCAGCTGGCCCTGGTGATCTGGGAGGTTTAAAACCATATGACAGACTGTTACAGGTAATGTTCCTGGCACTGTGCAGGTTTAGCATGAAGGGATGTGACATACAGATTACTTTGTAAAAAGGTTTATAACCACACTGGGGGGTATTTGGGTATGTGTTTTGCAGTTTTGTTACTTGGAACGGTCCTGTAATCTACATTGCTTATTATATTTTAAATAATGAGCACCACTGTTTGTTTGTATTTCTGCTGGGGAGGGATGTGTAGGGGAACCATGAAGGACAAATGACCGTAATTGCTCTGCACCACAGGCTGTGCTGTGTAGATTTCTCAGATTTCTTTTCTTGGCAGGAAAAGGCAGCACTTAGTGGAGCTTTGGACTTTTATGCAGTGGCACTAAAGCTGGATTTTCCTGTGCAGTCAGGTTTATAGCAACAAATTCTTTCAGAATATTTTGTTTTAGAACTCCAAAGGAGACATACAAATGCTCACTGGGAAGCTGCAATTTCCCACAGCATTTCCAGACAGATTTTTCTTTCTTGTTTTTCTTGGTACAGACCTGAGAATTATTTCTGTGTTTAAACCAAGTGTTGACTGACATAGCTGGAATAATGTAATACTTACTCAGCACCACACTTATCACAGTGCCAAGACTATGATGGAAAAGCCATATTATTTCTCAATTAGCCTAATAAAATACTTCACATAAATTTTTATGTATTAGGTAAAACCAGAGATTTGAACTGAATTGAAATTACAGATGTGTTCTACTGCATTTAAATTGACAAACACCATGAAAGACAGAAAAACTGTGTGCTGTTAAATGTCATTATTGGAGTGAGCATTGTGAAAGCTGGCAACAGCCAGCACCAGTGTAAATATCCCCACGTCTGCTACATTCTCTTTAAAAGTGAATAGAAAACTTAATTGATGTCTTCAGACCAGACATCACAGTTAAATAGTCTTATAGTGGGTGATTCTCTACTTGGAATAATTAAATCAAGCTCTATAGTCTCAAGGATAAATTAGTTTCTCTTGTGATCTCATTTTTTTTTCCTAAAATGGTAACAAGAATCAATCATCTCATCAATCAGGTAAACCACGTTCGCACCAGAGACTTTGACTGCTGTTTGGTTGTGCCCCTCATCGCAGAATCTGGCAATAAGCTGGAACTGGTCATTAGCAGAAACCCCCTGGCATCTCAGAAAGGAAGCTCAGAACACACTTCAGGGAGTGGGGAGTGGAGCGACCCGAATGCTGCCTTCCTGCAGCAGAGCGGACACACCAGTGTTAGCACGGAGACACGGGATCCTACAAATACCTTATAGCAGAAACCACTGGAGCAGGACATTCGGTAACAAAAGACAATTATGGTGCTAAATCCACTCAAGATTTCTCTGAGACTGAGGCTCAGATGCTGTACAGCACTGAAAAGCACAGGAGGTCGGTTGGTCTGTCTCAAGGCTTCTATTAATTCACTGTTACTTTAGAAATAGTTTCATTCTTCATTAAGTCAAGTCATTTTCCATTCTAAGCAATCTAGGATTAGTAACAGTGGAAAAAAAATAAACACATAAGGGCCTTTTTTTCCCCCAAATAAGAAACTGGGGAGATGTTTTAAACATGATCTAAATGTTCTTCTCCCTCCAGCAACAGCAGCTGTTTGAGGGAAAACCATGGAGTTAACCTCTGCTAACAAACAGTAGTGTCCAGGCTACCCTGTTTTCAGAAATCCTTTTCTGAGGAAGGTGCTGCTGTCTGATGGACAAGGCAGAGTGGTTTACTGCACTGGGTTTTCCTGGGAAATGGCTACATCTCTGATTTTGGAAACCTTTATTCGCTGGCGAGAAGGGTGCACTTATTAGACAAAGCAGGGTTACAACAAAATGCTTGCAGGAAGCTGCAGCTTGCATTGAACATTGCTCCCCACTTCAGCAAACTTCGTTAGAACATATGTTATTCCCTATGCAATGAAATATTTAATGGTATGTCTTGCAACCTGTGGGGATTTTTAAGCAGAGATTTTTTAGTGGGATAAAACTTCTGACGAGGGATTACGGAAAAGAATGAAACTGAAATGAGTTCAGACAAATTAGAAAGGTTTTTTTAAAAGAAAATGGCTTTTTTTAAAATTATGTCAGTGGAGATTGATACAAAAGCTCTTTAATGATCCATAAACCTGTAAACTTGTACTGTCACACATGAGCTTTTTAAGTCAATCAGTTTCTTGAAGGAAGAAAGGTCCTATTTAATATGCTTTGTTTTCAGCCTTCTTTATGATAAACATTACCCCCTGCAACACATTTTTAGAATATAAAATTGTAAATATGTTTTACAAACACATCACACAAATTGCCTCCTCTCCCCTCTTCCCCCAAGCAATAAAATACTGCCAGTTGCTTTATATGCCCACCAGCAGCTGCATTGGTTTATTCTGGTATTCAAGTTGTTATTGGTAATTATTGTTATTGGTGAATATAAAGATACTGGATTTGTATATTTGTAGAGTTTCCATATCTAAGCAATCACCTTACAGAGTTGTTTCTGGTCAATTTAAACTGTTTAATGTATCCCTGTTGCTGTTTCCAATACATAAACAAGCTCACCTGCCCTGCACACACACAAGTATTTCTGATTTCTATTTCAGCACTGCCAGAAAAGGTCAGAATGACATTATAGGCTGAATCATGTAAAAAAGAAAAAAACCAACAAAACAAAAAACTCCAAGGTTCATGAGTCACATAAATATGTATTTTTATTTGTAACAAATAAGTATTAAACTGTAAAGTATTTTTGTACAAATTTAATACTTTAATAGCATGATATTTATCGTCTATGTTATGTTTTTTGAAATTCAAACTGTTGCAAATATTTGTATGGAAAAACTGTATAAATTGAAATAAACAGTGATTTGAAGACATTAAAAATGAGGTAGAGGTTTTCTACTTCATATTTTTCCCATTTTTTTCCACAGTTTTAGAAAAAAATACCATTTTTATATTTGTTGTATACTTTTTCCTACCATATGTGAAAAGGAAAAATTGTTGAAGGTAAGCAGGTTGTACACATTTTAGTACAATGTGTCTGATGTTTGATTTAACATTCAATTTATTAATCTCAAAACTGCAACACAGCAAGTCCCAAAGTACACATGAGAAAACTGGAAGTGGAATGTTATTTGAACTCTGATTTTGAGTTTTGCTTTTCTTACCAAGATCATCATCAGCACAGAACCATTAGCTAAAGCAGCAATGGCAAGTTCTACATCATAGAAAAAGTTTTCTATGTCACTGAATGCAACTTTCTTGTTATGTCTGTAACAAGATTAAAATCCATAATCCATCAAAGTTTCATGGCCACAAATCTGCCACATCATAAAAACCTACAAAAATTGGGTTTTTTTCTCAAGGAATCTATAGTTTTGGCACATCAGTAAGTGCAACTCATCACTATTGTAACATTTGGAGATGGATAAATCTTGGTATGGACAAATAGGAACCTTTAAAACAAAATACATCCTGGTGTATTTTTTAAGAGAACATCTGGAACCTCAAAGACCTGTAAGTTCATTCTTCAGCAAAACAAAAGAATTACATGATTTTTGATGACTAGTACACCGGTGAATCTACTAAAAATGGATCACTGACAATTTAAGAGGCTCAGCATAAAACAAGCTGTTCTTCACAGAACATGCAAAACCAAGAAAGCCTTTGAAAGGCACCTGCATATTCAGTGTCTCCATCCCAAAAATCTTCAACAGGTTCAGTAAAGGTTCATACCAAGACCAATTAATAATTGTCTGTTAGCTTTTGAAAAGCTTCCTAGGAATTTGCTGTCCCAGTGTCAGATTCTTAAGTCTGGAAGATCCAAGTGGGGATTCTTCTACTGTTGTCTGTCAAAACAAAACAAAAATGTTACCCAAGTTTGAAACAGACCTAAAATATAGTAGCTTCTTCAAAACAGGTTCTTTATACATGAGCTCAGAAATTAGATGTAATAAAAAAAAAAGCATCTGTTATCAGGTTTGACTTTAAAAAAATCAATTTCAATTATTAAATTTCATATACATCTCTCACAGCATGTCACCTAAAATCTGACATTTGTGCACAAACCATAAGCTGATACAGGCTAAGCTAGCCAACAGATCACTCTGAGAGTAAAAATATGTATAAGCTTACTACTATTAACCTTTTTTTTCCTGTATTAGCCATATATTACTCTGCAAAGACATCTGCCAAATTTGACTGCTTCCCCTCTTACTGGTCAACTTGAAAATTATTAAATAAATGCTAATAAAACAATTGTAACAGTGCCCTGGTGACTAGCAGTGGTGAAAGAGAGTGCAAAAGTTTGTTTTGAACTTTCTCAGTAAGGAGATACTTACAGGGGGTATTTCTGTAGCATCCTCAGATGCAGGGATTTGTCTTTTACATGGACTTTGCTTCAAAGTGCCCATCTTCTCTCTACTGAGAACTGATGGCCCTTCCTCTGTCATAAGGTCACTCTGAAGCTCAGGTGGGTCAGGAGCGCCTTGAGTAGCAGAAACAGACTGATTCTTGAGCTCTTGACTGTTCCAGCACTTCATCAGGGGAGAGGGCATTTGTCTGGGACAGTTGTTTGTTTCTGCAATTGCCTCTCTCAAGAATCTCTGCAAACGCGTTTTCCTGGTGACCTCCTTGCTCTTTACTGCTCTCCTGAGGTGCGGCTCCTCAGCCACGACGTAGACGCGGCAGCGGCCCCTGGTCACAGCTGTGTACACGTGCTGCCAGTGCTGCCGGCCGGCACTGCCAACCACATACACCACGGTCCTCTCCTCCGAGCCCTGAAACGGGGGAGAGCTCTGGTTCAAAGGCTCCTCTCCAGGAAACAGTTAAAAAAAAGACAAGAGTGAGGAAGTTGGAGGCAACTGGGGACACTCTCGAGAATATTTTCTATCCTGCTTTCAAGAAATTCTAGTTTCAAGAAAAGTTTCCGATTCTTCCATGACAGAGTAAGAATGCAATAGCTCAGCTCACAGCTGCTGTGGTTTTACCTGGAATGTGTGAATAGTTCTGGCCCAGGCATGCTTTATGTGACACAGCTTCCTCAGTGCCGTGTAGTTCACAGTGAACGTGGAGCCGTACGTGGTGCTGATGGTCAGCAAGCGCTGCTTATCAATTTCTGCATCCTAAAGGAAAAGCAAAACACTCAGGAGTGACCCTGGATTAGCAGCAGGAGCAATGTCTGTACTTCCCTATTCTGGCTTGCCCTGAAATTACAACAGCTGCAACATCAGCCAGCTCAAAGTTTCAGAAGATGCTAAGCCCAATAAAGCGCTGTCTTTCACGGACCACCTGAAGGAAAGCAGTTCTCACTGTTCAGAGCCTACCCTAACTACTGATACTTTCACTGCTCAACTCACTCAACCCAGCAAAAAAAAAGTTTTTTGTTGCTGTTACTTTCAGGCCAGCTTGGTTTTCTGCCAGGGAAACCTTAAGCTGTAACATTACTCTTTACTTCAGACCATGTGAATTTAAACATTATCTATTTCAATTACAGTACATTTTCAATTACAATACATTTGAGTATTTACAGACTGTATTTACACCGAACACAATCAGCTGAAACACATTGTACAAAAAAGTCCAGAATTGAGGGGTTTTTAAAATTTTCTATTGTACCTTGCCTCTTCCATGCCTTTTACACAACTGTTTAGCAGAACTAAGTAAGTATTATGGGCCAAATTTAAAAGTGTGAGTTGTTTTCTTCTGGTGATTCAGCAAGCACTGAATCATTTCCCACCAGGTTTTCTTTGTACAAGTTCTTGCTGCCAGGACTTACCTTTGTTATGAAAAATATATCTCCATTGCAGAGTCGTTTGCCCTCCTCATTGGACTCTGCAGGGAGTGTGGTTTCTCCACTTCTGCATTCCTGGCCATTAGAACCCTCTCTGACATCACAGGTTGCCAAGAGATCCTTGAGATAAACATTGCGTGTGCTGGCAATCTTGTCCCCAGTTTGAAACAGAAGTCTGTTCTTATGGTCTCTAGGTGAGAGAAAGAAAAAGGGGAAAATGTATTTACGAAGTGTATATTTAACATCTCTCAGTACTTTTTCTCTTTCCATTCTCTATACTTGACCCAGATTAAAAACTTGAATAATATTCAAAATAGTCAGGATAACACATTTATGACTTGAACTTTTGTAAAACAAATTGGTAAAAAAAACAATAACATAACCCAGTAATACAGAGTAGCACAAAAATATTTCAGAATCTATTTATAAATCATATAGTAGCAAAAAAAAAAATAACCTTGAGGGTTTTTTTCATGTTGCTTTTATATGAATTTTGAATATTCAGTAGTAACTTAAAATCTCAGAATTCACATCATGAATTTAAATGAAAAGCCTTTTACCACTATTTAAAATGAGATTAAAGAACCCATCAAATAAAGTTTATTATATGAATGATTTGTAACATAATCAGATCTAGATGGAACATTGGAAGTTTTACAATCCTATTTTATGGTATTGGCCTGGCTATAACACTTTTAAAAACAAAATTAAATTGGTCACAGGAAAAATGAAAAACACTGGCTTACCTGGTTAAATGATTTGAATAGTGTTGGCAACAAAGTTCATTTATTAGATCACAATCTTGCCTAAATCATACAAAACAAGAACATGAACAAAGTCATTATATACAAAACATACAATTACAAGCAGTGTCACTGTCACATAAGCCATTAATTTATAAATAATGGAAAAAGCCCTTTGTCTCTCTGATGATCTTCCACCACCAATTAAGAACAATTACTTATTCAGAGTTTTGAAGACAGAGCATTAAAGGAACAGTTTTGTCTAAATACCACAGAAAGCTCTAGATTAGCTAGATTTGGTTTTAAGATCAAGAAGAAAACTAAAGAAAAACTAAAACCTGGACAGATTATTTTCTGTCTGTGGATATATTAAAAATAGCAAGAAGATTTATTTACTTTTTAAAGACCTGGAATTTTAACTTTTAAATGCAGCTTAAGAACCTATAAATACATTCTAGAAGAATCATACAGAAAAATCACTAATAACAGTCTTGTACCTGAATGCAGTCTGGAGTCAAAAAATTGATACCAGAGTTACTCAGCATTCACAAATCACTTATTAGCTCACTGGGACCCTGTAAATAGTGGGTGTTTTTCACTTACTGAGAAAATGTTCTTCACAATTAAAGGAGGAGGGGTTTTTTCTTAAGTACCCTTTTGTGCAGAACTCAAGGTTATGGACTAGTGGTACTAGTGCACATTATCCCTTTTATCCCTTCAGTTTTTCTGCAAAGCCATGCACACTATTCATGCTCCTGTGATTACTGACTTCCATTCTTTCTTCAAAGTGAGTTAGAGCCCTACATCCTATCCTTCTTAGGTGATAAGTATTCCAAGTATCTAGATTTAGGCTATTGCCACTAGTCTCTCCAACTCAACACACTCAGCTATTTTTAGATTGTGGCTGCTAGCAAAGATTTTTTCAATGTCTGCCTGCACACTCCATTACCTTCTGAAAGCAATGAATTGTGATTGTTTGGCATCCTCCAATCCTGGCCCTTTTTTAAGTAAAGTCTTTATTGCAGTTTGTAAATCTGTTTTAAAAGACGTAAAAGATAAGACATAAAAATATTCAGAATTTCAAAAAGAAAAATATAATTCAATATGAAATTGCATTTGCTTATTTCTTGCTTTAATGACATCGCAACTTGTTTAAAACAAAACAAAAAAGAAACAACCCCTCCCCCAAAAAAACTCTTACACAAAACAACACACTCTCAAAAGAAACAAAAATACACCATAAAACTCCCAAGAAAGCATCATGCAGTTAATCCAGTATTAAAACCTGAGAAACAAGAGTGATAGAGAAAGACACAAATTCTTATTTCTGTGTTAAACAGCTGCATGGAGCATATTCATGCAAAACAAGGTTTTGATACAGCACATTGAAGAGGGAAAGATTAAATATTTTCAAGCCACACACCTATACACTTGGATTTCACAGAAGAAATCTACTTTCAGTGTTCTGCTTGCTGAGTATTTTGCTAGAGTAAGATAAGGTGATAATGTTTGTACTGGTTTTTTTTTCCTGCATTCCCCTTGAAGTGTTTTGATGCATATAAAAGAGAGGCCACTCAATCCACTTATACCCAATAAATGTCAAAAAACCCCAATAAACAACGGCTCTAGCCCTGACCCCAAAACAATTTAAAAAAAATACTGGGATCCCTTCTTAGAATTTTCCTAACTCAGTTCTACAGCTCGGAGCACATTCCTGTCCAGCACACCATACTGTTACAGTCACTTTTTACTCAAATGATTCACCTCTGAATCAATTCTGAAAATCTCTTAAGGTTTGACAGCTCCAGCTACAATATAAAAAGACAACCACACTTGATTATAGTGGTGGAAGTTGTCCCCTATTTCAAAGTCTAACTGGTGAGCTGGAGCTCTACAGCCCATTCTTTGCACTTACTTAGAAGTAACTTACTTAGAAGGCAAAAGACAAAGCATTTAAATTTATACCACAAAGCCAGACTAAAATTTTCCCAAGATTTTTGTTCCAGACAATAGTCTATGATTTACCAAAGGGAAAATCAAGATAAGAAACTGACATACTCTCACAATTCCCGCCAGCAGGCAAAGCAATAAAAATAAATTTCTTCTCTGGGATTGGCATTGTCATTTCCTCATTCCAAGCAGAAACTTTCAGCACCTCATCAAATTCAGGAAGCTGCCGGTGAGAGATTCTGGACCAGAGCATTGGAGGGAAACCAAAAAGTTATTTTCAGTTAAAGAATTCCAGCATATCATCATCTGCATCAGCTTGAAGTTCACCACTTAGAAGTCTTTTGTCTAGATCTACACTACACACCCTGAAAACTCTTTCCTCAGAGTATAACTTGATTTCACATTGAAAAAATTGGTACTTTATTCTCTAAACCCTCCATCACTGCAGCAGATACTTAGTATTACTCATACAGTTCTTCCCATGGGAGCAAAACGGACTGAAACAGAAGTGTTAACAAAAAATAAGTAAGAATGTTTGTAAAACACTTAGTAGCTCTGGACATCTTGCAAATGTTCAGAATATTCTCAAATTAACATCAAAACCTAGATTTTTTTCTTAGAGGTTTAAAAAAGAAATCAAGCACTGACAGGAAACAGGATAATTTCCAAAACGAAAGTAATGCAAATGCTGGAAACATTTTGACTCTAAGTATTGACAGAGAAAAAAATACGAAGAACCTGTGATGTAATGGCCCTTGACATGTAAACTCTCCAAGCAATTCAGTCTGTTTCAGTTGTTGTCACACTTATCAGCACTGTCTTTAAAACTTCCTTTTTAGAGGAGCAATTGTAAGCTGTTTTGGAAGGCAAAAAGTCATTTGTGCATTTACAATTCATTTGAAAAGAACAGAGAGTATCTGACAACATACTAGTGAAATACATCCCATAAAATTCAAGAGCATTCCAGCACACACTTTTTTTGTCCAATATATACGTCTGAAAAATCTGTAGGGTTTTGTTGCTGTTGTTTTGGGGGAGGGTTGCTTGTTTTTAAAACCAATGCTATGGATTTGGATTAAAAATGCAAGCAAAAGAAAGAAAAGAAGCAATACTACAGAGTCAAATCTGGATGGACTGCTATTTGCAGGTAAAAGGCTGGGCAAGAATTACAAGAATTCTTCACACACACATCAGGATATCCTACCTTGATGCATTGTCTACAATTAGTTGTGATTCAGCTCTGTGGTTAGTTCGCAGTTCCACAGAAAAGCCTCTTGATTTTAGACCCTCAAAGATATCAGCTAACATGTTTCCTGGGTCTATGCTTGGTAGCTGTCTAGTGTCACCTAAACAGAATGCACGTTAGTTTTTGTGAGAAGGAATAACATATCATCTGCTGAAAATTGTCTTTAAAAAAATGAGTACTTGTATGAACAAATCCTCAACCCTCTACATAGTAACATCCATGCTTAATGCAATTCACATGAAATCAAACATTCAAGGATCTAAGAAACTTTGGGAATAAGGTTGTAGTATAGTTTTTTTATACTCCTCAACCAGTCATACTTTACTAGCAAGTGCAAATTCTTCTGCCTGATGAGTACTGACAGTGATCACATCTTACTCAAACACACTTTGAAAGCTACATATTTAAAAACAAATGCCATAAATGGCATGTCAAAAAGGAAACCTCTAAAAAAGCATCAAAAATTGATTTTACATTTCTTTGCTTTCCTTTCTAAATTAAAACAAGATGATCCTAGCATTAAGAATGGCATGAAAACTCCCTTCTAGCATACAATTCGTATGCTAAGAACAGCTCCTTCACATCTAAGGAAATCAGAAAAGTTTACCATTTGCAAGATGTAATAACCTACCACATGGAAGTCAGAATAAGACAAAACACTGCTAAACAGATAATGGAGATACTGATACTTTCATACTGACATTTGGAAAATTGTCTGACCTTAAGAAAATAGCAAAAGTATCCAAGTACAGAACAATGTAACATTTTAAGACTCGGGAGCTCTGATACTTATGCTGTATACTGGGCATTATTAAACATTGTACAATGCTAAATTTGCTGTTTGACTTACCTAGAATAATAAGTTTAGCAAGCTGAGCATGCTCACACAAGAGTTTCAAAACTAAACTAAGAATTTGTACAGACACCAAACTTCCTTCATCCACAATGAGAACTGTAACTGCAGAAAACTTCCACAGCTGTTCTTGGTCAGTCCGCCTCCACGATTTAAAACTATAGATAATCTAGAAACAAATAAAGCAAGCTCTGACACTAATCAACTCTAAGTGATGTCATAAAAGTAGACAGCGTGGTATCATCTGACGTATGTAGAGCTATTATCCAAAATTCTGAACTTACACCTGTGAAGACCCAGAAGACTCAACCATTCTGTCTTATTTTCTTCCTCAGTGAATGTATTTCTAGCTGAGATTAGCAACACTGACATACATAAAAGCACAGTCTTTTTTTTCCTGCAGGAACTGTTAAAGACACTAGGTCAGCCATTAGGTTGCTCAGTCACAGGACACCTCCTACTACAACTTGATGTCATTAATAATACCCAAAATTGCATGGGGAAGGGGAACAGGCAAGTAACTATCCAGTCCCCAAAGATAAAATAAACCAACAGTACTTTTTAAGTTATTATAATTTCTATTTATATGGGTTATTCCGTAATTCCAATGTCTTCTTGGCACCTTTGCTACCTAGAACAAGACAGACTTGGCCTAAGTTTATTAACAAAGTTTGCTTTCTACTTTTTTCTAAAAGAATTCCAAAATTTTCAAAAAAATTCCACAAAACCTAACACTAATTAAGGAAACACTGTGCAAATGAAATTTCTCTCATTCAACTCCAGGCTACTGATCTTTTCATGTATGTGCTGCTATGATTGCTAGGCAACAGGATCCTAGAAAACAGCTCTACCACCTAGAAATCATTTTTGTCTTGATTAAACTAAAATGCAGAACTGAGAAGCTGAAAAAACCAGATGCCCTAGAGAAGCACAAGTTTCAGATGTATATAAATAGTAAAGAAACAAAAGTTGGCAAATAATGTATTTCAAAGGACTGATTTATGATTCCCCCAAAACATAATGCTGATTTTCAGATACTGATTAGCTGTACCCAAGCATTAACATTAATACCAATAATAGGCTACACATTTCTTAAGGGAAGTCCAATAACAAGCTGCCTTTTTGGTTTTTTTTCCAAGACAAGAATGGACAGTGCCAAAAGATGTTTCAGAACCTAATTAAAAAAAAAAAAAAAGACAAAACAAGAAACAAAACCCAAAACAAACCTTACCTGATGCAGTGTATATGCAGGAAGCTGCGTTTTTTCTCTTAAAAGACTTGTCGCCCTCCCTGTAGGTGCAGTGAATAGTACATTCAAATATTTTTTTGCATACATATTCTCTGATTCCCAGTGGTGATCAAATGTATTCCATTCCTCAGATGCATCCAAGTCTCCTTCAAAGTCCTTTGAAGCAGCTTCTACTTCTTTTTCCATTTGGTTTAAATGACGAAAAAGGCAGCTAACTATTGTACTCTTCCCACAGCCTCCTTTTCCACTTATGATTGTGACAGGATTAGAACAAATTTTTTTTACAGCAATCACCTGATCATTGTCTACCTCTGCTCTACTTTGGATAGCAGACATAGAGCCCACCTCCTTTTCAGGAAAGTGATCTTCACCATTATGACTGTCTGGATTATTTTCCTCTACTTCATGTGCCTGAGTAATATTCATTTTGTTATTTGCAGTTTCTCCTGGTGTCTCAGAAATGTTAAGTATCTTTTTCACATCCACATCCAGTTTCCATGTATGGTTTGACAGAAGGTCACCTACATACCTTGCAATGTCTTTTTCAGATTTGTAAAGATGAGGCAGAAACACCAGCTTTTTCTCCCTAATCACTACATTCTCATCTTTCAAAAATTCCAGAGATTGCCAAACATGCTCAATGGACATGTGTTTGGATACCAAACGAGCTAATTCATCTTGATCTTCGTATGTGTGTCCCATTTGTCTACAGCGTGTCTTGAGCTGATCATACAGAATTAACGCGTTCTTCTGCAAGCCAGGAATCTTCCAGAGGAGATGTTCACACTGACAGAAGGCAGCCCACGTTGCCTCACAGTAAGCAATGTTCAAATCCTTATACATAATCTTCTCCCCAAAAAGAAAAAAAGAAAGCATAGATTTATTTCAGAAGATTTTAGCTTCTTGCTGAACATTCCTCCTAGTAAATACAAATTGCAATTCAGAAGGTGGAAGTTTGCAAAAATTTACTTAGTTTTCATAAAGCAAAATACTTAAAAGTAAGCTGGAAGGATAATTCCTCTTACTTACCCTTCTGTATGAAACAGAAACTTTAAAAATAAAAAACCTGGCAAAGAAATTGAGTACTAGGGAGAACTCGTGCACACCAAATAACACATTTTCACATAAAGGTACACAAACTGTAGAAACAGAGCACAGGAAAGGCATTAGCCAGAATTCTCTACCAAATTCTGAACATGTTCAAGAAATATGCCACCTCTACAGACACTAGCACTTTCACAAAAAATAGCAAAAGATTGAGATGTGCAAAAGAGATGAACTCTTGAGAGCAAGAAAAATTAATTGCACTTGCTCAGTCATACGAGAAAAAGCTTAGAGAGTCTTCAAGCAATAAAAAACTGCAGTGAGAATGCAGGTCCTTGAAGCAAGAGAGCAGCAAGTCCATATTGCAAAAGGAACAGTCAAACCGGACATCGGGAAAATCTTTTCAAAGGAAATTACAAGAAACATTGAAATATATTAGCTACCCTGCTGAATCTCTGAAATTAGATTAAGGCAAATCAGAACCTCCATCAGTAAAGCACTGGAGGCCTAAAGAAGAGGAAAAACCACCGATATTTGTGAATATCTAATGCTCTCAGGTGAGGTCCAGGACTGCTAAGGTGAGGTGCGGCAGCACAGCTCACGGCAAGCACAGCAAAGGAAAACAGGAAGGTAAGCAACCACTGCAAATCCCACTGCAAAAAAATGAACTGCTGAACCAGATGATCTCTTACAGAGAAACTTATCAACCCTACTAAGAAAGCATAGATATTGTTCTATATATTAGGAACAAAAGTCTCACTTACCAGTATAAAATCTAAGAGAACAGTTGAGGATTTTAAATTAGCTGCCTAACTTTTGGCCCAATTACCTCAAGCATTTTATTATCTGTCTCTTGTAGAAAATACTAAACAAATGGTTGTAACAAAACCACTTTCAAAAATCTTCTGAGATTAATTAATTCTAGACCAATTGGAAAAACAAAACCCTTTGCTAAAACTGAGTCCCATATATCATCTATTTCCAAATGAGCTATGCTTAGCCCCTACAAATGCCCATTTAATCAAGTGAACCCAACCAAAACAGTACTGTAGTCTAATGCACCTCAAATGCAGCAAACACCATATTTTTACCATTCATAACATTACCTACCCTGCTGAATCCAAGTTTCCATGGCTCATCCTTTAGTATCTCATCCAGTTTTGTTCCCAACTCATCAGCTACCTCCTCACCATCCTCATCAGCCTTTCTTTCCCAACACATCTTCTCTAACAGACAGCAAAAGTGGCGTGGCAGAAGAACTGGCAAGAACTCCAGTATCCTCGGAAAAGCCAGAGCTCCCAATACCGCCTTTCCTGCAACTGCACGCACCATAAACACAGGAATTTTTATGTGATATGCAGATTGTTGCAAAGCAATTTACAGGGACTCTGGCTTCGTCCTTCTGCTTCCATTATATCCAAGACATCACAAATTTCTCTCATTTTCTTACTTTCCGTAACCCTTTTCAAAATTTTTTTAAGTCTGTTTTCCCTGACATGCCTTAAGAAAAAAACAATGTAAACAGATGACATAAAAACAGCAACTAAATGTATTCACTTGGAAAAATATGTACCATTCACATGGTTCAAACTGCATACTCAACAGCATTTTGTACAAAGTCAGTTCAGACCTCACCATGCCCGCCTCTTACCTAGAAGTGATTTTCATACAGATGTACAGAAGAACATTTCAAATGCAAAATAAGGAAAGATGCTTCTAAATTTGTAGTATCAGATCAGAAGAGGAACTTACCAAAAAATAGTGCTCTCCACTGGCTTTCTCAATGACTCCAAAATTAAGCTTTCCCTGACATCAGTCACAGGCTGAGAGTGAGGAATAATGAAACTGATTTGCTCTACATTTTGCTTTAAAAGGTAATTTCAGAAGAAAGAACAACAAATTTAATAAGAAAGTGAGACTTTCAAAATCTTTGGCCCTTGGAAAAAAAATAGGCTATTTTTAATTTTGTGTTAAGGAAAATTTACACCACTGATTTTTCTCACTTAAGTACTTTTTCTGATCACTGTCTTACCCTCATAAAGACAAAGAGAAAACCTTTTCCCTTTTAAGTAATTACTTAATTTACATGTATATCATCAATACACACTATTTCCACACAAAAAAGTACCATGAAGGCTTGAAGAACAAACTACTCAAGCCCATAACAATTAATAACAACCAAAACAATTTACAATACTAACAGTAGCAACTGGGGTAGGGGAACGGTCTATATTGCTCAATGATAAAGATTAAAGCTTAAAACTTAGCAAATTAATTTAAGCTAGATACTAGGAAAAAAACACCAACTGCAAGAAATGTGAAGAGAGTAGGGACTGTGCAATCTTTTCTATCATTACAAAATGAGAACAAAAAGCCTGAAAGCCTACAGAGCACTTTCCTCCCCTTACAAATGGGATGTGAAGTACAGTCAGCTCAAGTCTAGCAGAGGCTCAGAACTCTGCTGTTACACACAATTTGACATCCAAAAGTGATGTCACCTCCATCACCTGACCTGACACTGCCCAGTGAGCCAAGTACTGGAAAACTCTGCTTGCTTACACCTAACAGCAGATAGACCCAACCTGTCTGTACAGGTTATGGAAACAGATCATGAGAGCAAACAAGAGCTCTAACGCCGAGGCCACATCTCAGACACCCTGATTTTCTCTGTATTGCAGTGTTTTGCTTCAGACCAGCTAAGTCTGGTGCCACAGACTTAGCCCCTACAAATGCCTTTATGGACTGGAGTACCTCAGGAATGCAAGTGAACACACTGTTTGGGTTTCACCCAGCAGGGACACTCAGTCAGTACTCTCAGAGACTGCATCACAGCAGGAACAAGGGGGATGTCTGCTTCAAAAGCACACTCCCGATCCAATCTCTAACACTCAGGTAGTCACACTCATGTAACCACACCAACATTGCCCACAACAGTATCCTCAGAAGTCTGAAGTGGAGACACTCCAGTGACCACAGTCTGCTTCCAGCCACACCAATCTGCTGGCAGGTGGGATCCAAACACACCTAGACAGTCTACTTAGTGCAGCTGATCAGGACTACACTGAACTCCTTCACTGATCCCTGTACTACAGAGAGGCACCTGTACTACTTTTGAACAGGTGCCAGCCCTAAAAGCCATCACCACCCTGCTTAAGTAGTGATGAACCCATTTTTCATTAAGACTTGTTACAGCTGAATAAACTATAGGGAGCACCAGTGTCTTTGCATGGTAGAATCACAGAAGCATAAAATGGTTTGGGTTGGACCTTAAAGATCAACTGGTTCCAAATCCCTGCCACTGGCAGGGACACCTTCCACTAGACCAGGCTGCTTAGAGCCCCATCCATCCTGGTCTTAAACACTTCCAGGGATGGAGTATCCCTAGCACAGACAATTCTACTTAGCCTACAGAATTCAGCAAAGTCCTTCTGTATGCCTATCTTTAACTGATCAACTGTCCTACTGTCCTGACATATTTTAAAATAAAAGAATCATTTGAATATACATTTCAGATGAATATATGTTAGCTTGAATGCTGTATATGAGGCAGAACTCCTTAGCTTACAAAACAATTGGAACAGCACAGGATATACCTACATGATTTCGAAACATAATGGAATATGTCGTAATCCTTGGTATCTCTTTCGATTGCTCTTGGCTGTAGCTGTGAAACTTGGAACTGTTTTAGCTTTTCTTCAAGGTTGCTAAAACTCAGCACAGACTCCATAGGGAGCCAAGCAAAAAATTTTTCCTTCCAATCTTCAGGAACACGACACTCCTTAAGAAAGAGTGAAAATACTTGTCGGTTGTTTTCTTCTACATCAGTCTGCAGAAAATACGAAGGATATCCTTGCACAAAGTATTTCGACCCCATTTTTTTAGCTTTAACATTAACTTTCCACCAAGGGTCAGCTAATGGAAAACGTCCAACCACTTCATACTCCTTTTTGGTGCCACATTCCTGTATAATAACTGAATAATTAAAAAGAAAAACAAATTCAGTGTTGACAGTCATAAAAATTAAAAGTTTGTGCTGATTAAGAGTATTGTTGGTTCAATGCTTTTTCTTTTCTGTAAGTTGCAGTAGTAATAGTAAAGCAGAAGTTTCCCTAAACTCCTGATGCCTGTGTCTCCACTAGTATTTAAAAAAAAAGTGAAACCAAACTCAGAAACAAGCACTAAAACTTCTTCTCTAAGCATGAGGAATAAATCTTGCCTATGAATTTATTAAGCTAATGAAATACATATGGTTTAATATTATGGTTTACTATTTATTCCACCTCAAGTTTACAACTGAATTTGTAACAGTTTTATCGCAAAATATTCTATCACAATGCCTGCAGAGTCTTCAGATATGTTTGTATGCCAAATATTTCCCGTGACTGGAACCATCAAAATTGTAAGGAATTAACATAATAAATTCTTAACATTTTGTATGATCTGGTTTGCCTTAAAAAAAAAAAAAATTACACCATTCCCTGATGGACAGCGGGGGACCAATTGCTATGACCAGAGCAAAGTGGGCACCTGTGTTCAGCAGGGCCTCTTCCTCACCAGGACAGCTCCCAGGTCTGTAATAACACATTCATTTCCCCCTGCTTATTTAGCTCAGCTTAGCCATTTTATAAACAACTTGCAGATAAAATACTTTTTAGGCAGAGGTTGTTCCAATTTCACCTACTTTTCCAAGCTCTAAGTAGCAAGTTGGAAATTATTAACATTAAGTATCAACACTCTCATTTGTCACGAAAGAAAAAAATGCGTTCTGTATAAAGTTAACCTGAATGGGAAAACCTTATGTTTTCCTTCTGCTGCAAGCCTGTGCCCGTAGAAAAGCAGAGATCACGCTTCCCTTCCACTCCCTATTCACCCAGTACTTCGGTTCCCGGTTCGGCTCGTGATCAGTTCCGGCAGGGGGAAGGGCCGAGCCGGGAGCTTTCCCTTCCCCGGGCCCTTTCCCTCACGCACAGCGCCGCTCCCGGGCGGGCGGGCCGTGGCCAGCGCCGCCTCTCCGCCGCCATTCCCGCAGCGCCGGCCCCGCTCGCCTCCCCGCGCCCTGCGCGGAGCCCCCCCTCACCGGCGCGGCGCGGGGGCAGCGCGGCCGACAGCTCCCGCCCGGCGGTCTCCAGGAGCGCATCCTCCCCCAACAGCTCCTCGAAGTCCTCGTCGCTCTCCTCGTCGTCGTCCGCCGCCTCGCAGCGCGGCGACCGCAGGTGCCCCCAGAGCTCCAGGGTCGCGCCCCGCTGCCCGCGGGCCTCCGCCATGCCGCCCCCGCCGCAGATCTGCCCGCCCCCGCGGAAGGGCGGGACGGCGCGGCGGGAGCGGGCTCGGGATAGTCCGGAGCGACGAGTCAATTATTTATTTATTTATTTATTTAACACTTCGGGACATAATTGTCCGTCTTTACATGACCCCTATCACAAAACCATCAGATCATAACATCGCACTTCCAGTACATCCGATTGCGTTTCACCCAGCTGCCCCCGGAGTAGTTTAATGTTATGTATGACTGGCAAACTCTTCTCCGGAAGGCCCTCGTGGAAAACCACCTTTCCTTCCCTACACTGTAACCCTGGCCGTTGCTGCTTAGTCTTGACTTCTTTGCCTTTTCTGTTCATTGTGAAATATACCAAGCCTTCTCACGTTCAGTATTGATCTCTCACTGAAGGCCCCCAGAAATGCTGCTCTTCAGTCATGAAAGCCAGTCTTTCTACAACCTGTTTTAAACTGATTTTCACTGGTTAGTAGATAGCAGGTTAATATTTGCCATGCTGTTACATAGCTCTGTTTTTTCAGCAAAATTTTGCAGTTGTATTTTTGCATGTTCACACCACTAGCAAGCATGTGTTTTCATCAATGAATTAAGTTTTGTAAGATTTATTTTTCTAAAAAAAATCATTTTGCTGATTCCTATATTTGGATTCGCCCTCTCTTTATTTTTTTAACTACTTTTCTTCCAACTTCTTCTGTGTTTTGCTCTATACTGTCACACAGTACACTGCAGGTCACTGTGGATGTCTCACTGCTACATCAGAGTGCTGGCAAGCAAATTAAAGGACACACAGAAGCAGCAGGTGCTGGTGGATTCTTCTGACTGAGATTAAATAACTGGGTGGTTTCATACCCCAAAAGACCAACGTGCAACACAGAAATGCCCCCAATACTACACTAAATAGAATGCAGCAAATAATTTGCCCAGTTTGCAAGAAGCTGTCAGCAGCAGACGTACCCTTCAGAAAGTAGCACAGGTTGTTTGTATGTGTGTTTAGAAGAAGTGATGTATAATAAAATAAATCAACACACAACAGTTACTTTCAGTCTAACCTAAAAGAGACACAATTCTTTTCCACATTGTTTCATGACTCCTTCCCATGGATGATCCAGGAGGCCTTCCACCCGCAGGACTACCCTACAAAGAATGTCCCCCTCTTTGCCACCTTCCTCCTAACAAAACTGACGGGCCATCAGCTCTCTCACACAGAAGCATGGGACTCTCCCTGTGCCCTGGCATGATTCTCTGCCACTTCTCCATCTCTGGGCACACCTACATCACTGTGTCAAAGTAATACCTATAACATGACAGAGACGTGTAAATACTTCTGTTACTGTATTAAAACCCAACTGCAAGTCTCAAGCACACATAAGAATATTGAAATAGTTGTTTTCAGTTCTTATGTGATAAATATTTGGGTTATTTCTCCAGCTTAATTCACAGACAATGAAGTAACTGCTTTACATGGCAGGCTGAAAACACATGAAAAAGGGAGACATGAGAGGGGATGGAAACATTGATGTTAATTTTAAAAATTTAAAGCATTAGCTTATTGAAGTGTTTAATGGTGTTAGGCAGTCATACATTTGACTCAGTGCTTTAAGATACTTTCTTCTTATGAAACATCATTTCACATTTAACTATGTATTTGTCTAAGTGAAACTGGATATCTGATTGCCCCAGTCTATTCTGAAAATACAAATTTAATACTATATTCAGCAAGGTTGACGGGAATTTCCTGGTCTTTCTACAATCCATACTATATATGCTGAATTTCTGTATGTCTTAATCTTTTTCCCTTTGTCCTTATCATCCAGTCGGATGCATCCTGATTATGAATGGCTTTATGTGTGCCCAGCATTATTAGGTAAGGCTTGATTTTCAAAAACATTACTATTTGCCACTTATGTGAAGTCAGATTGTATTTTTAGAGATAGGCGAGTATTAGATGGGGGTTTTTTTAATATTTGAGACTAAATGTCTTGCTCCTTTCAGGAAAGGAAATGAAATCTTGTGATTTCAGTGAGGATCAACTGGTCAAGCTTTAGTCCTCTCCCTGCACTTTTTGTCATCCCATTTGCTTTTATTGTTTTCGCTTCATTTCAGAATTTTCTTAATTTCTTTTAGCATTTAATTTTTTTCAGTTTCTTCACCTGTCTCTTTGTTTACCTTTCTTCCTTGGTTTTGGGATTTCAGTGTGAAGAATTTTGGCAACTTTTGGTCCTTTACACTGCACCTCATTTCATCTCAGTACATTTTGTTGTAGTCACTCCATTTCCAAATTTTCTTTTTTTTTTTTTAATTGCATTTAATGTTATCTCCTTTCCAGAGTATTTGTTACACTTTGTTCTCTGATTTCAAGATCTCATTTCCTTTTCTGTCACAAAGATTTCAAATCATACTTTGAAAAACACTTGGAAATCTTAGATAGCCTTTGGGGACTAGCTTATTCTCCATCATGTCTGACTTCAAATATCACCCTAAAATCCAAAAGTGTACAGTAAACAGCAACATGCTTTGATAGCCCTTTGATTTTACTTTCCAGTGCACCATGATATCACCGTCATGATAATTAATGACTCTTAAAGTATAATCTGTCATGACACTAAAGAAGTTAGTGTTACTCTTCTGTCTGTGGAGAAAAAAATCTTTTATAAAATTGAATAAAATATTGATGCATTCAGTGAAAAAAAAAAAGCAAATCCCTGAAAAGCAGACTCAGGATGAACAAGGAGAGATAATTTACTGTCTCTTACTGCTTTGTGTCTTGTCCCACAGTAGCAAGTTTTCATTTCATAAGAAGTATGCCCATATAAATCTCCCATTTTTAAATAGGTGTGTAAAATCCTGAAAACAATTTTCAGAACATTCTGACAGGTACCATTTATACACTGAATGGTTATATTTATGCCAGCCTCCAGATCTGAAGAAGACTTGCTACAATTTTTTGTGTTTCCCCACACCAGACACCCTCTTTTACAGGATGTCTAGCAGCTCATCTTCAAATCTGACTAGGGCTGGGAGCAGGGGGGCATTCCCTAGTCTCAAATTTGCCTTCATATTCACTGCTTCCTGATCTGTGCTGGGATTCAAGACATTCCTGTCTGCTGAAACCAACAGTAAGTCTGAGTTTGCCATCTCTGAGCAGCAGCTGGAAGTCCTCAGAGGATGAAATCAGGTGATGTGTCTAGCACAGCAGGAGGCAGGAGTGGCAGAGGAAGGGTTAAACTCTCATTCCTCTTGAGATGGAAAGGTTTTGGTTTTACCCTGTGGTCTTTCAGGGTGTCATGGAGCAATCATGTCTGCAGAAATACTTTTCAGGAAGTGAAATTCTGGGCAGCAGCAATGCAGTCTAACTGCCTTTTGAGATGTCACACTGAAGTGCTGGACCCAGAGAGCAGTGAGTTGTCCTTACTGCTAGCCACGAGCCTCCTGGAGCACAAGGTCCACAAGTGGTCACCTACCCCCAGCCTGACTTAACAGTGGGACATGGGATTTTTGTGATCTAGGGATCCCATAAACAGGTGTCAACATATGGAAGCTTTCAGAGGGTGGTGGCTAGTGAAAAGGGGCTGTAAAGTGACTGCAGATTAATTAGCACTTTTACTTACCAGAGTTTCTCATGTGAAATCTCTTCACAGCTGGGTGACATTTTTACAGATGGGGCAAAAAGTGCTAATTCCACTGACATTGCTTTTTCCCTAGACAGTAAATTTCAGAAAATGTCAAACATGCCATTAATGAGATGTATATGTCTCACAGTCCTCATTATGAATGAAACTGGTAGAACTTGAGACATATAAACATTCAGAATCTTTAAAAAGTGAGAGTTGTTATAAGAGCATCATATTGCAGCCTGCTTAATCATAGTCTAGAAGAGGGGCTTTCTGAAAACTTGATAGGTCTAAGATAGAGCCCCCTGGTTAGGACAGATGTAGTGATTTAACTTGGAACTCTGCCAATATAAATCAGCACATTAGCAATAATGTTGAATTCTGCTTAGAAAACATGCTTGGCATTGTCAGGGCTTAAGGAGTCAAGGCAGATTCTTTGCATTTAATTCAAAGTTCTGACACAGGACTGCTTCTTATTAAAAGCTTCAGAAGAAAACCAAGACAACCTTTTCATTCTCTTTTCTTCCCAAGGCCACAGAATGTTTGCAGCATCTGGCATGTATTTCCTCTTACAGAATGGTGACCTCATCAAGATGTGGGATCAGGGTCACTTTAACTTAACCATACTGTTGCAGAACATTTTAAAAAAAGTTATTATTTTCTGTATCTGAGGGAGGAAAAAGCAAATCCCAGGGAAAAAAAAATCTGGATAAAATGGCTGCTGTTACAGCCAAAAACAAGAACCCACCCAAATTACTATTTTTATAATTAGATGTATGTGTACAAAGATTTCTGCTTGAATATATTACATTCATGCACCAGGCTTCATGTCATACTTGTGGGTTTGTATATCTCAGGAGAGAAATCCAGTACTGTTATCTGATTTGCCAGGAACACATAAAACTTCCCTTAACAGTGTTTCATAGTGGGTAATACTTGAAAGTACTTTTTCTAAAACAGTCTGTATCTTGGTGGCTTATAGAAAAAAATTTCCTATGTTTATCCCAATGTGTTCCATTAATGAAAAAGCTACAGAAAACAGAAACAACAACAAAAGCAAAACCAAACAAAAAAAAAAACAAAAAAAAAAAAAAACCCAAAAAAAACCCCCAAAACCCTCAAACCCCCAGAAAATGAAAGACAGCCTTCTTAAGAAATGCCTGAAATTCTCCAGTTCTACTTGTAAATGAAAGTATGGGTAACTTTAATGACCATGTGATAATATTTTGGTTCACTTGTCCCTGGCTGCCCTCCCTCTGCCCCTTCCTCAGCATCCTTTCGTAATTAATGGTTTGGTGGAGAAATGAACTGCATAAGTCTGCATTTTTGCAAGAGAATTCAAGATTTATTCTTTATAATTTATAGAGCTATGTTGTTCTGTAATGGTGTCATCTCTACATTCCTGGTGAACCACACAGCAAAGATCTGGTTAACAAACTCAAAGTTAAATAGAAAGAAGTCTCAGGAAAATTCTTTGTATTTTGAGACTGTCAAACAAAAGGATATTAGTAAATATGTTTTAAGTATTGTTGTGTAGTTGTTCATCTTTGCTTTTTGAGAATATTTTTCTGATAACAGGGAGGTGGGCAGAGGAGAGGGGTAAGAGGGTGGGATGTACGTTTCTCTCAGGATTTGACTGAAGACTGAAGACTAATATTTTCTGGGGTTAATGGAATGGGTTTTTTAATTTTCCTAAGCCAAAGGTCACCCTGCTGCCAACAGTATCATACTGTGTCACTGTCAGGGTGTGATTCTGGGCCCAATTTTCATGTATGTTTGCAAACTATCTGGGCCAGAACAGGGCCTGAAGTGGAGGTGTGCCGCCATCCACACTGTCTGCTGCTGAGGCACTGTGGCACATTTTTGCCCTGTGTCAACAAACACCATCTCAGATGACGCCCAGGCCCTGAGAGTTTTTCTTCCCCTTCTCACAGTTGAGAATCAGGACCAAAGAACAGATCCTGTTTTCTTTTCTGGTTCAGAGGTAGACAAAAGCTACCCAAGAGAAGTAATTTACCTGCGTACAGTTCTACTTTGCAGCTGTTTGCCACCAAAGGCCACGACTCCCATTAGCTCTATAAAGCTTTTTGTGATACTCAGATCTGGAAAACATTGGTAGCAACTTTCCCTCTCTTTAATTTTTATCTGGAGCTTTCCTTGAAAAACAAATAAATAAAAATGAGTAAGCACTTTCACTTAAGTCTAAGGTCTGAGCCTGTTTCCAGAAGGTCCTTTGAGAGCCCTTCCAGATACTTGCCTTCAGCTGGGCTCCTGAGTTTAGCTATTAATTTTTCGTTGTAAATAAATCACATCTGTGCACTAACCCCTCTTTGTTACTGTTCCCCAAATCTTCTATACTTTTTAATGCAATTTTCTTCATGTGGTCTTATAAGCATAATGAGCAGATGGAAGTTCTCAGATTACAGCTAAAACCAGCTTAACTTTTCATCTTCTTTTGTAATAAAATCAATGGGTACGAAGATTAATTTCTGACTAAGTTTGATTTGCCTCTTTTTCCTCAAACAGCCACTCCCAATAGGTGTTCTGCTGGAAAAAGTAAGGTTCCAAGAAGGATTTACTAAGGAGAAGGGATGGAGAAGGAGCAGATACTAGCAGATACAGAGATACTAGTAGAGTTGAGTGTTACAGGAAAGAACTTCACAATCCTCCCATTCATCCCAGCTACTTCCAGGTCTGGATAGAGAGTATCAGACTGTAAACCCTGCCTTTTGTTTTTATGTAAGGCACTCTGATACAAAGGACTTGTGGTTAATAGAAAAACTGGAAAAGGTGGTGGTGTCTTGTAGATTGATGCTGTCAAGCAGCAATGGAAATAGAGGTCAGGAGGATTTAAAATCCACTGGGATTAATGTCACTATGCACTTTACTCTGGGATGGCTTCCATCCTAAATAAACCACGTGGAGAATGGAAGCAGTTATGACAAGAGGGATATGGCAGCTCTGAACTTAATAAAAAGTTAAAATGCTCACATAACACAGTGCTGGGTCACACATCTAGTATGGATCAGAAGATACTCATGGAAAGTGAATGCACAATGACAGCCGAATTGCCCAAACCATGTGGTTTTTTTAGCATAGCAGGGATAGTAAAATAAAGAATAAAGCTCCCTTTGGGGTGCTCACACAGAGTGAAATTTAAGTTTTCCAGACCAAAATGCCAGATGCTGGTAGAAACGCATTGTGTTTTGGGATTGATAAAGTGCTGCAGCTATTATGCTTTTCCTTTGGAAATGTATTAGACCTTTAGTGATCACTGCAGGCCAGGACTTTGTTATTTCACAGATTACAGGATGATTTTTTTCAAAACTTTAAAAGATTTTTCAGTCTTGATTGCACATAGCAATTGTTTTGTTATGGTGAAACCAGAACCTGTTCTCTTCACTGACATGTTTGCTCCCCTTTTGTTGATATACAACAGTTTTAGCAGGTAGTGGGTTGTGTGTTCTGGGTTTTGTAGTTTCATAGATTTTTGTTTGGTGTCGTTTTTGCAATGAACTTTTCATTTCTTCTGAAGCATAAAATTTGACACAACACATGGCAGATAGATAAATTAGAAGGGCAAGTCTAATGTGGAGTTCTAACATTTGCAATTTAGCCCACATTTCTCTCGTAAGCGATGGAAGAGTTTGCAGTGGTAGCCAAGGTGTGTGGGAGTTTCTCCCCCTATCTCCAGTCATGCAATGCTCTGCAGTAGTGCTGACAGAGCACACAGACAGGGAGCTTGCAGGGCAAACACAGGGAAATGTGGGAGCTACCTTGAACCACAGGCTGAGAAATTTTAGAGGGTGCTGGATGAATGGAGGAATTATTATGCTGGATTATGGAGGAATGGGAGAAGATGTGAACATGGAAAAGAAAAAGAGGTCCTTTCTAAGGATGCAGAAGGAAAAAGTAGAAAATTAATGTAAAATAAAGAAAAGAAAGGCAGACTTTCCATAGCTGTTTCTCAAGGAAAAAGCCCAACACTCTTAATAAGCAGCGCTGTCTCCACTAAACTCATTTAGAAACCAGATCCTGGCTAGAATTTTGATTAGTAATTATGAGCATGTTTCCTTTCACCTACAGCTTTCCAGGGAGAGAGACAAAACATTGACTGAATCCACTGATTTCTCTTTTGTATTAGCACTACTCACACATCGTTCATAATGCCCCAAACAGCAGTAATGAACATGTTCTATACAGTGAGCTAATTGCATCAGGAATTAGTTGTTTAATAATAAGAAATGTTAGTTTTAAGATGTAATGCAGAGAAAATTATTTCTTGACATGACATGTGGCAAAGGTTTTCTAACACATAAAGGTCTTTCTACTCCTTTCTATATGAGTCTACTCATGTAGCAGCTATTCAGAAAATATAAATTTGTTTATATTAATGGGATAGATTTTGAAATTTAAAACTCTTCTCACTTATTTACTCTTAATTTAAGAGAGCTATTCCTATGAAGCATACTTGCATGATAACATATTTGTATTTTTGGTTCTAACAAAATGAATTTTGCTGCATTCTGACTCATTGTGTTCACAGCTGAGAGTGCTTGCAGGACACCCCCTGAATTTTTTAACACAATACCAACAGACACTTATATTCAGACTGGGTTTTTATTACTAATGAAGACAATCAGTGATTTCATGTATTTAATCTGATATTAAATTAATGAAAGACAACATGTATGTAGATTGCCAAGATCATTCTTCCACAATGCATTTCACAGTAGAACTCAATTTTATGTGTGAATTTTGAACTGTGACAATGTACTCAGCTGCTACCACATTTGAAAGAAGAAGCTCTTTACGGAAAAAGATTTTTTAATGGTTGTAAGACCAGCCTAATGAGTTTCAGGACATTTACCTTGCAACATAGCACTGGTCAGGAACAGAACAAGTTTCTTCTTCTCTCCTACCAATCATGAGTCCATTTTTTGATTATTCCCATCAATACATTGATATGTGGATTTATTGCTTACCTGGCTATTCGACTTCTTGATGAACCACTCTTTTGGCCAGTTGCCATGAAGGTAAATGTTGGAGCTGAGACTAAGCTGTGGTCAGATGGACCAGATGTTATCACAGCCCATTTGTTTCTCCTGCTCTGCCAGCCTCCACACAGGTGAAGCCACACACCCAGGTCTGCCAACACTCATCTGCTCTTGCAGAGTCCTGGTCAGTTTATTTTAGCAGCTTGCAACAGCATTTTAACCTAAACTGGCCAGATTTCCCAATGACAGGTGAAGGACATTCATGCTAAACATGATGAGGCAAGCAGACAGGAGAGTTTAGAAGCATTACCTAAATTCTTTTACCTTAAAGAGAAGACTCTGATCAGTTACCTATGCTCAGGCATTTTGGCTCTGTTCTTGACTTGTCACAGGGTTCAGGGGAGAAATCCAGATTTGTTGCGGTGCGTTTTGAGGTGGAGCCCCCCGGGGATGTCCCCAGAGGGCCCCCTAGGCTGTGAGTTGGCTGGCAGCAGCAGGCAGGCAAGGAGACTCCACACGGCTTCTGATCAGATGAAGGTTTATTTGGGGTCCCAACCCCGGGTACAGCATGGCTACTGAGGGAAAAGGGGAGAAGGGGGAGGGAGGGGGAGCCCCGGGGAGGGAAGGGGCAAGAGGGGGGAAGAGGCTGAGAGAGAGGAAGGGCTAAGAGCCAGACTGATCCCCTAGCACAGCTTAAGAGGGGAATTGAAGTGGGCGCGGAATCACATTGGGCCAATGGGATGACAGATACAGGATGGTTCAGGGCAGGACCACAGGCTTAGAACATACCATACATTTCAGAGGGGTGAGACAGAGCATACCATTTACATAAAATGGAATACAACACAGATTTGTTTGAAACAGCTCTGAGAACAGCAGTTAAAAGTATTTCTTGAACATACCATATATATACCTTCTAATACGTAAGCATTATTTTCCTTCATTCTGATATCAAAGATGTGAACTATCTTCAGAGAATGAAATACCATCTCAAGATAAATCATGTGATTTCTTACTAATGCTGCTCTATCAGAGCATCCAAGTCAGTGCTAAGCAATCTAGCAAGTGGAGGAAAGGGTGAGTCATTATTAAATTTATGAGAAGCTGCTTCATAAATCCTATATAATCACTTTTTCTGAGCTGACTTGGGAAAATCCTTTAAAGCTGCCTCATTCTATTTGGCATCCACAGTAGCTCAGTGTGACAGAAGAGATTTACCTTTCCCCAGACACCTTCCCAGAGCCCTTGCTTTTCAGCTGACAGCGAGAAAAGAACCTGTAGCAGTGTGTTTCAATTTAGAGTCAGATGTAAATTCTTCGAAGGCACCTAAATTTAAGCAAAGCTTAGACACATAAAACCAAAATTACAACTCAAACCCCCTCATAATGTAATTCCCTCATTCTGGAATTATTGAACCACCCTGGGTACCTAGCTTATTTACTTCAAAGCTTTCCATGTCTCTGCCCAAATCTCAGTGAGGATTCAGAGTTGGGGTGTTTCTCCTCCTAACTTTCCCATGGGGTCTGCTTCAGCAGCCCTCCTGGATGCCTAATGCCTTAGCAAAATCAAAGATTCATGGGTGGAAAGTAAAAGAAAAGGAGCAAGATGAAAGGCAGATGTTGAGCACCGATCCAGGGCAGGGAGATCCCAAGGTCTCAGCGGACATTTACAGTGGCTCTTCCATGCCAGATAAGCTCCTCAAGCCTCTCTCCTGAGCTGCATGCTCCAAGCAGATGTATGTGCCCATCTCCCAAGGTGGGCAGGATTTTGGATCATACATAACCCTCAAAGCACCATGCTGGATGCTCCTTGCTGGCCCCCTCCTCGAGCTCTCAGCCTCACACGTGGCCCTGATACCATTCCTGGCAGCAGCATCTGCCTTGAAACAGGGGCAGGGCTCCAAGGTCAGTTTCAGTGCCCAAAATCTGGAGTGGCAGAGCCTAGCTCCAGCTCTCATCAGTCTGGTCCCTGGAGTGGGAGAGGAGTCTGGGGTTCTCAAAGCCTTGCATCTGCAGCTGAGTTTCTCCTGAGCTGAAACCAGAGTCTGGAAAGCCAGAAACTGTACTAGTGTGCCAAGAGGGCTCTTCAAAGCTGTCTAAAGCAATTATTTTTATGTAATATTTTTGAAATATTAAGATGTATTTTTCATCTTTGAATTGCTGAATGACAGTTACATTTTTTACTTCCCATAGCTCTGGAATATTACCCAGGTCCAGAACGGAATTCATTACCTTGCTAATTTTGAAGGGTTTGACTTTTTTATGACCAACCCTCATGTTCCTCCTAAATCCCTTAGCTAATCAACAGATCTATCAGGGTATGCTTCTGAAGTATACTGTGCTTGCATTTTACATCAGTGACTACTGGCACAGAATCAAAAAGCCTAATTGGGATTAAATATTCATATAAAATAGAGAACAGTGTCAACAGCAGAAGCCTTACTAGCACGTTCCTGCTTGCTGGCCTTTGCAATAGCTACATGTCCCTCTTTTACTCTGTTCTCATTCTTGACTATACTGATTCCTCCTTGTCATGGAGTTTATAAATAGGGCTTTTCCTTCCCTTTTGATTTAAAACAGCACGTGTAAGAGCTCAGCAGCTGCCAGTGTTATTCTTTTATTTAAGCCATATGATTCACTTTCTTATATCAATAAAGGAGAAACCCTTTTCTTCAAAATGCTTTTCTCAGATTTCTCCCAAAATTTACAGTGCTTGTGAAGATGAACAAAGCTCAAAATGGCTCAATTCTCTGTAAGCATAGCAGATCTCAGCTTGAAACAAGACAACCACCTAAACTATACATTTAATGTAGTGCAATTTTTATTATAAGGTGTTTCTTAAATATTTCATGATCTTCAGCTACAGTATTATTGAAGACAATCTAATTCATTATTGTCTTCCAACAGAAGAATTCATTACCAGAGGTTTTTCTTGTTTTCATTGACATGACCAAGTAATGAATAGTAATTAATGTCTGAGAAGAAAGTTACTAATGCAGAGATTTTTAAAATAACAGACAGAAAGCAATTTAGGAATAAATTATCAAAACTAGCCCTTAATTTTTTGGTTTAGTTTTTTTTTTTCCTTGATTGATGGAGGGAAATTGTACTGCATATATATCTTCTTATTCAACATTGGATTTGTTTGGATTTCTTTCAGAGTGTGTTGATTTTATTTGCCACCATTTCTTTCCTTTCGTTTGCAGAAACTCTAAAGAGTGCACATCCTTCAAAACAACTGGCGTGACACAAGACCAGCAGTGTGCATGTATAGAATATCAAGAACTTAAATAACTCTCATGTTGCATTCAGTGAGCTGACTTTCCATGCTGCAAATGTAAATGCCATGTTCAATTTTACTTTCTGCTGCTGTAATGGTAGTATGAATATTGCCATTTTATGTAAACCCAAAAAGATCTGGCAAAGCAACACTGCTCCTGGGCTTGACAGTGATGGCAGTGTTTCAGCTTCCATTAAACAAATGGGAAAAGACTTAAAAAATTAAACACAAAGTTGAATATTTCATAGTGACTTTGCTAAATGGGACTGATCTGTCTCTTCCAGAGAGCTCTACAGAAAGTGACCCCTTGTGGCAGGTGCATGTCCAAGACGTCCATCTGCAGGTGTGCAGGGACTCCTGCACCACAGCACCTCCCAGGCAAGGCTTTTGTCAGCTGGCCAAACCAGGGGACTGTGTCCCCAAAGATGTGAAACGCAGACTTTGGAAAGACTGGAGAAGTGCTGCTGCTCCTAAGCACTGGCCCTGTTTCTGTGCCACTGCAAGATCTTCAGATATCCTCCCCTTCCCTCCCTAGGCTGCAGAGAATCCAAGACGGATCTTACCTGTGCATGAGGTTATATACAAGCTGAGAAAATTAACAAATAATGACTGGGTTTTATGTTCCATTTCCATCACAAAAAAAAACCCCCAAAAAAACCAGATTCCCACAGTTTTCATATGCCACTTGTTAATTTCTTCCCAGCATTGGGTGACACTAACTGGTTGATGGCCAGACCTCTGATCTAATGAGCTCTTGTGGTACTTTGGGTGTGTTTGAAAGGATTGCTGTGAGCAGGGGCTGGCAGCACACGATGTGCTCTGCCTAACACTGGAGGAGACAAATAATCACAGTGAGAATAGTCAGGGCTGCAAATGCACCTGAACAGTCAGACCACCAAACAGAGGCTGTGTCAGTTGTTGATGAGAACGTGAAACAAAGATGTTGCTTGTTCAAGGAAGCCAAGGGGAGCTCAGTGAAGAATAAGGTGATGCTATTCAGCCCATCATCCCTCCTCTGCAGTGAATGAACTGAAGCATCTCTGCTTTGTAAAGCTAAACAGTAAAGCAGTTGCTGTGCCTTATGTCCCATTTGAGTTTCCCTGTGAAGTGTACAAGCTCTATTACAAAATAAATAGCCCAGCAAAGATCTTCTGGAAAGTTACATGTTAACAGTGTTTTGAGGATGTTCACATTTTCTCGGTGCACTTTCATATATATGCAAGCTTGTGTTGGAATTGATCCCCTAAAAAAGGGCTTATGGCTAAAATATGCTACGTAACGATTGATAAAATTTTATAAAATGCAGCTCATAAAATCCCGCAGAATGTCTTGTATGGTATAAAGCTGTGAAGTGCGTCTCATAAAATACTCTGAAACCTGTATCTTGAAGCAGAGTATAGATCAAACACTGCAGCAAATGAATTTGGATGACACCTGGCTTTCACAGTGATGGGTTTATTATTGGAATCTGCTGTGCTGAAAGAGATGCAAGGAGGGAGGGGAGAAGGTAGGGGGAAGGGAAGCATGCTCTGCCCTCTTGTGTGATGAGCCAGCCTCAGCTAGGGAATATTTATATTAGTGTTACTAGAAATGGTACCTTTCTGTCCCTCCCAGCACAATCACTATTCTGACCAAAGAGCAAATCCATAGAAATCCCTCTCAACTGGGCAAAGCTAAATAGGCATCAGCTCCCTGGAATGTGGGAAACACCATGTCTGCCTTCCAGTCTCTTAATTATATATAGGCATGTTTCTCTTGTTTAGTGTAAGAAGCACAAGAAAGAAAATTACTCTAGCTTCTTTCTTGGGGCTGTCAGGACCAATGTATCCCAACTGCGTGTTGTTGGGAGAGGTTTTGTTGGAGGGAAGATTTTGTTGTAGGCTAAGGTCTTTCTGGAGAATCATGCTTCCCCTTTCACCAGGGAAGAGGTGATGGAAAACTGGAGCCTTTCTAAGCACTTGGCCATTCTGACACCTCTGTCACAAACCACTCATGCATGACATGTCAAGCTGTCACAGTTTTGTGACACTGGCTCACACTTTAAATATCATGCATTTGAGAAGTCTTGCTGAAGCTGAATAAAGTAATTACACACCTGGACTTGTCTACATGGTTCCTGGGCACATACTAGTGTGAAGGTACATTTGCACCATAGTTGTGGTTTTAAGCATATGCTGATCATATACAGACTCCTGGCATCTATTTCAGTGTCTCAGGACCCATGATCCCAGCAGCAGACAGCAAGAATTGCTCTGATGTTTCCTGTTTGAAGTTCCCACCATTGCACCTGCCCAGCAGAGCCCAGCAGCAGAGCGAGTGCTTGAACATGGGGACCTACTCTGGACAGGTTTCAGTATCACCTCATAAAAGCACCCAAAGCCTGTCTGCAGCACTGTTTGCTCCATTTTGAGCACCAACACTATTTCCTACATTGCTAAACATTGCAACATTGCTAAAACAGCTCTAAAACTTCTCACTGCAGAGGATGCAGGTGACATTGGACTTCCTCATCCATTTTCCCTATCACACTTTGTGGAGAAACAGCCTTTGCCTGGGGCTCCTATTTTTACATCCATTTATAACTGTGTAGTGTCCTCCCACTGCAACTGAAAAACCCCACACACATGCCAGATCCCAATTTTAGTCACTTTGTACACTCCAGATTAACCCAAATATTTCTCCTTTCTACTTTCTAGTTAGTTCATCTTTCTTAACCTCAAGCCCATGTAGATGGCTTTATTTTACAGCGACTTCATTGATGCTTCATAGAAATTTCCCTCAAAATATGCAAGGACAAGATATATTGTATGGGAGGACAGGCCACCTTGTAAGAGACCCAAATTTTAAAAAGTACAAATTGACAAGTAATGAGCGCATGCTATACTGGAAATTTTACAATTGTTTCTTCCCAAACTTATCCAGGTTATCCAGAAAAAACTTATCCAGGTAATCCAGGAAAATCTCACAGTTTTCCTCACAAATATCAGTAAAATCCAACAATGCTTCCCGGAGGCATTTTGCAAACTATGGTGGGTAGTGGTATTATCCCCACTTGGCAGCAGTCCCTTCACATCCATGTGCTTCTCCAAATAATGACTTAACCTGTGTCAAAACCAGGCCACAGTGACATATACAGAAGGTCACTCTGGTATCAAATACCCTGCTGTAATAACTGTCAAATGTAGTGGATGTATCAAAAATACATCAGAGTCCATTCAAACGGAATAAAATTACCATTTTCTTTCTTTTCCAGTGCAGAAGGAGATGATACCATTTGGTGTCCATTGTTCACTCCCATAAGACCATGAAGATCTTGTTCGAGTGCTACAGCCAGGTAAAAGAAGGTTGTATGCTCCCAGAGGTATCAGGAAGCATGGGGTTTTTTGGGGCTAGAATGGAGAAATGGGCCATCACCACTATCCTTTTAGTGGCAATTTTTCTGCTGATTCTCTAACTGTCTTCTTTTTCTGTTCAGTTGTGACTTCAGAACCACTGTGCTCAAGAGGAATTCTCTTTGTTCACTTTTCTGTTTTGGGAGGAGGCAAAAGAAAGTTTTGGTGTTTCCTGTTTTCTACAGGTATATTTTGAGACTAGGAGCCTAAAAGATGAAACAGTGTGAAAGACTTCAAAGATCATGGCTGACTGGCAATGAAACTAGGAGTCTAGGGAGAATTTTCTAGTGTCCAATGCCTAAAAAGCCCAATTAGATGGAGAGACAGAGTCATTGCAAGTGGCTCTACCAAGAAATCCCAAAGCCAAACTCTGTGACAGTGTCTTGAATCAGTGTAAGTAAGTGGTTCAAGCAAGTAAGCAGGTGTTCAAGACACACAAAAGCAGAGTTGTGAGAAACAGCTCCTATTCCAAGCAGGCTCAAGCTTTTTCTTCCCTCACCATGTTTTCTTTCAACTTTTTGTTGAAAGCTTGTCCTGCTTCCAAATTCCTCCCATCTATATTCCCTACTGCCCTTTTAGTGATCTTTTGTTACTTTCTTCCCTCCTTTCTGGTCACATGTGGTCATGGTACAAGAAAATAGAAAGTGGATGACAACCTAACTTAAAGGAGACAGGCAATCTTTCAGAGAGTGCTCTGAAAGATTTAAATCAAATCAAACACATTATCAACCCTAAGTGACCCAAATTCAGCTTACACGATTATATAAAAATACGCATTGTTTGCATGAATATATAAAACACGGGTGCAAGACTTCCAAATGAGATCTGCACATCACTAAATCATTCAGGAAAAACCACTTTCGCTTTGCCAGCGGCTGACGGCTGGCTAAAGGTGTAAAGCACAAGCGTTAACGAGCCCTAATGACTGACAGAAAGAGGGAAGAACTGCTCAAGACCAGGACCGGTTCCAAAAGCTATGGTGCTACTGCCACCTGAGGTTTTCTTCTGGAAATACAACTTTTATGTGAAGGGTTGCGCAAAAATTGGGGTAGAAGAGGCAGCCTCTGCCCTCCTCACTGCCCTTGGCAGCCTGGGCAGAAGGACTAGAGATCTCCAGAGGTCCCTGCCACATGATTTTCCCGGTGATCCTGTGATCGTTAAGACAGCTTTGTTATCATACAATTTTTTAGCCATGCGATGTTTCAACTTCATATGTAAAAATTATTTTTATCTGCTGCTGCCTTGACCTATAAGGATTGCAATGTAACCAGAAAAAGTGAAGGCATTTCACCATTGTGGTACTGGCAACCTTTAAAACCAGCATCCTGGTCAGGTTCCACACGCACTGCTCCAGAGCATTACACCATGGTTGGGATCTCTTCCCACTCCACACATGGACATCTGTGTTGAGCAGCACGTGGGAAGAACTGGTGCCCAAATCCATATAGTCCTGATATAGCATGTGACAGGGAAAATGAATGAAATTTGTGAAAAGCCCAGTAAATTTTTTTTTTAATTAAAAATTATTTATATACATTTCATCATCTTCCCATCTTCTGTTGTTGGTATCTGATTTTAATTGGGAAAGACCATGCTGTTATTCGTGCCCAGTTTTTGATCCTGTTCCTGAATTTCTCCTATTTGTTGTAAAACACTATTTTGATTGTAAAAGCTATTCTCTCATACAAACTTCTCCCATAGTGGATCTCAGCTCTGCAAATGATGTACATCTGCAAGGCATGAATTTTAAAGTTTGTTTTCTCCATCATGTTCACCATTACATCTTTCTGGCTAGGAAAAAGAATAAACTAGTTACATTTAAAATAAAAAAATTAGAAACATAGCATGCCATTTTGAATTGTGACTCTCACCAAGATATTGTTCTGGACTCTTTATCTCGTTTCAAAGCCTGTCAAAACTTCCATTATGGCCTAAAATAGTACAAAATAAAGCTACATTACTTCTGAGATTGTAAAATATTAATAAACTATGAATAACCAACTGTAGCTATTAAGTATATTTTAATAGGGTTTTAATTATTTTATTATTTATTGCCTGCTTAAATTCCTTATAATGATAAAATCATTGCACAATATTTAATGTCAAATCAAATAAAGCAAAAATAAAAATTAAGATCATCTCCCCTACCAATCAGATAATTCAGGAAAAAAAAAAAAGATTCTTTTACTTTACAAAGGTTGGTACTTGCAGTTCCATAGATTTAGATGTCATTTTATAGAAGGTTTGCCCTTTTCAATAACTTCTCTGTTTATCTCCAGAACTGATTTGTATTTGTACTCTCAGTGCAAATATGAACTACCACTTGGGATCTCAGGCACGACACAGAAAAATCTGACAATTTTGGTTGAATGTGGTTATCCAAAAGTATGTTTGTACTGGAATTGTATATAGATGTATATGTATCATTTACATATGAAAAAAGGTGGGAAGGGAGAGAAGAGATGGAGGGTGAAAAATCAGGCAAAGGAAATTCAATGCTTATATTTTCTTAATGCACCAAATTCTTCCTGTTTCTTATATTAGTATTTTATTGTTCATTATAGCTCCAATGAAGCAATTCTGTTCATGTGTGTGCTGGAAGAAGAAGTCTATCACTTCTAGTGAGATTCCTTAAATATTTTCAAGATGAGCAGATGCTTGAAATAAGCATACACTGGACCAGCGCCCAACTGCACTGCTTGGTATTTATTAGTAGTAGTGCGTGGCTAATGTAATAGTTACTTCCATTCTAAATTCTCTCTTCAGCTGTTCATAACGTCCCAAACCAAATTCCTTTGAAACCTTAAATTCTAAATACTTGGCCTCATGCAAAAGACAATCTTTGTGTATTGGTTCCTGTAAAATCCATCCATCTGAATTCACATTATGTGGATAAGACAGAAGTGATTACCATGAACTCTTGCTCAGTTTTTTTTTCCATATAACTGATAATAGCCATGAATTTTCAAGCATGGCTGAAATTGCAAAATTCAGCCTCTCATTTTACAACAGATCTTCTGCAAATGCACCATGATTCACACTCATGAGTTCATTGAACTCAAGGAAAATTTGAGGAGGATCAAAGTTTCACTTGTATGGTGCTAGGAAGGACTGAGCAGGCACAGTCCCTGCCCAGGGCAAGGAGCCATGTGGAACTGCCAGCCGGGGATGTCCATGAGGGAAGACAGCACCCCTCAGCCCACTGCCAGGGGTGTCCGTGGTGACACCAGGGCTGGGGCCCAGCTGGAAAGTCTGCAAGTCAGGGTCTGGCTGAACAGGGTCCACAGCCAGGCAGGGATGGGATGAGGCTGGGGACATGGTCACCTACAACTTGGACAGGGCCAGCCCCAAAGGCTGAGCTGAAATGGGGTCCACTTTAATGCCTTTCATTCTGCAAAGAGCTCTTCATAAAACTAGGCAACTGGACAACAGTAAGGCAGTTTATTATCCAAACATTTTAAACCAGAAACTTTTTAAGAGAATGAAATGGTTACATTCTTTAGAACCTTTCCTTTCTAAATACATGTCATGCCACACTGCTTCCTATTGCTCTGTCTGTGTATGAATGCTACACAGCATGCATGAAAATATCATTTCTATGACATACCTTGCAGTTCTGTCACAAATCACAGTGCAGATTTGGACAGTATGCAAATACTGAAAAATTTTGGCTGCTCCTATTAATATATTCAAACTAATTTGCTAGTATAGAGAGAACTAATAATTTGCAAACTAGAGGCATTAACTAAGTAGGTAGTCTGTATATGACAAAACTTCCACTTCAAAAAGCACAACAACAGATGGCAATCTCATAGAAAAACACCATATGATAATTGCTAATAATATGATAAATGATAATACTTCTGGTTTTGAATGTAGAATGGATATTCACTGAAGAGCTTTGATATACAAATTAATCTACATTCCCTCCAACTGAATGGTCCCATTTGTTTTTTCTTCATTAAATGCTGCCCAGTTGAGTTTCGTAACCAAAATTAAGAAATAATTTGTCAACACTTTCAGAGGGGTTGAAGATCATACTACTCTTGTTCAGTAGAAAATAATGACACTACTCCTAAAGAAATATAGAAGTATTTGCAATATCAAAACGCTTAATATCTCCTTTTCTTACCTTTATAAAATATAAATGTTTAAAACACACATTGAAGAGCTTGGATTGGTATAAACACCATCAGTAACAGGATGTTTTACATCAAGTTGTACTGGAGGCTTTCAAACTCCATTTAATACTAAGAAAAATTTATTGCTATTGCAGGTTTCAATTATCGGCAACAAGGGTTTCTCAGCTAATGTTGACAGGGAAAAATCCATTTTCAGTGCAATTATAAAAGTATTGGCAGAGACATGGGAGATTATGTGCCATCACATGTCTTGAAAAGGTGCTGAAAATGCTTTTGTTCGGTACATGGCAGGATTAAATAATTTTTTTGTCTGTCTGGTCTCTGCTGCTTCTCTTACATCAGACTAATTAGGATAAATGAACTCCCATTTGACCCTCTTCACTGCCTGTGGTACATAAACCCAACCTATAAGATAACACAAGTATTACACTTAATCCCCAGTTCAGCAGAGCACTTAAATGTATATTTTGAGACCCGATTTAAAGGTATGTTAAAAAGAAACATTTCTTAATGGCACTGGTGAATTGGGGCCTTAACAGGCTTTCACGGTCATTGCTTGAGGAAACCATGAGTTAATGTCAATCCTTGGAGAGCAGCACTTCTTCCACACCTCACACCAGCAACACAGCTGGACTGCCCAGCATGCTGTGTCCCAGGACTCTCTGCATCCAGGCACCGCTCCACGGGTGGCGAGATGCACAGAGCACTGCGTAGCCACACAAGGAAGCAGGAAATCCTAAACACAAACCCAGATAAAATTCTCAAACTAAAAGCACTCTCCAGCAAACATTCTTTTCTTTGGAAATGTATTTTAATGTAGTCGACATCAGGATACCTCGTATTGTATAAGCAAACATTTTTATAAAGTCTGACACAAAATGGGAGTGCCGGTATTTATTTGCCAATTAAGGCTTCTGCACTATTTTTAATATAAATTAGAACAGCTCATTCCATGAGAATATCCATTTATTTCAAGTGAGCTTGGGTGAAGCAACCGAGGCACTGGGTACCTCTACAGGCCTTGATTGCCAGTAGGAAGGAAAGGACCAGTATTTCATATATGCCAGTATGGTCTCAGGAAAATCACATTCACAGACAATAGCTATCAGCATGGAAAGGCATTGAATGAAGTAAAGAGTCACTTAGGTAAATGTGTTATGAATTTGAATGTAACATTGCCTGATGACAATACAGAAAAAAAAAAAGACTATAAATGAAGACTTAAATTCAAATGTAATGGCTTTGAACATTTTCTACAGTGTACCCAGTACAAATTGGTTTTTAACCATAAATAAATGTTTGGTGCATAAAGCCTGTAAGATCTGCTGGCAAAGATGCATGGTCAGAGCTATAAATATGTGGGAAAATCTAATAGTTCAAATTTACTCCAAAGGTCATCCGGAGTATAAATGTATTCTCAGAAAAATTATGCAGAAATTTTATCATTCTCTTCTTCACATGGGCTGAGATTGCAGGAAATAAGTAAGTCCTCACAAAATATAATGACAGGAAGAGAAAAATGCCTGTGCTGTGACTGAATCCAGTTTCTTCTAACAAATTATTATGTGCTCTGTGACATAAATTCCAACCATTAATCACTTCCATAGGCATGGAGCCAGAAGAATAGCACTATTAAGACCAGTTTCAGCTAACCCCTGAAATATTTTACTCTTGAAAAGGTTGCATTTTTCTAGACAAAGGAGGTTTACATGCAGCTTGGCAAGAAGTTAATGTGAAAAGGAAAAGCCAAAACAAAATCAGCTTACAACTGCAAAGCTTTGACTACTGAATGAAACAGTTTCTTCATATGTTTTGCCTATATATAAACCAGGAAACACATATAATCAGTGAGTAACAGTGCACAGATGTACTTAAGTCTTGTTAATGTGGGATGCAACTCCTCTATCATAAAAGGAAAATGCAAAGTCATTTACCTCACTGACATCCAATACTTGGGCCACAGGGAACATGCAAGAACCGTGTGTGCTTGCCAGATCAAAATATAAGAATAAATCTATACCACAGAAGATGCCAAAGACTTTTCCTTTTCCTTTGCTTGCAGATGGGCACAAGGTCCCAGGAGAGCTATTGCATTGGGAGTGTTTCCAGGATGGCTGTAAGAGATCCAGTTCACATAATGAATGGGAACAAGCTACACTTCGTGGGAGTACATATATGCTAATTAGCACCATTTCCTCTGCAATTGTATTTTTATTAAGCAGCCTTTAACAGAAATCAGACTGATAGCAAGTCCCCCCAAAACAAGCACACAAAAAAGCCCATGCCTTTTCAGTTGCAATGGCAGGGAGCTTAGATTCTCACTCATGGCTGTAAAGTTGCAAGAGAACACCACATAACAAAGCCAAAAAAATTATTACAGGATTTTCATATGTACATAAAGTAAATAAAAACATGTGCAGATACTTCCTATCCTCTTATATCTCAATAACACTAGCTAATGAGTTATTCACAACATTCTTGACAGCAATAGGTAACTTAACTTTCCCTTCTTCTTTTGTTCTATTCTAAACATTTATCCCAGGGAGTGGAATTTAAGTCGATATTGGGCATGTAAAGTTTTACATAGAAAGCTGAGCATTATTTATCAATGATTTATAGAATATTAACAGCTCCATGGTCCTTTCCCCCTTTTTTGTCACTGATATTACACACTTTTTTCACTGCTGTGTCCACAGAATTAAAATTAGTAAATGAAAAGAGAATGGTCCAAGGATGATGAAGGTGAGCTCTGGGACTATGAAGAAGAGAGAAAAATGTGCCCCCCTCCCATGGGATTGTTGCTCTCTCCAGATACCACAGCTCAGAGCAGTGATGCCATGATGGAGCACCAGCACTGCTGGCAGGTGCTGGGGACTCACCATCTGTGCCTGTGCTGAAGGCAGGAAACCAGCTGCAGGAAGCTTTCTCTTCTGTACTGCCACATTTTGGTGCTCTTCAATCTCTCCACTCCTTCAATCTCTCCAAATAAGGTCTGCAATAAAAGTAATAAGAAGAATGAAGTGGCAATGCATTTCTTAGGAAGAAGCAAATGCTAAGCAATAAAGCTATGCAAACCCAGCATTATTATGTTCATTTTTTTAATATTGACAGAGGTACAGCAGATCCTCTGACAGATTCTCTGTCCTTTGTGTGTTTAACCATGGTACTTCACAAAGTCTTATATTAGCCTACTTTTTCATCTGTGTCACAGGAGTGGTGATGCTGAGTTGCTAAAAGACTTACTAGGAAAAACAAAAATTTACCTTTTTTGATATTCAAAATTAATGTGATTTTTAAATATTATTTTTAAACATTTTACATTTGAAAGCAATACATATTTTGATACATTAACCCAGTTTCTATATTGTCAGAAACCTGATTGGAGTTTTCTTAATCAAGAGCTTTTCACATAAAACACATTAATGTCATAGGAAAACACAGTCCCAGAATTAATTAAAGTAGAAGATTTATCCTTTATTACTTCAGGTGGGTGGAAACTGTGTCCTATCAGTTGGATGGGACAACAGTGATACACATTCTCATGGTTAGGTTGAGGTAACCTAAGAGATGAAACTACAGTTTCACTCCAAAATAGAACTGTGCTAAAGTCAGTCTGTATATAGAAATACCATCAATGATCCTATAAATGGTCTCTACATAATGGTAGACTGTTAAATTAAAACATGTCTAAAATTACAAAAATGCAGCAATATTACATTTGCTTTCTGTTCTGTGCAGAAGTAACAAACTTTGCAGATGCATAATATCAGTAAGCATCTGAAGGAAAAATCTGCATTTGTATTCTGAGAACTCAAAGGCACTTAACATGAGTTTTGTAATTTATTGCCATCATGGGAATCATAACTTTCAGGAAAGCCTGTGAGTTTCTCAAACTATATTCCCAGCATCAACCTATTTACAGAAAGAATTTCAATGAGAATTACAATTATATGTGGGGCTGATGAAAAGCATCTTTTCCCACATTGGTGCTGCTAGAAACTGCCAGTCAAAGCTTATTTCAGTTTTTTCTGTCTTAATGATGAGATTAGGGAATGCATATACACTAAATGTTTCCAAAAACTAAAAAAAAAAAAAAAAAACAAAAAACAAAACAAAAAAAAAAAACAAAAACAAAAAACAAAAAAAAAAAAAAAAACCAAAAAAAACCAAAACAAACCAAAAAACCCGAAATACTGTGTGTTTATATATTTCATTGCTTACCTTAGTGTATTAATGTCTATGCAAAATTCAGCATGCACAGCCAATTAAAAACATGAGTTGATGAATACTTACATTGCAAATTGGCCTCTGGAAAACTCTTGTCTACCATCAGTCAGATCATCACAACAATTGCTACAACTGGTCTCTCAAACACAATGTCTTATGTGCTCAAAGTCCTGCTTCTACACATTTCTCTTTTAAAAAGCTACAAATTATTTGGGTCATTTATGCAGTCACTGTATTTCTAGAGTGCTTAGCAGACATGACAGTGTTCTCTAATGTTGCCCTAAAATGCCATTAACACAAGCTTCAATTAGATGAATGATACCCTCTACTTCCTAGGAACACAGGATACAAAGAATGTTTAGGTAAAATTTTCTAGCACTGCAAATTTTACACCTGTTTTTGTATGAGAAAGATAAAACCATCATGAAGTCAGAAATTTTTGTTCCTCTTGGCTCATCAATGAAATCATATCCATTTGAAAATGTTCCAGATGTGCATTTCAGATGGAGGAGCTCTGCTTGCGATTTATTCCCCAAAAATAATAAAATCTGACAGGACTGACACCTTCAGCTGCCTCTTAAGTGCTTCCACAGTGTAACCACAGCAGTGCACATCTCAGCAACATACAAATTTCATAGAAATGTGAAGAGAAAAGCAATGTGATTTTGAAGAAAGTTTAAGGGAGAATTCACCATCCAGATAACACTTAACATCTGTCATCCATTCCACTCAGGACACAGATGCAGATACAGCAATTTTCAAAGTATTTTGAGACTGAGAGTGCATTTCCATCTCTGGGCAAAAGTCCTAAGAAGCTCAATATGAAATATCATTCCAAACATGTATTTCTGAGACTGGCAGAGAAGTATTCAAAGTTTTGGCACCACAACATGGCTGGGCACCAGCTGGTCCTGTCACGTACATCGAGCCACACACTTTTACACTGGCACCTCGTATGTAACAGAGCTCCAGCCTGATGTTATTTTATCATATTGTCCCAAGCCTAATACTGCTGAAGTACTAATTTATGCTCCAAGCAACATTTGAATGGGATAGCCACAAAGGAAATAGTTGGGTCAAATGTTACCTAAAACTGTGATTCCATAATTAGCTTAAGCTGCTGGAATGCAGGCTGTCACCAACCCTCGCATGCCCATTGCCTTCCTCTCCTGAGCACAAACAGCAGAGTTCAGCTCGTACTGGTTATGATCTACACATTGAGTTATTCACTATGGACTTAGATGAAAATGTGATTGTCTGCTCCTGAAGTTCTTCAGGATGAGCTGCTGCACTTCCATCCATGTTCCTTTCAATGTAGCTTAATATGCAGTTTTTCTACAAATCTTTGTAGAAAAATCAAAGTGAACCAGTTTAGGCAACAGTAAAGTTCTAAGTCAGTCCCAAGTCCATGCAAACTGCTAAAACTACTGCTTAATGTTGGCTATCAAAGTGGGACTGTAAATCCCACCTTTTGAGGAAGAACTTCTGGCTCAAGCAACCTCAAATACTGCCCTATTCCACACCCTCAAAAAAGTACACAAATCTTCAAAATAATCAGTGTAGACATGCATTGCAAAGCAGTCCAGAAAAACAGCAGTGTGACTATTGGGCAAGGAGGGTATATTTCTCCTGCTCTAATGCAAGAGACACATGCTAGGCAAGGAAGACTTCCACAGAGGAACTCTCCACTGATCTGGAAAATTCAGTTTGCACCAGCAGCCCTAGGAGTTCAAGCCCTACTGTGTGCATTTGCTTGTATTGAAGAAACAGACCCTGAGGCATGGTGTAGGGCATTTGAATTTTTTTTTCCTTAATTTGTGAGAGGAGCTTACTGTGAGTTTGGGGGATTTTCTGAGCTTTTTACCTGAAATTAGTTGCATCCCAGCCATGTAAAATCAGGTACCTCAGTCTTGCTTTATACTAGGGCAGAGGAGTCCTCAGACTGAGATCCAGTACCTAGAAAATACCTTGGAAGTGCTGCTCCAGAAACCAGTTGACAGATTTCTTTCTCCTTTTGACTGTTATTCTTGAAAAAGGAGAAATCAATATTTGAATATAAAGGCATAGGCTCCCCAAAAATCATAAAGCTGGAAGTCTCATGAAGAACTATAATTATGCTAATACTTTGTACATCTGTTCTCTTCAGAAGCCTCACAGAGATGATTAAGTAGAATCTCGCCCCAGCTGTATTTTCAGAAAAATGGTAGCATCTAAAACATGGCTGCTAACTTTGGACATAGTGGTTTGAGGGAACAGCAGAACAGTTGGTGAGCAATTATGGGTTTTGGCCAGTAATCAAAAAACACCATTAAAAGGGTTCAATTGCAATTACAGTTATTTTCTTGGCAGGTATTAATGAATGTGTTTAATATTTTAGTGGAGATATTAGGTTTCTAATTAGATTAGATGTCTAACACTAAGTATTAGATTTAAAGAATCAATCACTTTAATGGCTGACTCATTAAGATACAGAGTCAACTATCTATGAAAATAATTTTAAAATCTATTTTTCTCAGGCAAGGATCTGTAAAACACAAAATCGGTATTGAATAACTGGATTAGGATGCAAACAAATGCAGGTGTGCTCCAAATGATGCATGCTGCAGAATGCTCAGTAAGATCTCACATATGAAAGTAGGCCAAGTTTAGTGATTTACAGCAGAAATTTACCTGGGCACTCAATTTCTTAGCATAACTAATATTACTATGTAATTCTGGTTTCTTTCTGCATGCTTAGTATTACCTATCTCTGAAACAGCCTTAAAAGCAAACACTGCTATTAAAACAGCATCCTTTAAATTTAATCAGTGGATTTGACCTATCAATTTGATATGGCTCTGCTTTCCTGAAAAGCAAAAGGTTATGTCTCAGCATGGATTTTCCCCTTTCCCTTATACAAAGTTAGATACATCACTCTTTGGAGGGCAAGAGCTCAAGCACAGCTGGTGTCTCAGCAGAGAACCTTTCCACGAGACCACGACAGGCTCTATATGCCACAGCCCCCTCAGCCAGCACATATCCTAAAGCTCCCTGTTATTACCAGTGTGGGTATTCTCTTCCCAAGTGGCAGTGGGCTGCCAGCCACCACCAAAAATTACAGTGAGGGTGGTGAAACACTGCCACAGGTTGCCCAGAGAGGTTGTGAATGCTCCATCCCTGGAAACACTCAAAGGCAGGGTGGATGGGGCTTTGAGCAACCTGGTCTACTTGAAGCTGTCCCTGCTTATCACAAGCTGTGGGACTAGATGCCTTTAGAGGTCCATTCCAACCCAAACTATTGTATGATGATTCTGTGTTTTGTAGAGGTAAAGTCACTAACAGCAGTCCTTGTAGTCAAAACATCTGGAGTTCAACATACACATACAGCAAAATATGGAATTCATTCTTTTTAAATGAACATGGGGCTGCTGAGCTGCTTTATTGCTGCAGGAGAAAGGATGATTCTTTCTAAGTCACAGCATTAACTTCTGGCACTCATACATCTCAATTCTAAAAGCACTGGAAACATCTAACCCAAATTCCACTTTAAAAAAAAAAAATTTAAAAAAGAGCTGTTTTTAGGTTTTCCCAAACATTTTCAACACAGGTGATGCTGACAACAGTGTGGGAAAAAATGCAGAATACAACAAAGATGATTGTCCAGCTCATACTCTCTGTTGAGGTACCACACACCAATTAATCCTAATCCTTGTCAAAGTAAAACTCAAGTTTTAAAAGGAACATCTAGCTAAAAATTCAATTGTGATTTTCCAAATCTCTGTCTCACTAATGAACCACTGTTCTTCCTGCTAGTATCTAAGAATGTCAAGATTACACAAGATTAATTGATGTTTTAGAAATGGTATTTAATTATTAACACGAAGAACACTCAGTTGAAAGCTCTGTCTTCAACTCTTTTCTGTGTTGCTGTTTCAAGTGTAGTATTTAGGGAGCTGTGGCAGTCTTTCCTCGCTGCTGTTCCAGAGAGGCACCTTGAAGCGACGTGGAAGTACTTTGCTGTGTCTGGAGCCATGAGCTGTGTTTCTGCCTTATGCAAAGTGAGCAGCAACAACATATCTGGCATACATCTCCTGAGACAATGTTGAAGAAGCTGACTTCAGACAGCTAAATAATTAACCTTATGAATAAGCAAAGGATTTGCTGCCGACCCACTTCCCAAAGAACCTGCATCAGGCTGACTACACTCTTGTTCCATCAGCACCACAACAAACATTTCACACCACTTTTGTCCTTCCCTCCATATTTTTCAGTGATGTGAAGCTCCAGGAAGTGTCTTGAAATCCACTCAGCTGTGGAAAAAAGGTCTGGGAAAACTAAGGGCTGCTCAGCACTTTATGGCCCAAAGGCCCCTTAGTGGCCTTGGTATTTTTATCTGAAGTTGGTGAAAGACTCCAATTACCTCAAGTTTCTTGTCCCAGCCCCTGTGCAGGACACTGCAGGAGTTGCATGCAGCCTCTGCACATTGGGGTCAACACGTGTGTGATGGCACCATGGGGAAATGAGGTGATTTCAGCCATGCCTTGTGCCTTTTGAAGCCCCTCTAGACAAAACCTGGGTGCAAGCAGTGCCTGAGGGTGAAGTGTGTCCTCCTCTCCTCCCAGCTCTGTTAGCACCAGTATGCTCCCAAAATAAAGAGGGCCATGTCTGTGTGGGTACTTCTGTGCTGATGAAGCCCTCCCAGCAGAGACAAGACTGCATCAACATCAAAGGAGGTTTGCTGGCTTGGTTTTATGGGTGAGCCCTCACATACACATCTCTCACAGAAATAATCAATGCCTTTGGGGTTTTCTGCCAGCTCCTCCTCCCTCTATCCTGTCCTTGCTATTTGCCCGGTCATGATGTATGTTCCACATATGCAGGGTGCCACAACTTACACATTGGAATCTGGTGTCTTTCAGGATGCTCCAAGGTACCTGAGGTATTGCTTGGCTTTGCAGATATAACAGAAAATTTAAAGAGGTTCAGTGCCTTCACAGAGGAGCAAATGGAATTGAGATTGATAGCCTAAGAGCCATAAAATGGCACCAGACATGTTTAGGCATCTGCATGCCACCCTTATTTCCACTGACAGTAATGGTTGCTTAGGCACTTCTTACACATGTAGATAACTATTTATAGACACTTAAGTGCAGTTATTTTCATCTAGAGCTGAATCCTGCTCTTCAATCTCTGCAGGATAGATCTCACCATGGGCTGAAAAGCCACTGCTATTTTAAGTATTTGGGTTTTTTTTTCTCCTTTAGCAGCATACATACTATTAATGTTGTCACATGTGACAGTTCTAATCAGGATTGGATTCAACTAGACACTCAAACAGAAATAAGCACATCTGACCTCAACTTTTCAAAATGCCAGGAAATAAAAGACTCAGAATTAAAAGTGATCGTAACAAAATAAGTTCAAATGTTGAGATAAACTAATTTATCTCAGGTTTTAAATGACAGAATGATATTACAGGTGACAGAGGCTGATCAGTGAGGACAACTGAAGACAATTAAAACACATTGGAATTTGTACAGAAAGGGTAGTTAAGGGTTTTATAAACAGAGTCTGTATTGCACTCCAATATTCAAGCAGCTCTTACTGCTAAATTGAAACTGAACAAAATAATAGCAAACTCAGAGCAGAATATGCTTTGATGTTTTGTTCAGAGAAACAAACTGAAGAATAATCTGCCTTCTGTTTCACAAGGTAGTGCAGTTATTAAATTGGTTTCATTTGTAACATTACTTCCATGAAAAAGAAAAAAATCCCTTTTTACATAAAAAAAAGGAAAAAATGCCTATATCTGGGCTGTCAGTGTAGCATTTCATATTTTCCTAGGATTCAGTCTTACACATGGAATAAAATGGTAATGCTCTTTTTATAAACTTCAGCAGCTACTGAAAAAACAAAGGTGTGATAATAAGCAAAGATAGATTCCAGATTGATCCTGACCTTAAAATATAAAATCTCTCAGCTTGTTAAAATGAGATGGCATCCTTGAAAAACATGAGACTTGTATAAATGGGCAAAAACCTTGAAAGAAGACTTTTAATGCTAGAATTATTAGGTACCAGTACTACCCTATTAACTGCAGAGGTATATTTATCCTGAAGTCCTGTTTTCAAAAGGAATTGGACTCACCCTGAGCCCATTCAAAATGTCTCACCCAATGTCATGAATCAAACCAACATGTCTGTTCAAGAGCTGTTCACCGTCCTTAAAATAAAGGTCCAGGCTTCCACATTGTGCTCGCTGGCAGGAAAGCTTGTACCTGTCACAGTGATGGACTACTGCCTAGTGCCTTCAGATAGCTCTGTTCCTAGGCACAACCCACTGCTTAATGCAGCTAGACCTCCACTGAGAATAAGATCCAAAACTAACCTGTCATATCTTACCAGAAATGTACATGGTTTTAAAAAAAATTTAAAAACTACTTAATTGAGTTACAAGATAGGGTGAGGTGTAATGAAAAAAAATTACAATGGATATGGGATTTAACAGGAAAAAGAATCATCATTAGGCAAAGATGTGGGCTGTAGGAAACCAAAGAAACATTGAGAGATGCTTTTTATCCTGGAATAGCTTGGCTTTGTGACCTGCTTGCTAAAGGGTAGAGTCTTTCTCATGAAACTGTAAGTACTAAAGGAGATAAACTCTCTTCCCTTGATCAGCGGATTTGAAAATTCACCATCATGGATTTTACAGCAACAGATGGCACATCTGTCTCTGAGTTTCCTTGTTATTATTCTGCCCTGTAAGAACATCATGATGGATTTGCACCTACCTATTTTGTACACATTGAAATATAATTTGGAATAACTTTACAATTACGTGATTGTCTCCATTTCCCATGGAAAACCTTGCAATTCTGAGTCTAAGGATAATTTCAGAGTAACTCATAGAATCATTAAATGGTTTGGGTTGGAAGGGACCTTAAAGATCATCTAGTTCCAATCCCTCTGCCATAGGCAGCAACACCTTCTACTACACCAGGTTGCTCAGAGCCCCATCCAACCTGGCCTTGAACATTTCCAGGGTGGGGCATCTACAGTTTCTCTGGGCGAGCTGTCCCAGTGCCTCACCACCCTCACAGTAATGAATTTGTTTTTAATATCTAATTTAAAACTACTCTCTTTCATTTCAAAGCCATCACCCCTACCACTACACGCCCTTGTAAAAAAAGTACATCTCTGCCTCTCCTGCAGACCCCGCTTAGATACTGGAAAGCTGCTACAACTCACACTTCTTCAAATTAGGGTTCCTCAGGATCACACAATTAAATTATTCCTTTAACTTAGCCAGCTGTTTCGAAACTGAGAGACCAAAGCTCAGCTGGGGATAAATTAATGGTTAATGGCCATGCGGATGTGCCTACATAATCTCCTCTGTTTTCCCACATTGCTTTGTATCCATGTGTGCTGTGCTGTCCTGAGCACAAATTGTCTGGATGTTACTTCCCTGTGGAAAGGCTGGCAGGCAGCCACAGGGCCCCATGTGTGACCCTGTACTCCTGGAACCACACTCCAGCAATACTACAGCAGTTGTGCCTTACGCATTTGTACGGAGCCACGCAGAGGTCACGGACTTGGCAGTCTGGGAAGAGGAGACCATTTAGTCCTGCCTCAACAACAGCCGTGGTGATGTGAAGATACACAGATGTATATCAAAGCCATGCTGAGAGGGGTCACTCTGGGAACACTGCTCAAAGCAAACGAAGGGTCTCTGGCACAATGATTTAAAAACAAACCGCTGGAAAGAAGCAGAATCCTGGCAACGCTCCAAGTACCTTTCCCAAGTACCTCTGAGCAACAGATGGACTTTTTCCAGCAAAGCCACCGGTTATGTATAACGCAGACAAAAGGCACAGAGGAGTTCATGGTCCTTACCCAGGCCTCCAGTGACAGCGAGCTTCCTCTCCCCACACTGGAGGCCAGAGCAGAAGCTGGGAGAACAGAAAGCTCTTTCACCCCGGCACGCACGCACACGGAGTGGGAGCGTCTAGCCAGCCCGGAGCGAGTCACTGTGGGACTGCCGTGGTTTCAAATAAAAATAGTGTGATGGAGGTATGTTTATGAAAACATCAAATGCAGAAAAGAAAGGCAATGTAAAACACACTTTCCTTTTTATAAGGCATATTTAGCATTTTACAAGGTATACTTTCCCAAGTGAGGAATGGAAAATTGCTAAGACATTGAAAGCACTCAGACACAGTGTCATTAAATGTTCATTCAGTACAGTAATTCCAAAGAACTGCATTCTGTATGTGCAAGTAACAAGAAAGACCTTAAGACAAGAATTGCTCTCTTTTGGCATGAAAATCACAGCCTTTATCAGTGTTGCAGATGTAAATAATTTTCCATTCCCATCTGCAGCAACTTTGGCAGACTGTGCTTTTTGGTGGCACCACTGAGTGATTTTTCTGCTTTGTCTCTTGCCTTGCTGAATAAACTGATTACTGATTCTTGGTGGCTTCCATCAGACCAACATCTTCCACACAGGAGGTGGGTGTGTGAGTGCAAAGGCTCACGTGCCTGCTTCCTGTCATCTCCTGTCTCCCAGTCTGTGCCTAAACCACAGTACTATTCCACAGCTTTACACTGATTACTCTTAAAATTAAAAGTACTCAAGTTTTCACCCTGACTATTTTCTAGGGCAGTTTAAGCCATGCTACCTCTTATGTGACACTTTCTCCACAGCTGGAGGACTGCAACAGCCTTATAAAGAATATTTGAAGGCTACTATTATATCTGTCCTTCAATCGTCTCAAGCCTCAAACTATTTGCAGGAGTCAACTCCTGCAGCAATGCTCTGAAATTTTCTGTTTCTCACACAGAACGCCTCTAAGAGGTATTTTAAAGAAAACAGCACTGCATGTATTGGAGAAGGCAATACCAGATGCCTTACCAAAACTCTTAAATACTTCTTCTGGGAGAGCATCAGTGTTGTGCTTCTGCAGAGGCAGATGCAAGAAAGCACACAGCATAACTGTTTTGAAACAGTTACCATTCAGCAGTGCATAAAGCTCCAAATTCAGGATTTAAATGGAAAGATCCTACTCTGCAGCAACTAAAAAATGCAAAATGATGGTAAGAAAATAATAAATACTTCCCAGAATATAAAGTTATGCTCATAATTCTTGCCTCTGAAAGTGAAATGTAGTATCTTAAGTCACCTTGGTAGAAAAGCTGCTCAAGATTATTTCATCACGAAATCATAGAATTGATTTACTTCTCCCTTGAGAAGTTGAATACAGTTCAGGCTACTATTTTCCAATTTTCACAAGCACTTCCAGTCAAATCTGGAAAATTACATATATTTCTAAAGTGTCTGTTGCTTCAGTTTCTCGGCACACTTTAGATAATATTCAAGAGTTTAAAAGTACCCTGCTGCACAGGTTATCCACACCCCCGAACCGTGCCTTTTGTGACTGCTCAGTGTGAGCTACCATCACGTCCGACTGCACCAAGTGCTTTGCGACGCCTGAGAAACGCTGGGCATCTTTGGTTCCTGTTCAATTACACTGAGTTTGAACGACGGGACACGAAACTAGGAGAAGGCCGAGGTAAATTCTGCTTCGCATGAAAGGTTTCTGGAGGTGAAGCTCATCCCTGTGGGACACAGGCGGACGAGAGCACCAGGCCCGCCGCCGCTCCATCAGGCACCGCTGATCGGGCAGCGTGTGCGGCAGTGCACAGCCGCTGCCTGCTGTGTGCGGAGAGCAGCTGCGGTGGAGAGCAGCCCAAGGGCTGGGATTCTGCAGCCACTGGCACTGCCCCTCCAGGCCTCCAGAGCTCAATGCACAAGGGCAGCCCGCCGCCACAAAGGCAGCGCCGGCCATCGACGCGCTCGGCCGCTCGGCGGGGCGCCCTGCTCGGCGCTGCGCAGCGCGGCCGCGCCCCCCGGAAGCGGAGGCGGGCGGCGGCCATGGCGGCGGAGCAGCGCTACCCGCGAAGCTCCATCGAGGATGACTTCAACTACGGCAGCAACGTGGCCTCGGCCAGCGTCCACATCCGCATGGGTAAGGACCACGGATGAGTGGGAGAGCCGCACGGCCCCGCCGCAGCCCCCCAAGCGCTTGCGGGGAGGTCCCCGTTGCCCCCAGTGGCGGGGCGGAGAGGGGACGCCGCGCCCTGCGCTCCCGACAGGTGCCTCGGCGACACCCCGGCCACCTCTGGCCCTGGGCTGCCCTCGGGCTCCGCGCAGTGTTTTAACCTGGCTCAAGGTTGTGAGTGCGGAGCCAGGGCGCTGTTTAGTCCAGGTTAGGCCTGAAGGGTGCGGGGCCGCGGCCGGCGAAAGCTTTGTCGTTTAACCGTGAAGGGGGCAGGTGTTCTCCTGAGAGGGGTTACCCCGTGTACCCGGTACCCTGTGGAGATTCAGGCTTGATTTTGTTCAGAGTGATGAGTTTCGAAGTCCAAACATGACACATGAGATGCGCAGTCCCTGCAGAGACGCAGTCCCGGAGGTGTTGAGGTAAAGCCTGGACGTGGCGCTTGGTGCCGTGGTCTGTCTGACACGGCGCTCTTCGCCCGTAGGTTGGACTCCGTGCTCTCACAGGTCTTTTCCAACCGTATTCTTTCCGTCATTCATAAACACCAGAATTACTGACTGGAATTACAGAAGTTTAACCATGAGATTGAAGGACTGGAAGTTCTTCTGTGAAGTTTTAGAACTTCTGTTTCTTCCACCGAAGCATTTGGCACGCATTCCTTGTGAATCCTCTGTCAGTTAGGTCCGTCAGGCACCAGTAACATGATGGAGAAGGAGTGCTGTCAGTATAGTGAGAATGGGTGTACATAGGTCTGAAACTAGTCCAAAGTAAATTCCTTTCAAGTGTATATTCTTCTATACACTTCTATTCTTCTATAGTTCTTTTGACATCATTGTTAATAGTTAAATAATTATGTCCAGTAATTTTGCCGTAATACTGTGTCAGGTTTTTAAAGTAAAATGGCTTTTTACGACTTTGTTCTGTACTTTTTCACTATGACTTTATAACGATTCCTTATGAAAATGAAAACTTGTATCTGATTTACTGTTGAACTTTGAAAGTGTAAGTCAAAAGTGGTTTTATTTTTATTTTCCTTTTCCAGCATTTCTGCGAAAGGTCTACAGCATTCTTTCTGTTCAAGTTCTATTGACCACAGTCACATCTGCAATTTTCCTATACTCTGCTGGAGTGCAGGCATTTGTTCATGAGAGGTAAATTCTAAGGTGAAATGCAGCTGTTTAGCATGTGTTAGGCATAAATTATGCAAGTTGTTGCTACACTTCAATCTTCTTAATTATTTTTATAACCTGTGTTTTTGTTGCTGCAGTAGATACTCTTTAACTTGATTAGGGAGCAACTTCTCTGACATTTTCCTCCTTGGTTTACTATGAAAACTATTATTATCTTTTTTGTTGTGTTGTTTATTTTAATCAATGCTTTATTAATAGTGCTTCTTTCAATATTTATGCTACGCAAGCTTTTACATGAGTTGCAGAACATCTCAGTTACTGATATTTTTTGTTTTGCAGTCTAAATACTTTTAGAATCTGTTTGGAATGCTGTTAGTTATAAGTGCCTGTTCCAAAAAGCAGAATTATGTCTTATTCCTCTTCCTCCCTCTCCCATCTTCTTATTCCCCTTACCCCCTCCCCACTCCCCCAAAAGAATTAGTCTGCTGAAGTTCCTGTGGGTCTGCTTCATTTTGCCTCTCAGATTTTCATGATAAAATGAGTCTCAAAGTGCAAACTGTGGAGAACAAGCCAGGGAAAAGAACAGCTGGAAAAAGAGCAGAGCACTGAGTCTAGTTTCTGTCTTCCTCCAAGTGCACTTTTGGACTTCTACTTTCACTTTAAAGCCCAAATATAAAGGAGGATCAAACACTGCATGAAAGTTTCGGTTTCTGTATAACCTATAGTGGTTGTAAAACTACAGTTTTCTACTTAAGCCTGATAATTTAAAATTATTCTGCTCGCTTGGAACTGTTGTGATTTTGTGTTTCATGTTGGTCCCATTTTTCCTTGGAGGGCTGCTTGAATGATTTAGCAATACTTACTGGTCACTACTGATTTTCTTTGGCGCAGTTAGTGCCCATGTTTGTTGCATTCAGGTGCTTGTGAAAAATAGTTCCCTGAATATGGAGTTCAGGACAGGCAAAACAGTACATATACCTTAACACTCTTACTTTGTATGGGTGTATTTTCTTCTTTGTATGTGCTCATTTCCAGGTAATGGATTACTGGGCAATCTTTGGCTTTAGTATGAAAAAGTTGTCTTTACTTGCGACTGTGCTATTTTTAACTGATTATCTGTAGTAGTGTGTTTTAAACAGTTTTGTTGTAAATTTGCATTACATTTAGTTTAGATATCTTTTCCTAGATGATCACGTAAAAATTTGAATTTATATAAACTCTTCCACAGTCTAGCAGATATTCAAGTTTGAGTACTTTTTTTTAAAATGGAATTTTACAGGCCTGCCTTGCTTTTGATATCTGTATTTGGATCTCTGGCTGTAATTGTGGCACTGACCCTCTACAGACACCAGCACCCTGTTAATTTATACCTGCTGTTTGGATTTGTAAGTGTTTAATTAAGTTAAATTATTCATTGATTAATCAATTCAATGTAATAATCCCTAGAATATCTTGCATTGTAATTAATTCCTTGAAACTAAAGGTATGTCATTTGTTTTTCTTGTATTCCTTGAAAGACATCCTATATATTTTTGAGGGTCTGAGTTAGTTTTTGGAGATTCTGTCCAGAGGTTGTTCCTAGATAGCAGGCACTTCAGGTTTCTCTCAGCATCTTTTTAGAAAGAGTGTTAGAACTTGGAATCAGTTTGAGCAGGGGTTATTGCGTGTATGTAGGAATCCGTCTACTCTCATTGTTCTGTTGATGTCGGGGATTTTTTCTATGCAACTGCTCAGTAGGAAAGGAGGAGATATTCCTGTTACCTAAATTGTTTCATGGACAGCCTTCAGCAGAGACCCAAACCAGCCATATTATTTGTTCCTCCAGTTGTTGTCTTTTTGATGCTAAATTCCCAGCATGTTTCCAGCACAGGCCAATCTGTCAGAGCTGTCCTCAAATTTTAGTTTTCTGCCTGATGTTGTGAGTATGTAGATTCAGGCTAATAGTTGCTCTTGGATATTTTGGATTATGTAGCAAATCAGTCTTCTGAAAAGAAGTCGCAGTAGCTCAATTAAAATTTGATGTTTTAAGAGTTGCATAAATTGTATTTGTGATAAAACAGAAAGACAGCTTTGCTGTGTGAGTAAACAGGTTATTTAAAGGATAAATGTGGTAAGGAAACTGATGCAGACACTGTGTTAGACAGCTGTCCAACAAGACACTACAAATGTATTAATTTTATAGCCCCTTGAATAGTTTGTAACAAGTGCCATATAAATGCTGTGCACTTACAGTAGAAAATGTAACGTTTTCCATTGGGATAGTCTCTCACTCATTTTCACTTTGTATTGTACTTTTATTACATAACACAACTTCCAGCCCAGAAGGACAGTGTGATTGCCATTCTCTTGTTAAAAATTAAACATGTTTTCATACACAAAGATTTAACAGGAGACCCAATGTTTAATGGTTTGATTTTTTTCTTACCCTTCTGTTTTTTTGGGTTTGCTTTTTGTAGACGCTACTGGAAGCGCTGACAGTTGCCATTACAGGTAAATAATAGCCATCCTATTGTCTGATTCCATAAAGAATTTGGAAAATGAATCCATTATATTGTACTAATTGCCATTAGGGTTTTCTAGATGTGACTAAAATGAATCCTGTTTGAAAATTTTAGTGACAGTGATAGGAGTTCAGCAAAACCAGGAAATCGAGAGAGAAAACTGAATTCTGATTCAGAAATAAAACTGTATAAACTTGGAAGTGAGAAATTAGTTGGAGAATCCATTATTTCAGTATAGTTAAAAATGTTCTCTTTCATAATGTTCAGCTCTCAGCAGAGCTGATCTTTAAGTTGAAATAGTCCTACCTGCCCCCTCAATTTCCTCAAAGGGAATCTGAGTTTGGAGAATTCTGTGCTTCATGGCCAGGGTTGAAATGAGGCAGTGTGCGGTCGCGTCATGCCATCACCTTGAACTATACCTTACAGCATAAGATGAAACCTCTTCATTGTGGCTTATGGTCTCCTGACCTGGGGAAAGGAAAGATAAAGGAGGAAGGAGGGAAGAAAAAGGTTGCACATGTTTCTGCTATCTTTCCCCTCCTGTCCCCTAATCAAAACTTTGAGCCTTTGTAGGGTATTGTTTTATTTCCCCCTTGCTTCAGTATAATGAAAAGCTCATACAGTTTTTTTTCCTTAAGATCTCAGTTATCTGTGCTTAAATTATTTTTGTTTTGTTTTGTTGCTGTGTTCATAATTTTGACTGGGGAAGACCTGTTATTTTCATTTAAGAAGCTACAGCTGTAAAGTAACTGTCAAACTTAGCCAGTACACGATCCCTGAGTCCTATGAATCATGAATTTGAAATGCAAAGACAAGTTCAGGCATAATTTACTTAATTTTGTTCACAGTTAAGTTTAAATTTCTGTTTCCTCAAAAGATAACTCAACAAATACATAGTGTAGAGTTCTTTAATTGACAGATTACTTTTTCTGTTTATAGTGAGTTTCTATGATGTCTCCATTGTCTTGCAAGCCTTTATTCTTACTACTGCTGTATTTCTTGGATTGACTGCATATACCTTGCAATCAAAGAGAGACTTCAGCAAATTTGGAGCAGGGTATGTTGTCATATTGATGATTTTTTAAAAAAAAAAATTTTGTTGTTGTTAAGGCTTTGAGTTTTTTCCTTTCTTAAATGAAGCTTTGCAGGTATAGTAAGGAATACAGGTCAACAGAACCTGCTTCAAAGGAATGGTGAGGGTTATTTATTTTAAATTATTCATTTTTCCCAGTTCTGATCCTTGGTAAATTCTTTTCAGTGATAAAGAATCTTAAAACAATTCGAAAACTAGTTTACATGGATTTTTCACTGGGAGAGAAGGCAGATGTTTCAAATCTTTAAAAAAATTGAAGTTAGAACATAACTTTTGACAGCTTTACAAAACTTTTACTGCTGAGACCAGTGAACAGTTGGCATCTAAGAATTCCAGACATTTACTTGCCAAATATATTGTGAAGAGATTTTAGAAGAAAGGAGGGTGTTTTAAGTTAAGTCTGAAAGAAAGTATAGTGTTGGTTACAGTGTAATTTATTTTCTTTCAGCCTCTTCGCTTGCTTGTGGATTTTAATCATCTCGGGTTTCCTGAGGGTAAGATACTTGGTGTTCACAGTTAAAAGATATTCACAGAATCACAGAATGGTGTGGGTTGGGAGGGACCTTAAAGATCATCCAGTTCCAGCCCCCCTGCCATGAGCAGGGACACCTTCCACTAAGATCAGTCACTTTTAATGACTTGTAGTGTAACTAAAAGGTTTGGATCAGCCCAGTATAGCTTAATGAAAGAAAATTGTTAACCAGATCCATTACTGTTCTAGATCATGCTGGTGATCATTTAACCACACATTTTCATTTTAGATTTTTGTCGGGTGCTGTTCTTGCCAACATAAATGTTGGGGTATTTGGGTATTTGGGTTGATTGACAAAATTTGTCAATTGAGATCCACTACTTGGTGGAAGAGAATGTGAAGTAGATTTGAGATTTAATTATATTTTGGTTTTCTGGTTCTGCTGTTAGTATTCTGGAGACCAGAGCTTCCTCCCTCTTAAGTGGAGGCACTTTTACTCAGTCAGAGATTGGAGTGTGATTGGTGTGACTGGAGAGTGCATGGAGTAAGAGCATTGAAATATCACCATAATACTGTGGTTTTGTGTACATAACACTAGAAAGACTGTGTTTTAAATGTGGCATATCATTATGTAGGGATTTCAATATTTAAAAAAAATGAAATTCACGAGTGTCTTTTTCATATTTTATCTGCCTCCAGCTGTTTTTCTATAGTGAGACAACAGAGTTGGTGTTTGCTGCTGCTGGAGCTCTTCTGTTCTGTGGATTTATTATTTATGACACTCATTTGCTGATGCACAAGTTATCCCCTGAAGAGTACATACTGGCTGCAATCAATCTCTACTTGGACATCATAAATCTGTTCTTACACCTGCTGCGTTTTCTGGAGGCATTTAATAAAAAATAGTCAAAAGCAGAGTGGTTTGACTACAGCACAATTGAAGTTAAGTTTATGGATGATCTGTAAACTCAGTAGTTTTGCCTTCTAAAGACTGAATCTTTATTATGTTTGCATTCCATGAATATTGGTCCCTCCTTAGGGGGAAAAATGGCTTTTTACATAGCTACAATTCTTCTCCACACCATGTATATTATGTAGTTAACATGCTCTCATCATGACAGTCACTTTTTTAATCACTTTATTTGCAGTGTAATTAATGATTGAAATTTTGCCGACTCCTGTTTGCTTCAGAGTAAGATTCCCTGCTGTTCTCTAGCTGCTGAAAATGTTTCCTTTGGGATTGATCATTCGTTTATGTACCACGTAAGGGCAGCATGACTTTACCATTGTGCAATGTTTCACCAAGATAATTTTTTTTTTAATTGTTGTTAGGAAAATTGAAATGCTGTCTGTGACAGAGGTACTCTGTCCTAGTTAAGGGCTGTCACTATGGAAGCTGTGAGGGTGTGAAAACAATTAAAGGGAATATTCTTTATTTTAGTACTATTTATTGCCTATCTTTCAGTGTTCTGAAAAATCATTCAGAGATTGATTATGGCATTTTATCAACTTATGTATAATAAAATTCACAGTGTGTCAGTAACAATTGGAAAGCCTTTAGTCTGTTCTTGCAGCTGAGGCTGGAGGTGATGCTGAGAGCGAGCGCTGCAGACGGGTCGGTGCTGGCAGGGTGGAGGTGCTGTGCCTGCGGCTGCTTCCCGCGCGGTGGGGATGCTGGAGGGAGGGAGCGTACGAACGGTTTGGAAAGGCTTCCCTCCTATTCAGCACGGGATTGTTACCGCTCGCCAGTCCTGTCAGTGAGAGGCGGGAGACGAGGAATGCAGTACCTGGGGAAGGTGCGCGTCCTGCCTGCCCCACGCCCTTACCGGGTGCGCTTTCCGTGAGCCTGTCCAGGTACCACCGCGAATGGTTTGAGCGAGTGTGATAATCTCCCCTTTGCCTTCGGATTTCATTCAGAACAGCGGGGCAGGAGCTAAGAATAAATCCTTGCTTTTTACGTTGTGCTGGAGCACGTCAATCCTTCCACGCCTCCCCTCGCCCCGGCCGCGCAGCGCTGTGTGGGCCCGGCCGCGGAGCAGGCGTGCGCCTGCGCGCTCGCTCGGACACTTACGGTACGGCCCATCAACCCCCGCGGGAGGCCGGGCGCCTCGGTTTGCGCATGCGCGGGCGGGACGCGTGGCCTTGCGCGAGAGTGTGTAGCGGCCTCGCGCGCGGCAGGTGAGCGGGGTGCCCCCCCCCCGTGTGCGCGCGCGATCCCCCCCCGTCTGCGCGCGCGATCCCCCCCGTGTGCGCGCGGCTCCCCCTCAGCTGCTGCCGCTTCCCTCCCCGCAGGACATGGCGAAGAGCCTGAGGAGCAAATGGAGGAGGAAGATGCGGGCGGAGAAGAGGAAGAAGAACGCGCCCAAGGAGCTGGAGAGGCTGAAGAAGATCCTGGGAACCAAAGCGGATGTCATCATGGAGGAGGTCAAGGAGGTGGCGACCGTGCTGCCCCCCGAGAAAGTGCTGGAGCAGAGAGGTGAGCGGGGCTCTGGCTGGCTTTTCCTGCTGCAGTGGCCCAGGTGCGGGAGGTCCTGCCGTGCTGTCACTGGTCCTGCGACACTCAGCGCCGGGATCAGCTCTATGGTTGTCACAGGAGGAGAACAGGGAGTCGGAAGGCCTGTGTTTTAAAGCTAAAACACTGAGTCTGGTCATTTCGCAACACTTGCATCCATATTGCCTCCGGTCACTTGCGGAAAAAGGTTGTCAACATTAGGTTTTAGTACGTAAAGTAGGTGATGTATTGTATGGAGAGACATCTCTGAGAACATCAGGTGAATGCAGATTCACCACTTAGCAGTTGTTCCAATCGCAGCATTATGTTTGCTGCCAGACTGTCCTGATTTGAGGAGGCTGCTAAACATTGGGGTAGAAGTAGTACGGGCCCAGTTTCTGAATACTAATTAGTGCTGCATTGCACACGGTGCAGGAGTGGATGGTATTAGATGTATACAAATAATGCCATCTTCCTCCTTGTGTCTGGAATCGAATGTTAACTGCAAAGGAAGTAACCCAGGAAGGGGAAACAGAGGTTTAAAACAGCTGCATACTGGATGGGAGTCAGAAAGACACCTCCTTTTTCCAAAACTGACATCCAAAGTAAATCATAGTCTTATTTTGATTCTTCAGTTTGTGCCACTAAGATGTTCTGATACTGGAAATGGAAATAAAATGGTGTATAAAAAATACTTGTCCAATTAAGGTTAGCTTCAAGTATAATCTGTAATTTTATCCATGGTTCAGATTTGTCCTACAAACCAGGTATAAAAGTTATTCTTTAAGGGTTAGTTAGAATTGAATTTCCAAAACGTTTTGGAACATTGTCAGACTTCTGATACTAAAGTTGAAGGAGAAATCATTGCCTTAAACCTAGTTGCTGAAATAAATGCATAGCTGTCTGTAATTTTTGCACCTCCTTCTAACTCTGCTGGCAGCTTCTCTACAGGTGGCCAATTTTACTTGGCTTTTGCAGAGATAGGAGTCTCAGAAATACCTAAGAAAATACATATTTCACAAAACAGCTACCAGTTTTGGGAAAAAAAATAGTGTTTTCTTTGGGAGGGCTTTTCAAGACTAACACAAAGGAGCTCATATTGCCAAGTGTTAGGAGAACTGAGGTAGCTAAAAACTTCACCCATAATACATACTTCCTGCAGACAGATAAATAATTTTCCAGCCAAAGAAAGTATTTAGGTATATATTACAGGCATCTTACTGTGTTACTTTAGGGTGTTGTAAACTCAGCACACTAAGAATTTTGTTTTTCAGTTTTTCTTCTTAATAAAAAAATAATATAAGGTCTGCCGTGCTGGATAGGCTTTTGGTTCTGCCACCAGGCCCCCGTGCTGATTCTCTGCTGATTGCAAGTATTTGCAAGCCCCCCAATTTAGGGCTCTATGAGCATATCTCTGGTGCAGATTCCTGTAGACTATCATCCTCAACTGTTGAAGCAGCATGTTGGCCTTTTCCTTGTGGTAAAGGCTTGAGTTGCACACATACGGTTTGGAAACAAGGTTGGGATGGAATGACAGAGCACAGCTGCAGTCAGTACTTAGCAAGGTGTTCCTCTTGCACTTTGTTACCTCACTGAGACATGACGTTCATGGGGTGCTGGGCAGCTGGGGACGCCGTGCCTGGGAGTGACCGTGTCATGGGCAGTCCTCCTCATCTAGAGATTAATCCTCTTGGTGCCTGTGAATGTGTTAGACCTGATGTCATGCTCACTCCTTGAGGAGTGTTGGTGGCATCACTGGCTGATACTTACTGCTGTCATTGTATTTCACCTTTTCTCCTTGCTGTTCTTTTTACTTGTATTCATCTTCCACTCAGAATAAATTTTTAGATCAGATCTCAAACTGTGAGATCTGTGTAATTGTGCCTATCTTTCAGTAAACCTATGGCTTCATGCATGTTTCCATGATGGAATATACAATGTTCTTAGACACAGGATTGGAGCAGATTGCAGATGAAAGAATAAGATGCTTTGTCCAGACGTGGCCTTTAGAAAAAATATTGCACGTTTACTATCAACTGTTGAAGTTCCTGGGTTGCAGTTACATTGGTTTGGAAAGTGCTTTCAGTTTATAAACCAGTCAATTCCCTATGTAAATACTATTGTGTCTAGGGATATTTTCGTCGTTTGGGGGAATCTAGTGAGAAAATAGCTTCTATGAAGCGGATTCAGATATTTTACTCACTAAAAATACCTTTAATTTTCAGATGACTGCAAAATGGAGCTGGATAATAAACGAAACAAAAAAACCCTTCTAGACCAGCATGGACAGTACCCAATATGGATGAATTCCAGGCAAAGAAAGAAGCTTAAGGCTCAGCGTGTTAAAGGGAAAAAAAAATCAAAATTGGCCAAAGGCCTCGTCTGGTAAAATCAATTTTGTAAAGATTATGAATATTTTATTTAACAAAATAAATTTTCCACATAAGTTCGTGAGATTTTGTGCTTGGTCACCGCGTGTAGTTTATTGTGTTGAATGAATTTTTGAAGAGACTATTTGACCAGCAAATGATGAGAGAAGTTGCTGAGTGCCTTTGAATAGACTAATTGTGTGTGGTTATCTGTTTTCTTGGGAGGGCGAGGGCTTCATCTTTTGTACTATGAGCACCAAAAACAGTAAAGGAAATCCTAAAAGTAATTAAACCAAGTGTTTTTGTACTGTGGTCTTTGTCAGTGTAACTTGTCTTTTAGTAAATATAACCAAAGGATTCTGTAGACACACAGTATCCTTTAAATCTTTCTGTAAAATTTGTTGCACTGACTTGTGTTGCTTTTAACATCTGATAATTAACAAAAATATATTTTCATATGTAACTCCAAAATTTTTATGCTGAAACAACACCAGGGGCTCATGAAAATTCTGCAAGTAAAATGAGAAAGTGTCAGTCTGACATAAGTTCACAAAGAGAACAGCAAAATATTTCATTGCTGTCTGCAACAGAAATATTGTAGGAACTAAATAAGTGAAAGTACAACCAATTCTTTTATTATTAAAATGAGAGAACACAAATGCGCAGGATGGAAATAAACCAGTTTTATTTAAGATCTTTTCCAAGTTTTAGTAAAGTAATTGAGAATTTTGCTTTCCATATGTATTTTCAGTAGCCTTTTATTCCTTTTGAAATGATACTTACCTATCCTGCTTTACAATGTGTGCATAGGATAAAATACTGCATGATTGTGTAACAGATGCCATTTATGTGATTAGCTACGTTTGGGTGCATATTACTTGGCAATAACATGTGATGGCAGATGCAAGGTTTACTTGCCCTGAAAACTTGTGTTTTTAAAATGTCTCTCATTTCAAGGATGGAAATAATTACAGTACCAATGCTGCAGTATGTTGCCTTTTCAAGTACCAGGCATGGGTACTTTGCATAACCTTTGTCCAGCTTCATGCAAGATGAGATCCATGTTCTGCAATTACCCACAAATTGTGATTTGTATCCATTGTGATAACTTGGGCATAGGAAAGAAGATCTAGTCTTAATTACACTGGGTTGTAGTATGCTAGAATCTGGTAAGGTGAGCTCAGTGTGATAGAAAACTTAAGTTTTTCTGGAAAAATACTGTGTGTTTATTAGTATTGTTAGGGGAAAGGTACATAAAAAAACTACGACGTTAAAGGAAAAACCAATGTGTCTTCTGTTTTCACATAAATGAGCAGTTGATGTCTTGGTAAGATACATAGGTCACATATTACCAAATTATATACAATTAATAACTTTGTATTTTAAAAATATTTCCATTAAGTTGATAAAAGCCCTGCTAGTTGATAAAAACAGCTGCTGCTATGAATTTTTTTGGTCTTACTAGATAAATGGATCTCGATTTTGGTATCAAACTTATCTAAATGTTAGCATGTAGATTAGGACTACTTTAAAATTGATTCATGTGGAGGAAACTGTTTATGAATGTGTTTAACCAGGAATGGATGGAATGAACAGTCAGATTGTATTTATTTACTGTTGTGATGATGTAGGGTTTATTTTGCTTAATACATGCTTTGGGGAATTGAGGAGAGGAGCTTCTTGGGTTTAAGTGTGAGAAAACAATTGTTTTTTTCTGTAAAGTAAGCACAGTGCTATTTTTGACATGTTTGTAAATCAGATGACTTTCAAGCAGCTCCCGATGGGAAAGCAGGGTGCTTTTCCCGAGTGGAGATGATTAAACTGGCAAAGTTCCCCTATTTAGATGTACAGCTTCAGAGTCAGTTTATTCTTTAGGTGCACAGCCATCATCTGCCTCATCTTCATCAGGCCTGCCGCTGCTGTGCTGGCCTTACGCTGTCCTCTCCAGAGCTGTTTCACTGCTTCCTCTATGAGAGAAACTTACCTCCATAACTGAATAGTCTTGCTTATTTGTGCTTTTATGACCTAACCCTGAGCTCTGTTGTATAGATTTATTAGTCAGCTGCTTTTGTGACCAGATTAGGAATTTGAATCTTAAGTGAAAGACGGCAGACGCTGCACTGATGTTTTATTTAGAAGTTGCTTCCTTCCTGAAACAATACTGCCTGTGTGAGGTATTTCCTTCACGGTGTCTGGGATAAAGTCAAACATGTTCACTTAAACTACAGATATTTTAAGACATCCTGTTTGATTTTTGAGGTGAAATGGAGGATAAGGAAAGAATAAATGTGGTCTTTACTGGAATAGAGCTCTTAGTCTAGTACCAGTGTATTGTGTACAATGTCATACCTCACTCGGGTGAGGTAGAGCTGTCTATGGGCCGGGAAACATTTTTGAGAGCTGTTTGGGTGGGATCTGTAATCCAGGCTAAAAGCTTGCTTGTAGACAGATAGCAGGAACCTGGCTAAACATGCAGCATGGATGTGACCAGAGGCCGTGTCATGGATACAGCAGGGAAATTCTACTTTCTGGGATTTGAGTATTTATTATATGTGGATACTGTAATTTTGTATTTGGAATTTGTTTTGACCAACTCTATATTTTTTGAATGGAAATACCAAATTATTTAGTTGCCTTTGAGTATTTGATTCATCCTGCTGAATCTAAAACATGTTTCTGTTTGAGTTGGTGGAAAAATCCATGTTTCCTTCCAATAGAAATGAATTTAAACATAATTGGTTTTGACTGAAATACATATTTTAAAAGTCCACAGAGGGATTTTCAAAGAAGTAACTGAATAGCGTTCTAATAATATCTTAATTCATTTGTCTTTACATAAAAAATGTTCTTTAGGTTGGGATTGAGGGAGAAAAGGTTATTGTTGATTAAACAAACTGATGGAAATCAAAACGTGTGTAACTTAAATCGCACTGTCAAAGTTGTGGTGGCTGTTTTTTTTTTTTTTTAATTCTGTGATTGTGTTGTTATGAAACTGCTTAGTTGCAAATTTCTGCCACCTACCTGCAAAGTTCTATGGTAACTGTACTTCCCGGACCTACATACAGAAAGCAGAGGAAGTAATGCAGGTACTTTTGAACTACATGCAGAAAAGCCAGCACTGAAAGAATTAAGTTCTGTCATTTTATTGAAATCTTTATGTGCATAAGATGTGCATGTATTCATTGTGTATAAAAATTGCATTAACAAATTGCTGAATGTCCTGCAGATTGTTGGCAGTTTCTTAGGAAGATGACAAGGTCTGCCCTTTTTGACCTAGTGTGTAGGACTTGATTTTTAAAGTGAATTATTTCAGATGCCTAAAATAACTGGCAGCACTGATGGTTCAGTTCCTGAGCATTTCTGGTAACTCATTCCTGCCCTGGGGCACCTCTGCACTGTATAGTCAAGTCGGTTAGGGGACCAGTTAGCTAAGATACACTGAAAATATTCTTCTTTCCCCCATTTTTTTCAGCTGGATTGTCTTACATTACTGTACAAAAAGCAGTAGGAGGCAGTACAAGACCAGGAAGAAAGACCAGTCTGGTGAAGGCACGGCTGTGTTAGGCTGTCCTGGTTCATGAGCCACCTTTCCTCCTGTGGCATTAGTGCCTCTTGGTGAGGCCACTGTGCAGTGCAGCGTTGTGAAGGTGGAGAGAATTCTGGAGACAGGTCAAGCAAGTGCATTGAATGGGGGTTTTGAAAGTCTTTCTCAATGAAGAGCATAGTATGGGAGTCTTACTTACAGCCAACACTGTGGATATAGAGGATGCTAAATATAGTTTGGGGCTGCTTAGTACTGGAGGAAGAATGTCATGTCCATATGGTACAAAATGGTCTCATCATATGTGGTCACAACTTCATAAACAGCAAAAGGAGTCCTGTACAAAGGCTTTGTAGTGTAGGTCTGTTTCTGTTATTCTACCTTTCCCTCCTGCTGCCTGAACAGTTGCATGGCTTCTGACTTTGATGGAAGCTGGATATCTGATCTGTATCTGATCTGTAGTGTGATAGTGTCTGGTATCAGACATTAGGAGACTGTAGCCTTAATGTGCAGGAATCTGAGTGGTGCAAAGCAATCTGCTGCTCAGGGTGGAATAGTCTGAACTGAGCTACGGCATTTGTGGGGAGGATGAGACTGAAGCACAGCTATGCACTGCTCTTTTAAGGCCATGGTTTTGCCATCAATTTTGATTTGCCTGGGAGTGAAGTTTCAGGGCAGGACTGACTGAGCCATCTGAGAGCTCACTGCTGCAGGAAGAGGCTCTTTTCACCTTTTTCCTTTCCCTTCTCCAGCTGCATTGTCCAACTCGTGGTTTCCTTCTTCAGAAGAAACAGACATTGAGATATTTTTTTCCCAAGTTAAAAGTGAGAAAGAACTAACAACTTCCTTCTGTTAATAAACACTACACAGTTGTAACAAGCCCACCATTTTCACTGCCATTTTATTCTTCCTATACTACTACAGTTTTCTGATCTCTACCTAATCAATAGTGACAGAATTTAAAGGAAAAGAGAAGGCATAATAGGAAGGGGATATTTGCACTGTTTCCTCTCTCATCTCAATCATTTAAACATTGCTCTTTCAGGTCATTAATCTTTCTCATGCTCATGTATCAATATAAAAGGTCTGAAATGTTAGGAACAGTACATGGAGTGGCAAAGGAGGGTTGTATATCAAGGGTCCTACGCAAGGCATCATGAGGGCTGCTTATGAAGTGCTTGTATATTCAGCGTAAACTGACTTCCTCTGTTTTCAATCTAGTCAGCTATTAGGAGGCTGTGAAAGTTACTTATCTTCTTGTTTGGTAAACTATTACCTAGTATATTTTCTCTCTAATTACAGTTAATTTTCTTCCAAGGCTTTTAAAGTCTGAGTGCAGATTTTCACAGCATTTTTAACCTTTTGCCTTTAACCAGAAGTTGAGTTTGTGGATAGTATTTCAGGAAACAAAGGTGCGTTGTCTCAGGATGGCTCATCTAACTCAGCCCAGCTGGTCCATTCATACATTCACTTTATGTGAAACGTATAATATCTCTCTTTTGAAAGGTGACAGATTCATAATGTATAGGTGCAACAGCTATTCCATGGTACAGCTTGCTACCTTGAGTCTTTAAATTACTTTGACAATAGATGTTCTGTAAATTTAGCTTTGGTGGATTCTCATGTCTGTGTTTGAAACAAGAACTTTTTTGATTGACTGATTATGCTTCTCTTAAGCTACCATCTTGCTTCTGCAAAATATGACAGAACTTGGTGCAGATCAGAGCTGCAGTTTGTCTTGCAACAGGATGCAAAACATTTCTATGAAAGCTTAGAAGGGCTCAGTGACAGCAGCACCTTGGCTGTAGTCTCTTAGGTTTAGTTCATCACCACTGCTGCTACTGAATAGCCTCAACACAAATGCAAAATTTGAGTTAGTTCCCTTAATATGTGCAAAAAGTTATTAAAAACTAAATTGTTTGTGAGAACTAAGAAAAGCAAGATACTTCTTTTTCTAAACTTGTTGCATCCCCTTGGAATGTAGTATTGTTAGAGGATGTACAGGAAGAAGCTGGGAACTGAAGTGCACCAGGTTATGTGCAGTGCTGATGGTGGAGCTGCAAAGTGACCCATGCGAAGCACAGCTGGGTCCCCTCAGACACTTAGATTTTTTTTTATCTCCTCAAGGTCTTTAAGTCTGCCTGAATTCTTGTGGAAAAAACTAAAAAATTGGCAACACTCTAGAGCAAATGCAGCCATAGTGTGATCCATTTACTTGCGGTTGCTGGAACTGCTCATCCATGTCTTGGCTGCTACTGTGTTGAAGAGAAAAAAATGTTTAATTCCTTGAGTGTGAGACCAGGGTGTACGATCATCCATGGGAGAGGTTACAGGCTGGTCTGTTGATGTAATAACTTTAGGAGCTATTGCTTCAGTGTAAGGCACAATGTGTTTATACGCAGGCACTTGTGATTTTATCCATCACTTTTAAAGAGGCAAAGTGTCAAGCACTAGACTTTTTCTCTTGGGGGAGAAGATTGCATGTGGATTTTTTTTGTTATTTTGCTTGCTATTTAAAATAAATACTAATCTGCTAAGCCCTCTATGTGTCCAGTATTTTAGAAATACTGTTATAAAATTTAAAATCAAAATTTGCATTTCTGTTTCCTTAGGCAACCAGAAAGATGTTAACAGCCAGTGAGTGTCCTTAATACATGCTAGCAAATCTTCAGAATAACATATCCCCTGCTAATTGTAGAGAATGGAATTTGAGGAAATTGTAGGGTTTGGATGTTTTTGAGTTCCTTTCCCCCATGGAAGAATAGTTTTTTGTTGAGCTCCTTAACCAGCTCCAGACAGAAACCTTTAGCAGTGGTAAGTGAGTCTGTACTTCCCCAACTGGTGATTGCCCTGTAACAGCGGTGGGAGGAGAACAAAGGGCCAAGTCTCACACAATGTATTTCCATCTCAGCATTTCATTGTCCGCAACAGCATCACCCAGATTCACTGGCGGCGAGACTGGGTTATCCGTCGTCGTGCTCAATGGCAACAACTTCTACCGTGTGTCACTGTCGTCACTCAGATGCAGCAGTGGCACAGATGGCACGAGCTGGTGGCTTCACTCCATTTCCCCCTAGGTGGATCGGTGGCACGGCTAACCGGGCCCGTCGGGGTGCTGACAGAAGGCGGAGGCGCCTCCCGGCAGGAGCGATCCCGGCGGGACGCGGCTGTGCGGGCGGGAGCCGCCCTGTGCCGGGGCAGCCGCTGCCCGCCGGGCGGCACCGGGAGCGGGCCGGGCCCGGCAAAGGGCGCCAGCTCCGGAGCGGCCCGGGAGTGGCCCCGGAGCGGCCCCGGCGTGTCCCGGCCCACGGGCCCTGTGAGGAATCGCCCCGCCAGCACCCTGTGCCATTGTTTCGTGCAAGGCTGTGCAGCGTTTCCAGCGGGCGTGCGGTGCTTGCGGGAAAGGCGCGGTGCCGTCCGTGCCGGGGCAGAGCCGCGCCGCCGCCCGGCTCGCTTTGCCGGGGGTGTGCCTCGTGCTGCTGGGCTCCACGCTTCCCAGCTGCCTGAAAAGCTGCTGGAAGTACAGTCACATTCTCTGTCCTAGTAAGGAGTGGCATTTAAATGTCTAAAAGCACTTGATGCTTTCACTGATGATGTGTTTATAACTGAGTGCAGTTACTCTCTAAAAATATACTAAAAACGCTACTTCATGAAAATCCTTTCCCAGTCTAATTTTTTTTTTTTCCCCTTAAACATGTCATTTTTTCAGGGAAGTGCACAAAGGATCGATGACTTTTTCTGATATATAGTGTTTTGTGTTTAAAAGGAAGGCTCTTTAAAAGCCTCTTATCAATCAACTGAAGCATTTTAATGACAATTTCAGAAACTCAGTGGAAAGAGAGTTGTTTTATATCTGCTTGTTTTATTTGCATTTAAAAATCTCCACGTGGTGATTTCAGCTAAGGTCTTGTGTCAGGGAAATCCAGAAGTGAAGTTGACCAGAGACAAGTAAAAATGCCTGTGTTGTTTTCATTGTCCAAATGTAATGATGTGCAATGATTTAAACCAGCAGTTTCACATGGTTAAAAATGAATTAGATTTATAAAATTCTAAAAGTAACCTCAGACACACCAAAAAAGATAACAGTTTGTGTTAGGGTAGCATTAGTTTGGGACTACAAAAACTATTTTCTATGCATTCAAAAAACAAAAAGTGTTTTATTTTTAGGAATGCACAGAAAAAAAGATTTTTTTATATATACCAACAAACGCTGTTACAACAAATGCATCCATTCCTGCAATTATAATTGAAGCTCAGAAAAATTAAATAATCTTAAGCATTTCAGGAGTACATGTAAAACAATAAAAATTAACATAAAATTAGACGGAAAAAATATTTTGGGAATACAAGATCCACTCTGTAAGAAAAACACAGAAAGTGAGGTTTCTCTATCTAAACAGAAATTTAAGAAAGACACATAAGGATACAGTTGAACAAATTTATGGAATAATATTTAAAACTGAAAAATATTTTTCAAGTTGCCAGAAAATAAATGTTGCTTAATTGCAGAAATAAAGTTATACTTGGGGGGGGGAAGTAAGCTAGAAATAGATTTAATTTGCATAAATCTATACAAATAAAGTAAATTTATGTTGCAACTAAACCTACCAATTCCAGGGAACGAGAAATTTACCATTCATTGGTCTGGAAACAAAGGTTAAAGCTTGAGGGAAAAAAAAAAAAAACTAACAAAAAACCATAGAAGCTGAAATTCCAGCTTTCATTGACAATAAAATGAACAAAAAGTATTTGCAAAACCTTTTCAAACATTAATTGAAGTTCTAAATACACTCACATTTTTTTAGAGTTATTACATTATCTTTCATTCACAGACTCTAGGTTTTGAAGTCTTATTTCTGTCAGAAACTTCACTAACACAAAAGTGTAAACCAATTCAACTTCTGGTCTGCCCTGACATCTTTAGAGATTGTTTGGCTGTGGAAGGAAATTAAATAATTTCTAAAATGATCTTTCCCAAATATCTTCTTGCATTAAACAGGATTTGGATTCAGTGATTCCTAATGAATTTGGATATGTTAACAGTGACTGGATCATATCCAAATATGACTAGATGGGAAAGCCATTAGTTTTTTTCCCTGAGGTTACACTGGGATCCCATCTGGTGATTGCTAATAAATGTGGATACATTCTGGGGGAAAAAAAGAGCTTGTATTGGATTCTAGTATGAATTACTGGGAATGCAGTTTCTTGAAGTTTCATTCATGCACTTCAGGGAAACTGAAGTACTTTAAAAATTGACAAAAAGAGCATGACAAAAGACTTCTTTTTTTTTTTTTTTTTTTTTTATTCTGCAGCAATTGTTTTTGCAATAGAATTACATTTGAGATCAGCAAAAATGTACTATTATGTAAGAGTACTTATGACAAAATCCAAAATAAAACCATCCACTAAAAGCAATTTTATATTTGATTGTAACTACCAAATGCTTACCAAAAAAAAAAAAAAAAAGAAAACCCTTTAATTATTGAGTGAGTTCCTGAATAGCTTTCCTCCATAGCTGGATGAAATCTAAGTCATATCTATCTTTTCTATGCACCATCCTGAACACTTAGGCAAGTTTCATTTTTATATACAATGTTGGGGAGAAAATCTGAAGAGGACCAGAAACAAATGTTTGTCTCAACAAAGAGGAAATGCACATCCGTTTTCAAAGTCCTATAAATTCTTTGAAAATACAGCAGTGTGTTTAGAATAGTAAGGCTGATGCTTGACTGCATCTTAGGTTATTTGTGAACACTACAACTAATTATTACATGCAGGGAAATACTGCATTTCTTTTTATCAAGTAAAAATACTGTTGTTCAGCTCACTTTTGTATTTTCTTTTTTTTTTTCTTTTTTTTTTCTTTTTTCTTTTTTTTCTCCCTTAGCAAACCAATTATTAACCAGGGCAAATTGACCCTGGTTTTGATCAAAGGAGCAATTTATCTCATCCTGCAGTTCCTGCAGCCTAACAGCTATCTGTTGTTGCAGAATGTGCGGGTCGCCTTTAGCTGCCGACCCCATCCAGACATGAGAAAAGGGAGTAAGGAAAAACCTATAAAGCCCAAAATAAAACTGCGGGTTCTTCTGGTTCTTGTCAGGTTCAGTTACAGTGGTACAGAAACAGCAGTAAATTCACTGAGGCTCTATCAGATCAAAACAGCTCTGTTATAAATATCATTCATATAAACCATGTGGGCGAGAGAGAAACTGTCAGAAGAAGGGAAAGGAAAATAGATCTCCTGCACTTAAATAAATTGTATGATACTTTTATAGATTATAGCAAAAAAATTAAAACTTACGATAGGCATGCCTTTGTATATGTGTGAGTACATGTATGTGTGTATGTTCACTTGGTAGTATTCATTTAAATATTCAAATGTTTTAAATCCAAATATTTTACTTTAATAAAATACAGAGATTTCAGTGACTGTAGATAAAATTAGAGCACAGTAAAAATCTAAAACAAGAGGTTCAAGAAGTGCCTTATGTTTTCCGCAAGAGCTGACTCAGTGGCTTGATGCACTTTTAATTGGATGAACGGCATAGTTCTGCTTGGTTTTGCAACTGGTGAGCAGCTGAGAGGGTTTTAATTATTAAAGGTCATGACCTTTAGAGGTGATGAGGATGTGATGACCAAAGCCCTTGTTTACCTACACAGTTGATAGAAGAAGGTTGTTTCATATGTTTCCCTGCTGTAATTAAAATTATCAGGCAGAGTTTTAATGACATAGCATTTTGACAAATTCATTGTGCTTGATGGTGGTATGTCTGGATGTTTTACATTTTGAAATTCCTTGACACAAGTATTGGGAGTACAGTTAACAATTCCTTTACATGAAAAAGCTGGAAAGAGCTAGAAGTTGCCAGGTGATAATGTACTTTTCCTCCTTTTTGACCTCAGCTAGATCTAGAGCCATATCTTAGCTACAAGAGTTCATTAACTAGAGAAAGATTAATATATACATGTCAGTTCAGTAAAGCATAAATGAGAGAAAACACCCTAGCAAAACCATTAACACTGCAATGGCCACAGCTGTACAGTAAGAAAATAGGGGCACATTAAAATGATGGGAGTGCACCAAGCCTTTTAACAAGGGAATTAGATTTGTTACATGATTTCATGAGAAGTGAAACTACATGCAGTTTACACAGCATCTACCAAATGGAGTAAATCTGTTTCGTAAGAATTGTCATATTTTTAGGCACACCACTGACTTTGATCTTCAATTATTTTATTTTTTAACAATTTTCAAGTGTTTTTTTCTTGCCACTGTCTCCTGATTCCTCACCCTGGGGAGCTGAGGTTGTTGAGTTCTACTGTCAATGCCGTGCATTTGCTGGCTCAAGTCCTGAGTCAGCTGAACAGACAGTTGCTTCAAAAGGGTAAACGATGGGATTCAAGATAATTTTGGTACTTAACTGCTCACGGTAGATAGCTTACTGCCTTGCAGATCACTCCTTAATGTCACAGGGAGTAAAGCCAGAGACAAAGAAAAATGAGGTTCAATGAAAACCAGGAACGCAGAGGAGGAAATGTGCAGAAACAGGACTCCTAACTTAAAAACTGTGAAGCAAAAAGAGCCACGAGCTGACCCCTAAGCTTCCTCTGCTCTTCTCTATTGGGTTCACATGTTCACTCGGTGCCTATAATTGTGTCTCTGATCATGTCCAAAACTGTTGCAGACTGACAGTGCATCCTTAAGCACAGCTGGGAAATCAGAGCAGCATTCATTTACTCCAGCTTTACTCTCTTTATTTAGAGACTTTAATCAGAGCTGGTTATCCTTAGCCACATTTTCCATCATGGGAGGAAATAAGGGACAGCTCAAGGGGGTATTTAACTCAATTTTTCTTTTACTATTTCTGCATAAACTAATCTGTTTTTCTCTACCTGCTTCTGTCCTCTTACTACAGTGAAAGGTTTGGGTGAGTTATGTGGATTTGACCTTTAGCACAGCAGGGCCCGATATCTTTCTCCCAAATTTCCTCTTTTCCTCCCACATTCCCTTCCCAACCAATAGAACCCACAACCTCGTGGCTCAAGCCACAGGGTGACAGGAAGGAAGGACTTGACTCCTTACAAGAAGAATTTGTGCCTTGCATCAGCCTTGGACCTGTTTCATTTGTGGGGCAGTATCTGAGAAGACAAAACTGTTGGGATTTTGGGAGGAAAGATGTAAGTAGCATCCAACACACTAGAGAGCCTCTCTGTGCATTGGTTGTGAGCAGACATCTCCTATTAGGCCTGGATGTGGCACTTTCAGAGAGGAACAGAATTCAGAATACATCTTGAAGTGGATGAGATTGATTTTAGACAGCTGCCTATTCAACACACTTGAGCCTTCTGCAAAGCCACTTGTTGCTCCCCATAAAAAGAAACATTGGGCATGAAAGTCTGTGGATCTCTGCTGAAGACTGTGATCTTGAAGCTTAATACTGAGCACTTCTCTTTTTTTTGCATTTATGTGTTTTGCTGTAGGGGCTTACATCAGTAACATTTGCACATGTGCAGGTGGGTATAAATTCTCAGGACTCTGAGAGAAGGAATGTAGTGTAGAGGAAAAGGATGACACTACTGGGCTCTGAGGCTGCTGCTAAAATGAACTAGCAGCCCAGACCTAGCACATGTGCTTTTGCACTACTAAGGAGCACAAAAAAAAAACAAAAAACCAAAAAACCCAAAAAAAAAAAAAACAAAACAAAAACAAACAAACAAAACAAAAAAAAAACAGCTTTCAAATTTTAAAGACGAAGGACAAATTTGGCAACACCTTTGATGGAATCACCATTCTGGTGACCTCCCTGCTGCAAGGATGTCAGGAACACCTCCTCTCACTGGGAGTCATCCTTCCTGCTCTGCCATATGCTGGCTTTGGAGGGGCCAGGACTATCAGCAGCACTGCCAGATACAGTGGGGTGGCTGTTTGTCCAGAGGTGAATCAGAGTGCATGCACTGGGCCTCCATTGTCTGTGGAAGGGGTGCCCTGGGTATTGCTGCAACCTGAATGTATAGACCTGCTTTGTAAGGTAAGTTTTTGTGTCTCTTCTTGACTGCACGTGCTGTGTCTCTTACTCACTACAGATGGTGAATTATGTTTTTCTGTAATTTCGTTTTCTGCTGCAGCTGCCATCCAGCTCTCTAAAGTAAAAATCTATAAGCTACTTCTGTAAGTCACTAGGTGGAAGCATCTACCTTAATACTACTAGCAAATGTCCTTATTAGAGAGGTACGTTTTTCAGTTCCTCTCATCTTTAATTTCCACATCACATTATACAATGTCTCATTATCAGATGCTATTAATGGCAGTTGTTCTGTTGTCTGGTTCAGCAGAGTACCTCAGCACAAGAACAAGGCCGTCCTATGTCCTGATCCCGTAATGTTTGGAAATGCACTTTATTTTGGATAGTGACTAACACTTGCATGTTTGGGATTTCATTTGGTGAGACATGCAAGTATGTGCTTAAACTGAGCTCACAGGAGCAAATGCTTTAGTGGCTGAGCTGGGACTAACATAAACCTGACCTGCAAACACCTGCAGCAAAAATTCAATGTGAAGCCTACTCAGGAGGGCTTCCTGGGCCCTTCTTTCTGTACCTCTGTACCTCCCATTTTCTCCAGGCTGTGAATTCTCTTCTCCCTTTCCTCTCTCCATTCAGAATAATTGGCTGCCTTGGCGAGAAGTCAAGATGCCAATCAGCTGTGTGAGGATGCTGTTGTTATACTGGAAAACGTCCCTGATTTGCATATAGGTCTTCTGACATATCCTAGCTCTTAACTAGATGGCCACTTCTTCCTCCAGGTTTTGGTATCCTGATTCTTCACCAAATCTGTTCTGGTCATTGAAATCTGGAATATTCCCTCAGGCTCTGGAAATGGCCAGGTGCAGGAGAGCAGAGGCGTTAAGCAGAAAAGGTGACAAGTTGAGATGGGCCATCCAGCTGGGTATTGCATTCTGACATGCCAGAGGCTAAGACTGCAGGCTGATTTCTAGGTCTCTCAGTTCCTAATTTACTTCAGGCAACAGCAGCAGGGCTAATTTAATTTAAACCATTTAATCTAACCTGGTAGATTTTGCAGGAAAGTGGATTAGCAAGTGCTGAAAGCACTGCTTTGCCAGCAAAGCTCCATAGATGATAACCTCATGGAAAGAGACTGCAAACAACTGTCTGAGGTTGCCCTGGAAGTGTTTTACCCTTCTCAACCATGCCAACTCTGCAGCAGGCAAGCAAACCAGCTGGATCCTAATCCAGCTCTTCCTCCATTGGTGTGTTCTCCCGCTAATGCCCGATTTTATTGAGGTTGATACATGAATCGGAAAGAACTGAGTTTGGTTTTCATGCCACAGACTACAATGCTGAGAAATAAACAAAAAGAAATCTGTTTTTTACTTGTTAGCTGAGCAGTTTTGATTTGAAAATCGCTGACAGACGTCAAACATGGGACCCCACAATGAAATGTTTACAGTGCCATTTCAGAGAGGGACTCCACTTTGAAACTGAGTGGAAGTATGTGAGAAGTTTGCAGAGCAGGACGTGTAGGGCTAGAAAATTAAAGCATGATGGAGCCATCAGCATCCAGAGTTTAAGGAAAGAAATGGTATTTATATTCCTCATGTTTCTTCTCAATTGACAAGATGATCCCTTCCATTTGTGGTTATTGAGCTAGCTTTTGTCTTGATTCCCTGTATTTTCAATTTGCTGGCTTTGGCTTTGTGTTATTTTCCTTTATAAACGGCACTAGCAAACTGGGGAGCTCTGCACACTCAATTGTGAAACAGAAAAGAAGACCATTTCTTTATGTTTTTCTTCTGTTTGTTTTTCTTGTATGAACATATGTTTGATGCAAATCAATGTATAATTTAGCACTGATGCTGCACCTTTATTTTGATTTGATGGAGAAATGCTTAACACTTGACACTCTTATTTCTACTTAATTTTCTCATGCAACAGCTTATGCTGCTTTCCATAACATAAATGAAGAAGACTAACTCTATAATTTGAGACTTGGAGTGACTGTATTATTACAGTCTGATTTGTTTACTGTTGGCAAACCCCAAATATTCTTCCGAAGAGGAAGTTACTCTGTTGTGCCTGCCATTAATATAAATATATATTATGCCATGTGTTTTATCTATATAGGCACATTTGCTTCCCAGTTCACTGTCACTGAGAATAGAGAAAACAATTACAAGACATCCTACTTTTTATTTTGAAACTGTAAAAGTTATAAATTGCAGTGAATTGGAAAAACTCAAGTTACACTATGGGACAGAGGTATTCCAAAGCATTTCCACTGGCCATGGAAGTACAGAAACAAGACCATGATGAGGACACTTTGTGGAGGTAACAGGCAGTAAATGAGATGTGGCTCTCTTGTCCCTTCTGTTGGCATAGTTCTCTTTGCAATTTGGGTTTGTGTTTCAAGAGGCAGCATACAGAGGAGAGCAGAAAGTAATTCTGCTCTTGTACAACTGAACCTGCAATGTCGCTTTTGTACCTCAGGATAGGGATTTACAGAAAGTATTGCACAACCTGGAGAGAACACCAACTTGGGACCGGCCTGGGGGGAAGTGATGCTTATTCATCTAGTGGGGGACTCATAGGGGGTGGTTTAGGGGCTACACTGACAGCATACACAGCATACATGAAGAGGGAAGATAGGGGCTGAAGAAAGTGAGGAGAAGCTTTCCTGCAGGTCAGTAAGATGAACTTGGCTGGCTGCTCTCCCTGGGGAAGTGGCAGAAACCTTGTTGTTTGGAGCACGTGAGACTAATATAAACAAGAGCATAATAAATGTTTGCTGTAGAACAGTCCTGTGCTGGCAGAGAGTGCTGGGTGTCTTAATGGGTAATGGGTCTTTTCCATCTGTAGAGTCTATGAATAACAACAGATGATGCAAAAAAAAAATAAAAAAAAAAAGAAAAAATAGGTGTGAAACTTGTGCTGACATTTTTCAGCAAGAAACTTGCTTTCCTAAAACAGAGAAAAAGTGATCTGAAATCACTCAAAGGCATTTGTTGAGCCTTACCCAAGTCTGTTTTTACAAAATCTGTTGATATTCAGCTGCCAGGTGAAATCTTGGGCTGATTGACATCCAGTAGAATCCTACCACTAGCTTCAGCAGGGCCAGGTTGGAGTAATTGGGGAGCCAGAGCTTGGTTCATTTGATCAATCAGAACTGAGAAATAATAACCCCTGCTCAAAACAGTTTAACTCATTTTTCATCCTCACAAACAAACAAACAAACAATCAAAAAACCAAAAAAAAAAAAAAAAAAAAAAAAAAAAAAAAAAAAAAAAGAAGACAAGAAAGAAGAAGAAACATCTTTGGACAAGAAGAAAAGAGTAGATAAAAGCATTGCACTTCCAGTCTCCATCTTCCCTTCCCACTAACCTGCCTCACCCCTCACCATCCCAGCAATCCTGCAGGGCTGCTGTGTTTGGTTTGCTTGTTTTGTTTGGATTGGAAAATATCTATTAGATGTAGCTCAAAAATTGTGGCAGAAAATCTAGAAAGTGAAACAAGACAGATATATAAGAAAGATGAGTGGTGTGTTTTCATTATTTTTCCTTCATTTTCAGATGGAGAAGATGTTGTCTGTTTTCAGCTTTTCCCAGTGGACACTCTGCTCAGACTTTGTTACCCCTGTCCTTTGAGGATGCTCTGCCCTTGCTGGCCTTTCGCCTCTGGTTACCTTTCCTTCTGCGGTGATGCTTCTGAGGTTTGGGAACATAAGGATGATGGAGTAGAGAAATGAGAGGACAACTGAGGTGAGGCAGGAGGCTTGTACCTCTGTGGAGGACCAGCTGGGTGGAGAGGGGGACGGAAAAGCAGCAGTTTCCTGTGCTGCACCTGAGTTACCACAGCTCAGGGGGGCCCTGTGGCTTCCCAGCACCTTTTCCTGCCCATTTCTGCCACCAGCACCCCCCACCTCGGTGGCCTGGCCTCACACTCCTCCTCAAATCTCCCTTTCTGAGGAATTTCCGTGACCCCAGGCTGCCCGTCCCCCAGATTCCCTTCACCCGTGGGCAGGAACAGGGGAGTGGTCCCAGCCTCCAGCCCCGCTGTGTTTCTTGGGGCTGTACAATCCCAGGACGTTTCAAGAAAGCACAATAAAAATTAGAGCAGTGCTGAGCCACCATGTCTTTGATTCATGCTCAGTAACCACATGAGAGGGTTGCATGCTTATAAAATGAAACTGTTTCAGCATTAAGAGAAATATGTATGAAGATCCTGCCAGCACAGCTGACCTGCAAGACTGATTTCCTGATGTCTCCTCTTTGCAGGAACCTTCCTTTTTCTGCCAGGTTGTTGCATCTTTCTTTTGTCAGTGTTTGTTTTGTTGTGTCATTTCAGGGGGCAGAAAGGATGGGGGTGTGTATCCCCACGCCCCAGCCCCCTGGCAGCCCCTCGGTGGCAGTGATCTCAGTACTCCTTTGCTCTGTTGAGTTTTGTGTCTTTCCAACTGCTCCCGTGACCTTCCCTCCTTGAGGGTTGTGCTTTGGTCTTTCAGTCTGTCAGAGCCTGTGCTTGACCTATCCTGACAGTCCTGCCAGGGCAGGCTGTGCTGGGCTGGGCACCTCTTCCCTGTCATGCTCTTCCCACACCCTCAGGCTTTTGAATGTGGTTATGATCAGCTTTGCTTTGATTAACTCCACTGGCTTTTAGGGTGCTTTTAGGATTCAGATTCTCATTTGGGGCAACAGTTGTGTTATATCCTTGGCAATGCCCAGGTATGTCATATCATACAAAATGTTCCTTAACTTCCATCTCACAGTGCTTGTCTGAATATCCTCCAGGGATCTCCCCTGTCCTCCCTCCACAGAGAAATGGAGGAAATATTCCCTCATGATCAGGGACTGCTCTTCCAGCCTTTTCCCATGGCTGGTTTGGGATTTCATGGTGCAGCGGACTTTCCCATAGCTGTTGGTCACAGTATGCACTGAAGACTTCTCTCTGTGCTGTGCGAACTCCCTGTCACACCTGGTGAGCAGACTCACTTTGAGGTTAACTTGAGAGTGGTTCTAGTGGTCTTTGTCTAGAAGTTTTTAGCATTTCTCCCCCAGCCCTCACTGTTGCTGCCCTTTCTTCCTGGCTGTCACACTGGGTCCTTGCCCCATCATCTCAGTCCTTTCTTTGCTCATGCAGTTACTTCCTCGCACTTGAACTCTCACCTCCTTGCCCTTCAGACAGAGCCAAGTGCAGATTTTGTAAATTGTCACATGTGGCTTTAGGCATCTGAGCTTTAGAATATGGAGATTTTCACTGATGCCTGTCCTGGGTCGTCCTGTGTGTTTTTAAAAACCTCTGGGCTCTTTCAAGGAAGCAGAAATTAGGGTCCTGAGCATCACATTTTCCTCTGAGCCTTCTCTAAAACATTTGGGCCCATCCATGAGGGTGCAGAAGGAGAAGTGTTCATAGCAGAAGAGTGCATATGTATATGTGCATATGCATATAGATGTGTATATGTGTGTATGTGGGCTCCTTGTGTTAGATCAGGTGCCAGCCATAAGGCACAGTGAATAAACGTGCACTGCTTGATTTTTTGGAAGTGCTATGGTTTCATTTAGCACTATGGTTGCTCACAGCAAGGGCATTTTTTGTTGTCTTTTTGACACTTTAGCAGGTAGTAGTTTCAATAGTTTGGACATGAGGGCACTAAGAGGAAATTTTGGACTGGAGGCTAGGAAAGCATTTGCCAATAACTGCCCTAACCCACAGAAATAATAATAATAGTAAATGGCTAATATGTTCAAATCTAAGCAGCATGAGGATAAAGCAAGCTGTAGGAAATAAATGAGTAACAGTAATGGTGTAGGTTGGTGGACAAGGACTGTGTCTAATTTTGCAGTGAGAGAATGTAAACAGTATTCAGTGTCTTAAAAAGTGAAACATTTTAAAACATTTTTAAAGAATGAATGCTGCAAGTATCCCACTTGTGACAGTCATGTGTACAATCTGAAGAGATCTCTTGGGACCCAAAGCATTTCAAAGCTGAGTGCCATAATTAGATGTGTGCAGCACTGTCTGGTAAAGGGGTCTGATTGCCAAGCAATGTTTTGAGTTACAACAAGACAAAGAATCAATCATGAAGAGCCACCAAAGGGAAGATGCATAATATTTGCCTTATGCAGCTTTCAGGATATAGTAATGACAGCTCTGGAGCTTGCCCTGCAAAGCATCATGCTGCACACTGCTCGCTTCTCTACCCCACCAGCAAAGCTCTGAGTGGCGCTGCTGGGGGCCAAGTTTCACCCCTTGCCTTTAGACTTAGGATGCTGCTGATGACAGTAACACATAGGCCAAAAGTACAGGCAATATTTTCTGCAAAATAAAATTATGGCACTGTTGCAAGAGGCCTCAGAAGCCCAGAAAAAAAATCACTATCTGTGGAATTGTACAGGCTTCTGCATGGTGGAAGCCACAGACATCTTTTGGTGACTTGTGGCCCAGGGGATTATGGTTTGCATGTTAAATCACTGGCAGTAATATACATTGAACAATCATTTTTTATCAGGATGTTGAATGGTGGTGGTAAACAAATTAGTCAGGGAAGAGGGATACAAACATATGCCTTTATAGCTTATGGCATGAGTAGAACCCTTATTTCCTCCACTTAGTTAGTGTGTGTGTTTTAAAAGGAATAATTTAAATGTTCATCATTTTTCTTGTTGTCCAGGATCTCAGCAACAAAACAGTAGGGAACTCCCATTACACATTTCACCTCGAAAAATATTCCTTTCTGCTCTCTGTAAAATGCACAGGTCTAGTGATCCAAGTTAAACATCACTGGAATTTAACCATGACTCAGAAACAATATTAATTTTGAGCCCACATATTTTTGTTCTGGTAGGGTATAAAAGTTTAAAATAAGTACACCCTCCAGACAATCTGTAAATGGTAGAATGTAATGGATGAGACAAAGAAAGAAAAACAAAACAACATGCACATATAACAACAGAGCAGCAGCAATGTTGGGTGGTATGAACATTTTTGGTATGATGGCAGGAACCAGAGTTTTTTCCCCCATTTCTGTTTCTGTCTGATTGAAAGGGAACAGAAGATTGGCATCATGCCACTGAGCTGGGTCTGAAGATTTCTGTCCCATACAAATCCATAACGGTTACTTCTTGGTGGGAAGCACAGGGATTGTTCAGAATATTAGCATGGCATTTCTGAACTCCCCCATCCCTCACTCCCTCCCTGCGTGGGAGATACCACACTGCTGTTTGTCTGAAGTCTAAAGGCTGCCACAGCCATCTTTTTCAAATTAAAATGGCAATGTAAATTTTGTAAATGTTAGTTCTCCTAATTGGCAGTGGCTTGTATAATTAAAATAAAATCACTAATACTTTCTCTTGTTTTTTTTTTATTATCACTGAAGTTCATTTTTCAGTAACTCAGACAATGTCTTCATTTTTATGAAGACCCATACTGACCTCTCAATATCTGATTTTTTTCAGTGAATGTTTATGCCCATCTGGTTTGAATTTAGCATTCTTATGAGTCATTCCACTTTGATAGGAACACTCTGCTATAGAAAACTTCTTTTAATATTTTAAAGTTTTAAATCAAACACTGCATACTGCATTACCTAAGTCCCCCTACAATTATGGAAATCAGTGGGTTCGTTTTCTTCATCGGACATTGCATTTGCTCTCTTTGTGAATTAAATTATTTTCATGCTAGAAGGGTCTATAATGCACATGTGTTCCAGTGTTCTACCATCTTTTGTTGCCACATCCTTTCCCAGACTTAATAACAGCCTTTTTGGAAACAGCCTCAGTAGAGGAAGGATGAGTGATTCTATAGGAAATAAGGATGCTCAGCACTTCCTTACATCTGACATTTAACCCAAGCAAAAGTGCTATATTTATTTTACTATCAACACTGATTTTATTACTTCTTATGTTCTTACTACACGCATTTCCTGATGTTAAAGATATAACCAATTCTTTTGGGTTATTTCTTTTCATGCAGCAAAGAGTCTAAATAGATTTTTAAAGTGAATTGGAAAAGAAAGGGAAGGAAAAAAGTTCAAAGCAAGCCATTAAATGTATGGTGCAGTGGAAACCATTCTATTTCAAAATGCAATCTAAATTTACCAGTATGTTTTGTTGAGCTATAACTGAATCATCGCATAAAATAGAATGGGTCAGTTCCAACTGGAAAAAAAATTGAATATTTTAAAGTATTGTTTGTTTGCTCTTAATACATTCTAACAAGTTAAGACTCCCCTTCCTTTCTTGACCACTTAAATTCATTTTAGCTCTTAAATACATAGAAAGTAAAATTTAAACATTGATGTTTTCTCTGAGACCCCCAACTAGAAGAGAATAGTTTCTGAGCGAATATGGGTGAATTGCTTTAAACCAGATGAAAATTACACTACTTTATTATATTATAATATGGAAAAATGTAAGAAGTTGTTGTTTTTTTTTTTTCCATAAACACAAACTATTTAAGCTCTCACTTAGTTTAAGCAAATGCTTAGCGAGTTTTAGACCATCTTCCTACATACCTACAAATTAGACTGACGCTACTTTCCCAGTTTATAGCCTATAACATCCTTCTTCAAAGCCTCTGACTTTTCTTTCTTTTCTATCAGGGTAGATTTGGATTCAAGTAAACAAAGAGGGTGCCTAATTTTTAGCCGGCCTGTAGCAGAAAATGCAGAACCCCACCTTGAGGATGGAGCTTCATGAGGACCCAAAATGACCATACTTTATACTCTTTTGCTAGGGTATATTTTACATTGACCAGGGCAGCAGAGCAGCAGCTAAAGTACTGTGAGCAAGATCTGCTCACTGGAACAAAGCAAGTTTGTCATTGCTACGCAGACCCATAATAGTGTCTGGTTTATTTTGGTTGTATTTTAGGTAAGGTAAAAAAAAAAAAAAGACAGGCCTATTAATAGAGGCTAAAATGTAGTCCCTTCCTTTCCATCATTCCTAAGAAGCCAGTAACATGAAGAATGCTTTTGTAGTTCACATTAGTCACATTATCGTGATGGAATAATGAAAGAAGAAAGGATTTATTTTTAAGTACAGTTCAGAGGTGTAGTGTTGTCAGACTAATGTCAGAATACCACTCTTTTAAAAAACACTTAACCTTCATCAGTCAGACACATAAATACTAAAGATACTAAAGTCCCTTTCTAATCCATAGAGGATGCTGTGTTTTTTCTTATCTTTCCTTTTTTTTTTTTTTCCTTGTAGATCAGATAATGGAAAACTTTTGTTAAGAAATCTGGGGATATTATATTATAGAATTTTGATTTTGCCAATTTTAAGTAATAATTTTTCACCAGTTGCTGAATTTGTTTTCTCCATTTGCAAAGACAAAAAGGAAAATACCTTCACTCAATTGCTCAGTGTATGTATAGAGTGGTGACTGTTCATTTTCACAAGAAGAGTTCAAACATATAATGGACATAAGAAACATTCATCACACAGTTGTATCTACACAAGCTCTCTTCCATTTCACTTGTAAGGGTTAGGGAGAGGTAGTGGAGAGACTGCCCTTATGAATGTGCATATTCTGAGGGCTATTGAACAAAATATTTTGCATTTAACACTGATGGTCTGCCATGATTTTTAACAGCATTATGCAGGTAGTCTGTTCCCTTTGGACTTACCAAGTACACTACAGTACCATCCACAAAGCAAAGAAAGGGGTCCCCACAGCAAATCATTCTACTTTTGACTTCTTATTTAATAGCCAGTTTTTAGAGGTAGAAACAGGATAAGCTCGCAGGTAAGGCACTGATCTGAACTGCCAAAGACTGGGCTCAGTTCCTGATTCTGCTACAAGTGTTCTCTCTGACATGAAGCATGCTATTTGGGATTCAGCTACACCCTGCAGCAGGCTGAGTCTGGCACCAAACCCCTTTTGCACTGACATTGCATGGATGCAATGCCATGCTCAGATGCTTGGCTCTACTCAAACTGGAGAGAAAGGTGAGGCTCTTTCTACTGTGGATGGTGATGTTATCCCAGCTGGGTGTTATCCCAGCTGCCTTCATGGTGATAGCAGGTAGCCAGCCCTGGCCAGGGGAGGCAGCTGAGAGACCTTTTCTGTCGGGGTCCGCTGTTATGTGTCTCTGCCCCGACACAGGGAAAGGTGGTTCTGGGCGGCCACGATTGCGAAGGACGAGTCTGGACTCTTAGATTTTCGGTCTTCAGTTCTGTTTATTATCTCTTATCTACAAAGTTTTTCTCTCTGCCCAGCTGAGGTCCGCTCAGCAGGACAGTCGAGTGCACTCTCCCCCGCCCACAGGGCGGCTGTGTCTTTTATAGTAAAAATTACGTGTGACATATTTACCTTTATTTCCCAATACTATTCATCCTTATAGACAAGTATACCTTCACCATGAACCAATCCCCAAGTGCCAACATCACCACACAAAATGGAAGACATGAAGAAGAAAGAAGAACACAGGACCACGCCCTGAATCCTCCATCTTGCCTTCATGACCCCCCTGTACCTATTTTTCTAAAATTTATATTTCCCTCCATAAAGGTATCATTCACACCCAAGAAGCTCTCATTTCCTCCCTCACAGGTTCTTCTCCTTTTGATGGATCGAAATCCAACCACCAAATCCTTTTGGCAGCATTCCAGGGTTTCCGAGCCCCCCAGGGGCTCCCCTGGTGTCTCTGCACATCCACAGTGATGTGCTGAGATCCCACACTTTTCCAAACATGTCCCAAGTATTTCCCATAAAAGCAAACAGGATTCATAGGTTGCTGCCCAAGCTGTCCTTACAGCTCTAAGTGTATGTTGCAGGAAGGCACAGGTACCTGCGCCCCATGCTGAGGGAATTGTGGTCCTCACCCAACTCATCAGGTTTTGGGATCCTAACAAGCTGGGCATGGGTTACACTATTAAATGGGGTTGAAATTGGCCAGAAGTTATTTGTTGGGAAATTGGCAGACAGATAGATGGATACTGTGGTTGCATAAACCTAGTTTCCTAAGGAAACTGGATCAAGAAATGAGGATGATAGCACTTCCCTACCATACAAGGATGTTATGAGAATAAAAGCTTTTCTGGTGGTAAGCTGCTCAGGGGTTTCAGGGATGGAGAAAATGCAGATTCCTAGACAACTAGATTAATTTTGGCATTCTTCCTTCTTCTTTGAAGTTGTGTGCTGCAAATGGTTACTCATGGGCATATCTTTTGAGCCAGTAACTCTGCTAATACAAACTGTGTTTGAAGTATCAGCAACTAATGAATTGGAAAGAGATTTAGATTTTGTCTGCTGAACTGCTAAGGGTGTGTGTGACAAAACACGAGAATTCCTACTTACTTTTCCATGAGGAGAGCATATTTTGAGTACAGCATTACTCCCTTTCTCCAGAAAGTTCATCAATTGAAAGCAACCAAATATACTTTTCATATTTCGAATTGTAGCACATTTACATGCCTGGAATTTGAAAAAAAAATATTTTTGTGTAATAATGGAAAAATCTTTGCAGTTCAAAAGAGAGGCAGGTGCAAGCCTTAGCCACACAAAACATTGGTCTTTCTGAGCAGAAATTTAAGCAGCAGTAAATTGTTAAAGCTCAGGTTCATGAGGATTCCAAGCACTTCCAACAGAAATCAGGAAGAATTTCGGAAGGTATTCTAAGGCTGAGAGCCTAAAATCTTCCACTACTTCACAGCCTGGTGCTGCAGGGGATGAAACTCTGGAAGCTCTTCAGTTTTCCCTTTCCAAACCCTGGGCAGGGGTAGCTCAGCTCCCTGATCACAGGGAAGGTGGCCCCTGAGAAGCCTGGGCATGCTGGCATCTGCCTTAGGCTGCAGGTCTGCTGGGACCTTTGTAGGAGGCTTTTCTCCTGCCATATTGTGCCTAAAAATCCAGGTTGTTCACTAACACAGCTCTTTTAATGCCTAACAGCAGCAGCAGCAGCAGGATGGGGTAGTGATATGCTGCCGTGTGCTGCCTGTCCTGTGGTTATCCCATGCACGTGAGATGGGACTAATCCCCTGAGCACTTTTCCATGTACTCTGCCTTTGCCAGGGCAAACCCTATTGCTTAAAAAAAGTAGAAAATACTTGATCAGGAAGAAGGAGCTGGTACATTTTTGTGCTCCTCAGGAGGGAGGAGCTCCAGCACCTTCCTACACATCTTACCTAATGGCTGGCTCCTCTATCTGCAAGGAGAGCAGAGCCTGGGCTGCAGCAGGCAAACAGAGAATTTGAATTCAGGTCTCCCACATGCTAGATAAGCACTCCTGCTACTGCACTGCTGTATAAAAAAAACATAGTTGCCCCTGCCAGCTAGTATTAAGGGCATTAAAAAGCAGGCTTGGTCTGCTTTTGAAGGGGAGAGTTTAGCCTCTGAGCTCAGAGGAGAGGGAGTGATAGCATGCACATCTTAAACCATCTTTCTCCTCAGTGTGGGTTTTTCTGGAGCATCTCCAAAGACCGCTTGCTCTCCTCATTTTCTGGACCTCAGCACCCAGGGAAAAGGTCTGGACTCCTGTTCTCATAACAGGCATCTCAAATTAGGTGGTGCAAGTCCTGGCACACAGGGATTTGGCCCAGCAGTGTCTGTGTTTGTTTAAAGAGCTATATGCTGAGCCAGGTTAGTGCCTGTTGCATTAGTCATAACAAGCTCTCAAGATTACAAATGGGGAAAGTGCTGAGTAACTTGTGATTCAGCCTTACTATGATTTCTAAGTACATATTACTAATACATTCCATGTTATTACACTCCTTCCACTCCCAGTTTGACACCTACATCCATTCCCCACACAAATCTGGAGCAGAGAAAGCTCCTCTTATTTCCAGTAGCTGGTAGGACATGAGGAGCTGGCTCATCCTCCACTCGACATTTTTATCACCCTCAAAAACTCCGTTGTTTAAAACTGTTTACTCTGTGCTGTGATGATTTCTTTGGGAAATAGTAGTGACAGAAACCAGTCGATTTAAGGCAAAGTTGCAGGTTCTGCACCCCCTGTGTGTGGCAATCAGTATTTTTTGTCTTTTTATTTGCCATGAGTTATCTGCAGGGTTTTTAAAGGAGAGTGAAAATTGAGCCATCAGGTGATTTCTGTGGTGGAAGCTTGAATGTTCTATATACATATATATAAGGCAACTTTGTTTCTTTTGGCATTATCTAAAATGAAGTTAATGGTGGGTGGAGGCTTCCTGGGAAGGAAATGGTGCAGGGGTAAAAAATGAAATTGTGGTAGGCCACCACCCTGTAGGGCCTTGGTGAAAACACTGAATAATTATCTGAATGTTGTGGGTGATGGAAGTTTGTGTCCTCTTCAGGCAGGGTTTTGCAGGAAAGCCTGTTTGTGCACCTTTGACTTGGCAGGAAGAGCACAGTTGTGTGCTCCTCAAGCAAGGACAGACCCTTACTTGCTGGAATTTAATTTGATCAACTTTACTTATATTGAGACATCTGTTATGCCAAGAAAGGCCTCTGTTGAAGAAAGAAAAATTATTTTTGTGGTAGGGGTCTGTGGGCCTGCAGTACTGGAGGAGGTTGGGATCAGTGATGCCAGGCTCATGAGGGGTTTCAGTCATGCTCCTCCCCAAATGGGGCTGTGGCTGTGACCAAAATTGGAAGCAGAATGGCTCTCTTAACAGCTGGGAGAAGGAGAGCTACCCCCACAACGCCCTGATCTCTTTTTCCTGCTTTCTTTCAGGGCCTATCAAGGGACCCTGAAGTGACCAGGCTTTTAATAACTTACTTTAGGTAAGCACCTCAAGTTAGAAGGGATGAGTCTGGGACGTGAAGTGCAGATTACACCTCTGACAGCAACTTAGGAAGTTCCTCTCCCTCATCATCAGCTCCATTGAACACTGAAGAACCCAGATTTTTCTGATGTGTTCCTAGTTTGGGAATTTCAGCACATGGCTGGAGATGGTGCTGGTTTTCATCATGCTGGAAGGCTAGTGCAGTAGTGCAGGGGAAGCCCTGGGTGAACACCACAGTAGTCACACAAGGCAGGGGACAGAGGGAGGCTGTGGCTGCCCAGGCCAGATCTTCAGTGAGGAGCCTGCTGATCATGGATGTGGGAAGCACTACATCTGCAAAAGTGAGGTTTAGCAGATAAAAGCAGTTTTTAGAGGTAAGCACCATAATAACCATAGGTTTCTCTTGAAACACTGGTGCTATTTGTGGCAAATGGCCAAGTGGCCTGGTGACCTGCCCAGGAAGGAGGGAGATGTGTGCTCCAGGTGCTCTTTGATTCAAGAGATTGGAAACTTTAGCTTCTGTAGCATCTGAGTGCTTTGATCACCAGGCTTAGGCTATTCTAGAAGAAAGCACCCCACTGAAGCTGCACAGAGATATGCAAACCTCACAGAATCTGGACCCCTCTAATATCTAATTGTACATTGAAGGGCCTTTACTGGAAGCATTGGAACTTGTTGTTCCAAGCCTGTTTATAAATTTTTTTAATCTGTAGATAAAGACAAAAAAAACCATACAAGATGCAGTTCCTGGGACATACCATCTTTCATCCACCTCTCCCACTGCACCCATCCACTGATCTAAACCTGGCATTGGCCCCTGGCCACTGAGCAAAAAAACCATCCATTGGTACAGGAGGCACAGACAGCCTCAGTGAGGAGAGAAATACCTTCACAGTGGGTTCAGCACTAGCTTGGACACTTCAGGAAGAATTCCCCTCTATACAGTCTCCCTGGGAATGGAGAATAGGTCCTTGTTCACCTCTGTGACAGAGAATGCCAAGATCATGGTGAAATGATCTTGGTTAACTGTGGAAAACTCAGAGGGGTAGGTATTGAATTCAAATGGAGATTAATTTCTCACCTTCACCTCTGGCTTGTAATAAGAGGTGGAAAGTGTCATCAGCTCTGCTGCATAGGGCAATGTTGTATCTCTCAAGAACACAATCAGCAGGAAAATATTTTCCCAATGACTATTAAATATAGGCAAAAGAAGACATGAAAGAAAATAAAAATTAACAAAGAGAAGTCTGTGAAGGCTTTAGTGGTATTGCAGTGGCATGGAGCTGCCAGTGAGCTGGGTATGGTGGGAGTGTGTAGAGCAGTGCAGGGTAAGCAAAGGGCAGCACCTGAACCCTGCGTGTCAGCAGGTACATATTCTGCACAGTATCAGTTACCTCAGCAATTCAGACAGACTGAAATGGGAGCTATTTCCTATGAAAAATGACCACAAGAGCTTTCCATTCCATGACTTTAATTTAGCTTTTTTAAGGCATTTGGATATTATCCAGTGCTTCCCGGTAGCTGCTATTATAGTATTTTTTCGAATATAGATTGTATGAGTCACTGTGCTGCCAAATTTAGAATTCATCCTGGAAATGCTCAGGCTCTTCTTTCAACTCTTTTCTCCCATCCCTTGGGCATTACACAGGCTTCCTCCAGATTTTATCCCAAAGTCCTCACCATTCCACCTGACGTCCTCTTTGTGGTGAAATCCAGTTATTACAAGACCTCGTGACCTCTGAGAGGTTAAGCAGGCAAGCTTACAGCAAATCCAGAGACTTTTGGGTAAGCACTTTCTGACAAAAACAGTTTTACACATTTGCAGTTCAGGGTCTGGTTGGAAGTGTTCTTCAAAGAAAACAGAAGGCAAGAAACTCACATCTTTGGAACTGTCTGTGATGATGAGGTATGCCTTCATGTGTGTGCTTTTCCAAGGCTAGGAGAGCTGGAGAAACTGAGTACTTCAGGTCTTCAGGAAAACTGCATCTGTAGTCTACTTTCTTCCATTTTAGTTCTTTTTTAGAGGATATAGCACAACATTTGTGCTTTAAAGCTGGCTTCAGCTGGAAGCATCCTTTTTATAGATACAATCTGTGCAAAGTTTTAACACACTCGTTGCAAAATAATCAAAATTATAGACAACCTGCAGACTGTGTGCTCAGCTGGACACGTAGAGCTCTTCCTGAAGATAAGCAATATCCATCAAAGGGATTTGCAGCTCAGCCCTGCTAATTGTGTGCGTCTTTATCTTACCACTTTATTTCTGTTACCTTTCCTTCTGCAAGGTAGAAATAATTATGGCATATTTGGAACCTGTACAGGAGTCATAAATCTATTTTTTTCTTCCATTCTAGTGTTACATCTATAATGTAATAGGAACTGCAGTCTTGTTTGAATTACTTTTGTGTTGTGTTTGGATGCTGCTGTGTCTGGTGGTCAAAGCAATGAGGAAAGTAGCTCATAATCTGTGAAACAGATGAACTACATTCCTACGACATTTAGAATACTTGGCAGAGAGACAGTGTTGATTGAAAATGAGCAAAGCACTGTTACCTTTCCTTGTCGTTTGCTTTATGTTATGGTGGCTAAGAATGCTGTTGCATAATAATTTTAATTGTTTTTCTTTTAGGCTAGGAAGCCAGATACTTTTGTTGGGTTGTTTTTTTGCTTTATTTAGTTTTTTTATTTAGTTTTTTGTTGGCCAGATACTTTTGTTGGGTTGTTTTGTTTTGTTGTTTTTTTGCTTTATTTAGTTTTTTGTTGCAAAAAACCCATATGCATCACCACACACCACTGCTTTTTTCCCAGTATATAACTGACATCTCAAAATGAGAATACCCCCGAAACTCACTGAACATTAAGTTGGCTGATTCTTCACCAGAAAGACCTTGACTGGGCATTCAGGTTTTATTACGTATTACAGTGTTTATCCTCTATGAGGTAAATTTGCTGAATTGAAAAAACATGTCAGTATAATAACAAATACATCATCTGTAAACATGTCTTTGCCTTGCTGAGGACAGAAAAGAAAACAAACCTTATGTTCTATACTAAGGCCTATTAAGACAGTTTTTAATATTAAAAGGAATAACAAACCATTAAGTGGGAAAGTGGCAGAATACAGAGCTGAATACTAGTGCATACTTTGTGTCAGGCTCTCACCTACCCAAGCCTTGGCGAATTTATTTAGCCAAAGCTTCCTCTACATGAATGGTATCAAAGGAGCCTCAAACCCTCAAAAGTGTTTGATGCACACTCCCCACCAAACTTCACAGGATGTGATGGGATACATCCTTATGCCATGCCACAAAAAGAAATCTGACAGGCTGTAATATAGCATTTTTGTTATTTTGGACATGTGGGTCAGAAAAGCCACCAAAAGCTACCATTATCCCACAATGCCCAGGAAATTCCGGTGCCAAATACTTTGTGATAGGTCTAGAGCACACTAAATGTGAGCGCTCTGCAGCAGCTCATCCAGGAACCAGGCTTTCCTCACTGTGCTACTCAAGGCTGCAGTAGCCATGGGTAGCTCCTGATAGTTCCTAACCTAGAGAAGTGTCTGTTGTCGGGTTGAAGAAGTCATGGATCTCAGAGGTCAAATGGACTCAGGAAACATTCATTCTTCCATCAAAGCTCTGCATTCATTTCTGTACTTGCAGGCAATACAAATGTGTAGGTAATAGCTATGATAGCATAGAAGTTATTAATTTATGGTAGGTACAAGATGCATACGCTACATGTGTCCTTGTGAAAGCCAGAAGCAGAAAGCCTCAGCACTCTACTTGTACTACTAAAGAAAATGGGTTCTTACATTGTCACTTTCTTACTATTGATGAAACTTGCTCCTCATAGCACAGCAGTTTGCCTGTGGTCCAGCTGGCAGATAGCTATCCAGAGTCTTCAAGGAATCAGCTGGCAATGCAGCCCTATTTACCTCTGGGTAACAAAGGGGCAGTGTGAGCACGGAGTCATACATTGTCTGACTGATTCCATAACCCAGGGTGAGACCAGGGGCTTGATCTGAAGGGCGAGATGACATCAGTTCAGGTGATGAGGTGCCTGTAGGCTGGATCGGTAGTGGGAGTGGGGAGAGCCATAACTATGGATCTCCTTTCCTTGTCCTATTAACACACAGTAAGTAATTATAGTTGGTTTGTTTTCAAACAAAATCATTACTTTTTTTTTTTAAAAAAAAAGGAACCCAGATATTCTTAAGGAGTACAACAAGGATAGCTTGCAGCCTACATTATTGTACATACTCAATACCACTTAAATTGTGCCAAACTGGTAGAATAAAGCTCTGTTTAACCTCATTCAGTGGTCTCAGGGCTCCATAGCTGTGTGCTCCAGGGGTCAGCTCTGGTAGTACAGGTGCAGCACTCACTGCTGTCTTCAGAGCATTTGTTACTGGGGATTGGTAGTTTTCCCATGGCACCCAAAAGGCCTGGTCCTGCTGCAGAGCTCCCATGTTCTCAGAGGTGCATGACTGTGTGGTGGTGTTGCCGTTGTAATACTTCAGCCTGATTTAAAATAAAAAAAAGGAACCTGTGTGAGCGAGATTTGGGTTGGCTATAAACCAATATATGCACAGTTTAATAACATACATCTACATTCAGTGATTTCAGCTCTTATCTTTTAATCAGAAGCCATAGGACCCTAACCCAATTTTAAACAGCTTATAAGCGCAGATTTTAAGTCTTACCTTTTGTGTTTTCTTTGTACTGAGTTAAGTAGTGAGAAAAATCTCTGTTATGGAAAAAAACTCTCACAGACACTATTATTACAAAACAAGTTTTAAGTTTTTCTACCAGCTTCACAGTTGCTGTTTCCAGGTCTCTTTCAATTAATCCTGGTAACTGAAAGATTTAACAAAAGTTTGTAAACCCCTATCCTTACATGGTTTTCAAATACATTAATTAATTTGTTTTATATAAATCAATTCACACAGCTGAATAGACCTAATTAAAAATAAATACATTTACAAGCTATCTTATTATGGCAGCGCTAAGGGTAATGAGTTCATTAAGCATCACGTGAAGACATTTCCAGGCTGAGGGTACAGGCTGCAACATGTTGAAGACACTTGCTGCTGAGGAGAGGAGGCTCTGCCAACAGAGATTAGCCTATCTGCAACAAAAGCTTTTACTTCAAAGATTATAGATAACGTTGGAGGGCTTAATGAGAGCGTATTTTTAAAATGTAAATAGGAGGATCTAGTGGGCACATAAATTGCATAACACTCACAGCACACCCTCTGCTCTCGCTTATGGAAGTAAAGAGAGCAAAAGTTAACAAGCTATGGATGTCACTCCCCCTCTTTCAAGGGGGAGTTCTGCTTGTACATTGATTCCTATTAGTGCAGGAGTGCCTTAATAATTGGAATTGTATCACAAGCTTGGAATAGCTGCTGCACACCCCATTTGTCTGAGTACCCCTTTTGATGAGGTTGTCCCAAAATGCCGAATGGTTAGCTGAAATAAATATAAGGTGTCTCAGCACACTGTTGTGCTGTTCTGCCTTTAAAAGGGTGAACTTCCAAAAAAACCTCTTTGAGATCACTATAACGTAAAAAGCTTTATAGGCAATACTGAAAATGGGATTTGTTTTATGTTGCACAGAACTGATAATTGGTTCTTTAAAAGTATGCTGTGTTTTCACATGAAACATTAAAATGTTACGTGCTGAACTGACAGACAGAGGAAATTTTTAATATGCTGAAATAAAATGTGCTTAAATAACACTCCCCAATAGTCTTTCATTCTTTGCTTCGCTTGTACAGAGAACCAGCCATCACTTTTAACTTTTAATAAGTTTCATATGTTTTGTAGAGGAACTGTGTTTGGTTAATTCTAACCTTTAATTAGTAGCCTCTGGATTGGTATATACCCCAGGCACGGGGATGTTATTAGTGTGAACTGAAAGCTATGTGTGTTACTCCATAAGAGATCAAAACAAACCTTGTGTGCTCTGACAGCATTAAACCCCACTGAGACTTTGTGCAGGATATGGTTTTCCACTTGCAAAAGAAAATTGTAATTCACAAGCCTTTGCCAGATGTTGTCCTCCCATACTTACATACCTACCGAGTAGGTGGTCACCTAGGGTAAAGCCAAGTGTACCCTGTTAGAGCATTTGTCAGACTAAATAATTTCTTGAGGTATTTTCTTCTCCATTTTTTTTTTTTTAAGAAAAATAGCAAAATATTTTTAAAAGGTGGAAAATGGCTGTTTACTATGAATGGGATCCTGTTGTTTTCCAAGAGGAATGCAGGGCCATGATCAGGACCTCTCGAAAAGAGAAGGCATAGAGGCACAAAGGAGTCTGTTGAAGACTTGAATTCGGCTGAACAATGTCACTACAGACCATGCTGCACTGTAAGTGCAGCAGTAACACAAAATCATGAGGCAGACAAAATGAAGAGACCAGGAGATTGCAATGGAATGCTTTGAAAGGTGACTTCAGAAGACATACTTTTGTTAAAATTAGAAGTGTTCCTGTAACCAAATAAAAGAGTCCCCTAAATGAGAATAAAATACACTGCTGGTTGCTCATCCCTGGCATTTTATTAGCATGTAGGTAGCTGGTACAAATGGGTACTGCTATCAGACTGTTATCAGATTTTACCAGGTCAGCAAAAGTCATTTGTTATCTGTAAAAAATTTCTCCCAGAGAAAAAAGGTTTAAACTCTGCATGAAAAAGAGAAGCTTAAACAAAAATAATTATACTCAACTTCACCCAAATTTTCTTTGGAAACAGCTTGGGTGACCCCACCTTGGTGTTTTTTACATACTCAGCTGTAAACACAAAAACATGGCTTACATGTTGTAAATATTATTGCAACTTTTGTGGTCCAAGAATAAAAGTGAGGAAGGATTGTGGACAGAAATTAAAATTAAAACAGTGTTCCATAATTGGAAAACTTGGAATAGTTTTCAGACTTCATCTTCTTCGGTAATTTTATGTAAAATTCTGTAAGTAAAAGGAGAGGTTTCTGGTGGTTTAGGATGTGCAGATGGTTTTATTTTTTTCCAGGAGATTTTATAAACATGTCGAGTAATGACTGCAAGTGATTTTATACAGTAAATCATTAAGATGACTTTTTAAAGAAATTAAGTTCTCCCTGGCTTCTGGACTTTTTGAGACGAATGAGATAAACTTTTGACTCTGAATGCCATAAGGTACTTACGGTATGACTGCTTGAAGCCACAAAAATCTTATCTGCTACCGCAGTGGAAACCAGCCTGTGAACATCAGCCATTCAGTGGCATACTTACATGATCTATTTTTGACCAGACCTAATGTAAGCACTGTGATAAAAGGGCAGGTCCTGCCAACACGTCAGCACACGAAGTGAAGCGCAGTTGCCGAGAGCCAGGGGTGTCCCAGAGCAGAGCTGCAGCTCTTCTTGCAGGGGCAGCTCCATGGAGCCGTGCCTCTGGGCACAGCTTCTCTCCTGCAGGATCAGGCCTGTCTGCATGCACGTGGAATTGCTCTGCTGCTTGCTTTGATGCCTGCCTGAATAACTTCTCAATAAACCTAGTGCAGCAAGTGCCTTCCGTTTATTCTATTAAAAAGCACATGTAGCTTTAGTTCTGTCGATGGAGACCTTCCTCAAAAAGTGAATGTCTGCCCTAGGAATGAATTAAAACTAGGCACACAGCTATTTTGTTACAGCACATAGGAACACCACACTGACAACTGATTTTGAGCAATAGTCCCATATCTGCCTTTTCATGCATCTTGGATTTAGTGGTATTACATTTTGTAATCCATGTAATCAAAGGAAAATCTTCTCTCTCATTGGCAACTAGAACAATGCATATGAACCTGACCTTAAGGGCTTCCAGCACCAAATTTTGTATGCAAAAACACCAATAAAAATCTGAGTTAAGCTTTGAGGTTTTAGAAGAAATCTGAAAAGCCAGGGTTTTTTTCTCCTTGCTTTTCCTCTTTTTACTTCCTCTTTCTTTTTAATAAACAGACAAGGCAAATCTTCCAACACACTCTGCAGTGTACATCTCTACAGGTAAACACTGTCGGTCATTTCTTTCAAACATGTCATCTTCCTGAGATTAAACCTGGATTAGTTTCTTCTTTAGACAGGTGACTTTCCACTCCTTGACAGAAATCTGAACAGCATAAAAAATGGTTCTGGTCAAAATTACAGATCAGCTGGAAATTCACAAGCAGTCACACAGGATTTCCTCTGGAGAACTGACTGACTGACTGACTGACTGAGAGCCATTTTATTTGTCAGTTATGTTGTTTTCCTCCAGAGGATAATAGACAAGCAAATTAATTAGTGAAAATAAGCTACAAAACCATCAAAACATTCAGGCAAAGCTTCACTCAAACTAACATGTTCAGTGAAACAGAAACTTGGACTGGCAGCTCTCTGTTTTTACACTATTTGTTGATTCTACTGACAGCTTTAATCATTGCTGAGCTGACATTCTGGTGGTACAAATGAGTAAATAAAATGTCAGTTTTGCTTATGATGACATTGAACATAACTGTTCAACCTTGACAGGTCTATATTTGTAGACAAGATAATCACTTCTTTAGACTTTCCTGCAAGAATAACATGTCTAAAATCTACACTGCTACCACATACATGGCCTGTAAACACTAAAAGTCAGCTATTTTTATTTGTGATCTTTTGACAAAAACTAATGGAGTTTTTTTTTTTTTTCTTTTTTTTTTTTTTTTTTTTTCACCTAGTCAGAAGGGCAGAACAGCCAGCATGCACCCAGCTCCAGATCACAGAGCAGAAGTCCCACCCCACCCCAGCTGATAGGAGTTGCTCTATCAGCTCCTGTGGGCTCAGTGTTGACTCTTCCAAGGGTTGCACAAAACTCCAAGTTTTTTCATGAAAAGTCTTGTGTCAAAGAGGTTCTTTGTTTAAGGCATAACCTGAGTTGTCTGTCAAATGTGGGCCCCGATCCAGCAAAGCACTTAAGCACATGTGTAGTGTTGTTGAAACCAACGGGACTACCGCTCACATGCTTAAAGTCACGCGTGTGTTTAAGTGCTTTGCCGGCCTGAAGCCTTGCAGAAGTCCTTTATATCATGTTGATTTCAAAGCACATTTCGTTATTACATCACCGTGCTGTTCTTGGCAAGGAATGAATTAATAAATGAGACAAGGAGAGGTCCGGCAGGAGCTGCTGGGGGAGTGGGACACTGCATTCCTTTCAAAACCAGGTTGTGGCAATAAGTTTACAGGAGACATGAATCAGCCACGTAGGCAGATATAAATAACGTGAAGCAGCTGGGCTGGGTGACATACTGCTGCACTTTGTATATTACAAGATCATACCCAATACTGGGTGCATTGTGTTTTTAATCTTTCCACAGACTTGGCATCCACCCACCCTCCAAGGCCAACCGTATTCTGGTCAGTGTGAGAATGTGCTCAGCCCCTCTCTCTGCACAGGATTTTAATGCTATTTCACAACCTGGGATTGCATGGCTGGAGAACAGCCCTGTTGTAAAGCCACAGTATTGGCATGCAAGTGCTTAATAGATATATTAAAGCCAAAAAGTCTCCCTTGAGGATACAGTGGTAACCATAGGGTTGGGTGAGACACATGCTCTTAAATCACAAGCTGAGCTCTTCCAGAGGGATGCTCTGTTGCATCCTGGACCATGTGGCCATAATTGTGTTGCTGCAATCAAAGCTGATCTGCTTTCACATGCACAGTCCTGTTCAGATCATGCGTTTTGGGAAGTCCAGGAACCTGCTGCCATGACACGGCCATGGTACTACCAGCAGCCAGCCTTGCACCCTGTTGCTGGTGGGCTGTCTTGGCAGCCAGAGCCCCGCCCTGTGTGTGAGACGCCGGAGCCCATGTTGCAGAGAGCCCTGTGCCACCACATAAAGGCATTGCACTCACACTGACACCTCACCCAGGCTAGCAAGATGCAATGGAATCTTCAGGCACTGTCTGCTCAGATAAGGATGAGGACCCCTTGCCATGGTCCTGCTTAGGACGGGAGTGGAAAAGAAAGAGTGCTTTGGGGAATAGGGCAGGAAAAAGAGGGTAGGTGCAGAAGGGATGAGGAAGGAGGTGGCAAAAGCCACACTGGTGTCTCCCCTTGCCATGGTCCTGCTTAGGAAGGGAGTGGAAAAGAAAGAGTGCTTTGGGGAATAGGGCAGGAAAAAGAGGGTAGGTGCAGAAGGGATGAGGAAGGAGGAAGAAGAGGAGCAAGAGGGTAGCAAACAATAACTATATGAAAGAAATGTCCTAGAAACAGCTGAAGTTCCCTTTTGGGACCTCTCACTGAGGAGCTGCCTATGTGGTGGTGGGGATGGGGGTGCAGCTATGTTAGGTGTGATGGTGAAAGAATGTTTTCCTTGCTGTGAGAAGAGGGTGCTGGGGTGGAAATCTGGGAGTGGAAATTTGGTATCATAAATCATCTGGTCTGTTGGTATCTAGGAAAGGCATCAATGCCCCTTTCATTTTGCTGGGATTGGGTTAAGTATTGACTTTTATTGATCACATGAATGGCAGAGAACAATGGAAGCTATGGAGTTTTCTAAATAATCTTCATACACAATAAAATATAGATAAATAGCACAAATCTAGTTCCTCTTCCCTTTGAAAGTTTCTTTTAAGGAAGCCACCGTGCTACAGATACTGACAAGCAGCTGGAAGAAATAACTTCCACTACTGGGAAGGCCAGTGGGAAGGGGGGACAAGCTTCCTATCAGAGCCTCAGCTTCATATGCCCTTTGTGTTGAAATCTGCAAAATCTTGTAAGGCAGGACAAGGAATTTATTTATCATTTCATCTGGGTATTCTAGAAGTTTGGACCCATTTTTCATTTTTTTGCACTCTTTTGATTTATTTACATATTGTTACTGGTAGATTATTTTAATGCCATTCATGACCAGAATACAACCTTTCATGTAATTAAATATAAACAAAGCTAAACAAACTACAGTTTTCTAATCTGAAAAGGGACTTGATTTAGATTTTTTTTCATGAACTAGGGCTCAGTGTCCCCTTTGATGAAAGTTGGAGGAAAGCTCTCAGCAGCAACTTAAACATACGTTGCCAATCTCACAACAGAGCAGGAGCAATCACACACTTTCCAGAGGATGTTTTGTATCCAGTTGTTCGAGCAGGACGCAGCACTGCTGTTATCATGGAGGCTGAATTGATGCTTTTCCTGGGAAACATCAACTGGAGAAGAGCTATAATCATCTTTTCTGATAGATACATTGCACAGCGCTGATGCAAAATGAGTACCTAATCCAAAACCCTGTCACCAATGGTAAAGTTTCTGTGCTTTCTCTGGGGTTTGGATCAATTTCTCTGTCTGTAATTGCTGATATAGGAGGAATGTTATTTTTACTTTGGTACTTGCATTAAAACAGAGCTATCATTTAATCAAGGTTGTTGCAATATGTTTGCTAACAGACACAACTTCTCTGAAGGATTTAAATCTGCTAAACAATCTGGGAAAGTGAAGATAATGCAAAATGTAATTTTAATGTATGTAAATGCAATGCAAAAGGTAATTTTAATCAATGTAAGAAGTGAACCACTTTTTACAATCTGATTCTTATCTGCAATTCTTAAGAATAACGTACCACAGCTTTTACATTTCTTCTTTTAGGACAGCTACTTTTAAATTATTCTCCTTTTAAAAAGGCTTGAGGAGAGAGGCAAGAAGAGCTTGTGATAACACACTGCAGGACATGGGTTATGTTCCCACAGCCTGCCACATTCAGCTTGCCTCTGTGTGCCATTCTAGTGCGGCTGTAGTTGGGCTGGAGAAGGAATTACCTCTCCAGCCTGACCTTGCAGCTCATCTCTGCCCTCCTGCAGAGGGAAGCTTCAACCGACCGGGGTACACAGCTTTTTCTTAGCTCAGCATGTCATTTTGAGCAATTTTGTGTTGCAGTTGCTGGCTGGTAGGAATTTTTGTCTGGAGCAGTTTTGGGAACACCACCCAGATAGAAGCCTCCTTCTGCAAGTGACGAGGACCTTAGTGCTGTGTGATTATGCTTTGCCACCCCCTGAGCCCCTTGGCCATGGGGCTGCACAGAGCACTGTCCATTCTGGAGCTCACTACAGCTGTAGCCAGGGCAAGGACTGCTGCTCAATCTGAGCCCGTGGTGGTCTCACCAGGCAAAGGCCAAAGATGCTGACAAAGTGCGCCTTTTAAAAATCACTGAGATATCTAACCTCTGCCACCAGAGAAAAGTTAGATGTGAAAAATTCTCATGAGATCCTTGCAGGGGTTCTAAACCTCTGCATGAGCTGAACCATGTGGCTCTATTTGAGAAAGGTACCTGGAAAGTAAGGTTAGAGGAAGGAAGTGTTAATTTAGGTAGGGGATGGCAGTGCATGGACAGGCTATGGGTAAAACTGACAGCACCTCCCAGAAAGAATAGGTTGCTATACAGCACTAGAAATCAGGAAGGGCAGAGGTCTTTTGTGAGGGGCAGGGAGGGAAAATCCTTCAGCCTGTGAAATGCAGCAGGGAAGGGAGCAAGGGAGCACCTGGTCGCTATTTACCACTTTCCTGTGCTCTTCTGCCCTCTGCTCCACTTGGCTGTGAGCAGCGATGGTGTTAATCAGTTTTCAAAGATGGCATTTCTTCTTCATGACACTGTTTACTCTGGGTGTAGGAGGAGGTGACCCACTGATTATCCTGATGGACCAAAGGAGCAGAAAGTCAAGTTTCAAGCTATTGCTGTGACTTAAGAAGCATGCAACTCTTTTGCCTCTGGACATAATCAAGTCAACATGTTCAGTATTGGTTTATGCTTTAAAAGCAAAGTAAAAGCAGATGAAGTGTATTTATAAGTTCATCAGCCAATGAATGATGAAATGGAAAAAGAAATTAATAGGAAAATGTCAGCCAGGATAGAGGAGGGAATCAGTGTGAAGTTCACATTCAGACCAACAACTTGGAGTTAATTCCAAAGACAAGGATTTACAGTAGAAAAAAATTGACACCTTATCAACTCTGAATTTAAATGTAAACCATAAAAAATAGTGTGAAGAAGATCCTTTTGCCAGGTTACTTCAGGCTAGGAAGGTTAAGGGCCACTTAGGTTTGGCCACTTGATAATGTGTGGCTCTGATTTAAAGGTCAAAATCTTAAATAAAAAGGGAAACATAGAAAGCAATGTTACAACAATGAAACCTAGTATCCCTTACACTTCACAGATCCAGATAAACTTGAGTCTAACACTGAGACCAGTGAAAAGTAGAGGAGGAAAAATGCCTCTTTGCTCTGTGCTTTTCTGCTCTGCTGAATTTGCTGCTTTTTGTGCAAACAAAAATCGGATATTTAAAAACTACTTTTGGCAACATGAAATACGGGGACAAGCAGAAAGAAACAGCAGCCTCGTTAACTAAAATGTGAGGGCAGGCTAGTAACAGAGGATACCACCACAGAACCATCCATCTTTTTAAAATGATTTAAGGAGTTGAGAAGAAGACTTTATATTTCATAAAAATCTCCTTGCCTGATCTAGTCCAGTGTTTAAGAGAAAGAGATATGAGGAAAGCAGCATAATGAAACCCAGCCCAAATAGGCCAGACTAGAACAAAAGAGTTGCTGTTTGATGTTTTTGACTGTCAAGCTTTGCCACAGTTTGACTGTGTGAGCTGGAGCAAGTCTTTATGTCCATGTTGCCATCAAAGGTGTGATTGCAGCTCATATATTCATGCCCTCGAGCACGCTTTGCATCAGTTGAGCCATCTGTACCAGAGCCATCATACACTTTTACCTCTTTTAAAGGCTGCAGCAAAGACTGACGTAATCCAAGTTTGCAGAAGCCTTTGTGGTCCGCTGATGAAAAGCATAGAAATGAAAGATGCTGTAATATTTCTGCTTATTGAACCTACTGGTACAGCCATGTGTCTTGCTGCTGGAAGAATCCTTTAATAAAACAAAATCCATTGCTCATCCACTTTTTTCTGGTTGCAAAACTATTGCTGTGAATTGACGCAGGCTTAAAAATCTAAGCCAGAGCACAGAACTGAGCAATTCTACTCATATACATGTTCTTGGCAGTGCCTTGATGCAGATCATGACCATGATCTGTTTAATGAATGTATGTTATTTAATGATCCATCCGGTGTTGATTTAGAAAAGAGCAAATTGAAATATTTGTGCTCAAATGGCAGCTAGGAGAAGATGGCTCAAAATGAGCTGTTCTCTTGGTTCTGGTAGATCTCAGGGCTAAGAAGCAACCCCTTGAAATGGCTTTAAGTGAGCCTGAGTGGAGTTTACACATTGATGTTCATGATACAATTCATGTTTCAGAAAAGTAATAACTGAGAACACACGCATAATAGAGGCTCAGTGAACAAAGCTTGTAATGTATAATTTGCAAGGAATATTTCTTTAAAAATGTAAAGCAGGAGTATCACTTATCATTCCCACATGGAATGAGTGGTGAAAAGGTTGTGGAAATAATTTTTATTGTTATCATATGTTTTTCCTAAATGTTGCTCCTAAATGTTGCTATAGGAGTAAACCCATTTTTGGTATTGCTTAAAGTATTTCTATTGTTTGACATCCAGCATTACACTTGTGTTTGAATAGCTTGCCCTTGTAGCATCCTTCTTTGCCTTTGTTGATTAAGTCAGAGATAAATATACCATTGTTTTCATGGCATATAAAAAACTATTCAGTCTCCTGGTGGGTGATTGAATATTAAAAGAATGGCAGGAGTGATCTTAGTGGAATAACACACTTGGACAGTTTCTCTTTGGACCAAGGGACCATGGTTTAATGCTCTGATCTAGTTTCCTTCCATTCCCTTGCCCTAGGATGGTGCACACAGCTCCTGGAGACACTGGCCGACTGTATGACTCTCACTGCTACCCAACTCCTCCTCTGAGGAGGAATTTGCTGCCTGGAGCAGGCCTGCAGGACTTTGAGATGAATAAAACTTCCTACAGTTGGTTTCATTTGACTTGTGTGGTCAAAATGAATCATTGTTGGTCTCCTGTGAAAGGTGATCAAGGAGGTTCTGCTAAAAAATGTGTGAGTCTCTCCCAGAATGTATTTCAAGTTTTAGAAAAACATGGATACGAAGGGGATGAGGTAGTTTTCAATGTTCCATTTTTATGGTTTTCAGGGGAATACTTGAAGTTTAGAGTAAGGAATACATACATTGGTTCTTGCTTGCATTTTTTTGTCGGTACATCTGATTTTCTGACCATATATTGCCACTTCCATGTGAAAGGCACAGCAGGTCAGTTTTATTCCATGGAAAACAGCTGCAGTAAGTTAGCAGACATCCTTCACTATGTTGCAGCTGCTGAGAAACAGCTGAGTTGTGATATCAATGGACACCAGTGCCCCATCCCTGGAAGTGTTCAAGGTCAATGTGGCAGTTTTAAATAGCTTGATTTTTGGAGAGTGGGGGAGAAACTACAAGTGGGAAAAACCCACTACAGTCAGGTTGGATGAGGCTCTGAGCAACCTGGTTTACGTGAAAGTTGTCCCTGCCTATGGCAGTGGAATTGGAACTCGGTGATTTTTAAAGTGCCTTCCAACTCAAACCATTCTATGGTTCTATGACATATCATATCTAAAAAAATATGGTTATATTTTTAAATACATTCACTTCTATCAAAAATATTGGAGTCGGGGATCACCTGACACAACTCCAATTCACTCTTCTCAATGTGAAAATTAAAAATGTAAACAACAGTCCTTTTCATATGCTTAAAGAGATACAATGCACAAATATCAAGAGAAACAGACATTAAGATATGTAGGCATGTAAAAGACCCAGTGTTTTAGCAACTCAGTGAGTCCCCAAGGGCTTTCAAAGAGACTGGGAATCTCAAGATGCTGGCAGGGTCCCTGAATGAGGTACACTGTTAGGGCTTGTCACTAAATCACAGAATGGTTGTGGTTGGAAAAGACTCTGAATGGCACCTTATCCACCCACCCCCTGCCCAAGCTGGACCACATAGAGGAGTGACCAAAAACTGTGTCCAAGGGTCTTTTGAATATCTTCAAGGATGGGAGACTCCTTAATCTCTCTGAATAACCTATGCCAGTGCTCAGTCAACCTCAAAATGAAAAAGTGTTTCCTAATTGTTGGGAGAAATCTCCTGTGTTTCAATTTGGTCCCATAACTGGGCACCACTGAAAAGAGCTTGGCTCTTTCTTCCTTATCACCCTTTCTTCAGGTGTTTAAACACACTGATAACATTCCCCCTCGGAGCCTTCTCTTCCCTAGGCTGAACAGTCCCATCTCAGAGCCTTTCCACAGAGAAGTTCCCATCACTTCATCATCTTTGTGGCCCTTGGTTGAACTTCTCTTCAGTATGTCCCTGTCTTTTACTGAGAGCCCAGATCTTGACCCAGTGCTTCAGGTGTGACCTCACTGGTGCTATGGCAACTGCCTCAACCTGCTGGCATCATGCTGGGTGCATTTATTACGGCCATGTTTCTTTTGACATAGTTTATCATCTAATAGATTTGCAAGGTTCTAGTGTTCTCAAAGGCATCCAGTTTTCTACTTTGAACTTGTGATCATACCTAGAAAAAGAGCATATCCTGGATCCAGCGATAGTTGGACAAACTAGTGCATCACTGGCAAGACATACCTCTTAATCTAGAAAACTTAATCAGGGAGGTGAAAAGGAAGCAGAATTCCTAGAATTTTCTGAGGAAAGCTCAGCCTATGGGCAATATCCATCACCTGCAAAAGACAGGCCTTTGATTGTTCAGCACGAGGTCAGAACTTCCCTTGGGGGAGCACAGCAGGACCGCTCCAGCCTGGCAGCTGCCATGGTCTCCTGGACACTGCGGGTTGATGCAATGCCCAGAAAACTTTAATAAATTAGCCCTGCTGAAAAGAGGTGAGGTGATAAATATTTTGGCTGGTTATCTCATAGAAAAGCTGTGCAAGCCAAAGGAGAGAGTGACCTTCTGCATGGCCCTGCCAAAGTCTTCTTACCCCTCCAGTCGTCTTTCTCCCTTCACACTCCTCCACTGCTGAGTACCAGTACCAAATCCCTACTGCCTCGTGTGCCAGTGCCATGCAGGGAGTTACCCTGGAGATTGTCTGTATTTCCTGCTACGCAGTATTTCTTCATAGATCAGGTCTTGTAATACAAAACCTGCAGAATATCAGGAAAGAATTCCCTGGAAACTACCCTGAGACTGCTGCTGTTCCCCTTTTAGGGGCATGAAGTTACTTAATTTCAGGGGCAGCACAGAGAAATTCATGTCTCTGCAGGAGTTTGCCATTAGCTGGGAATGACATGGTACTCTCTACTATGTGGGCTAACATCCACAGAAAGGGGGTGAAGACCTGCCTGAGCCTGCAATCACATTACATATACATACTTCACTTATTACCCTGTGAGGTGCACCACAGACATTTTATCAGATAAGCAACCCCTTGCATTGAAGTGTAACAATTCAATAAACTTCTATCTTCCTTTAAAAGCAACTTGTTTTCAAACAATGGTGCACAATGTAAAAAATACATGTTGTGTAGCTCACATCAAGTTTTAATCTCATTTTCAGTAATTGTTTAAACAGAAATGTTTCATTTTGTGTAAACGTTAACATTATGCTAAGCTGTATTCTACTTCTGTGTACTAACAAAGGTCATGAATAGAGTAATAAGTGTTTGAGGTTTGCAAGACTGCTTTGATGTAAATTCTATTTGCCACTGGTATTCTTCATGTACCACATATATCCCTAGAGAACAGCTTGCCTGCATAGCTCATAAATTTGTTATAAATCATAATGCTTCTATTACATCATTTCCAACCTATCCGAGCTAAATACACAATGTAATTTTTTTTTTCTTCCTATGTGAAATTTCCAGTTTGGTGGCATATCTGCTGCATAATAAATTCCAGACAGTCATTCTTTCATGGTATATCTAATGTCTGCATTTTGGACTCAATCTAGTTGATTACTGAAATCTGTGGGAGTTTGCCAGCAGTTACAACAGGACCAGAATTGTGTCCTCTTTGTATCCAACTTGCCTTTGTTGGAGCAGCATGCTGGTTTGGAATCAGTTTCTAGTGAGAATATATCTGGAGCTGCAAACACCAAACGTACTAATTGTCTGCTGAAATGCTGGGTTTGGTGCCAGCAGTAAGTGTTGGGTTTCTAATTCAATGCTGTTTGTTTTCTCTTATGATTTAGTGCCACAAAATTCATCTGTTACAATTTGCAACAAAGGCAAATGAGGAAGATGTTGATTTACAATGAACATTTCTGCAATCTGGCAAAAGAAGGGCAGTGATGCGCCATATTTCTGCTTCCTTTCTACTATGCATACTTTCATTCCAAAATAGGGAAGGGGAAAAAACAACGTGATTTTCTGTGACAGTATTAGCAGTGCTATTTATTAAATCTTGTTGAAAGATAAGTCTGTTAGTGTAAGCCCCCATTTGCAAGCTTTTTTAGTACACATTAGTCTCCAGAAGTGCATATTGTATTGAATTCAGTGGAATTATCCATATGCATTCAGTTATACAGTTCAGTGTCTGCAGTGTTGTGACTTTCTTTGGTAGGAAGCAGAAAGGTGAGATTAAACTCCTGGTTTATAATATTCAGAAATATTCAGACTAAAAATGGCAAATGGATCAGTCATAGTAAACGTGCTCTGCTTTTTATCAGGAACATAGTTTGGTGCTTACCTGTGGGTCTACCTATTTTTTGCTTATCTCTGGCAGCAATACAATTATGAATAAAACTAAAACTGCCAGAATAAAGAAACAGTATGCCTTCTGTCTTTTCAGTGCTTAGCACGGTGAGCCAAGCATTCCCCATGGCTTGTTGTTTCCCTGCTCTGGGTCTGGTGGAAAACCCTTGGCTGTGGGCAGCCTTCTGCTGATGACTGTACTGGCAGCTGTCATCTCCAAGAGCTTTCTTCTCCACCCCAGTCAAACCACCCTGGAAGGGAGCAGTGTACCTGCAGAGCTGAAGCAAGAGTCAAGAAGACAGACACAGCAATAGCTCCATTAGGTGCATTTTTTGCCAGCAATTTCCCACATAGCCCAGGTCCATTTAAAACACAAACCAGCTATCAAGAAATGCCTTGAAATTATTTACTATTTTATGATTGCAGTGTATGGCAACATAATACTTTTAATGGAAGCCCAAATAAATGGCATATGCTGCAAAGTGTCTATGAATGGGTTTTATGATCTTGAATTCTCATGTCATGCACTGGTAACAATCATGACTTCAGCAAATGCCTTGAGGACATAGAAGAGCATATATAGAGTTTTAATAAAGGTATAAACTGATAATATTTATTTTAAAAGTGTATTATCACACTGAGAGAGCAGGTGGGGGAAATGTTACAAATAATGAAAAGATTTATTGTTGCAAAGTGCTTTACAAGTGTTACAATATGTTAAAATATAGTGGTTTTCAGTAAAGGCATTGGTTGTAAGGGGCAGTCCCACTAGCACAGCTCATAGGCAAGACCACAAAGACTCTGTGGACTGGAGCTAAGGGGCCACATGATGACCATGCTGATGGCTCATGGCAATGAATATCTGCCCTTGGGCTGTCTGGTCCAAAGAGCTGACACAGGAGTTTGGTGGTTTATGGAGACCAGGATATATGGGGCATGTTTGGGTGCAACCCTGAGCCCTGCTGGAATAAACTGTTATTAACTGTGACTATCCAAACCTTGACATCCTTTCAAGTGTGCTTGGTGCCAGACTGTGACCAGCCTTTACTCCTTGGTGGGAGCCATTTTCTGCACATATTGCCAAGTTAGGACAATGGTATGCGGCTGCTTCAGCTAGAAATGCTTTAAAACCAGCTCTGGTGTGACTCCGTGTTTTCATCCTCTTCCCATCCCGTAATATACTCATCTCCATTTTTGTTTTAAGATTTTAATTTTACAGTACCAGAAACATGATTTATTCTTCTGATTACTAGTTGAAATGAAATTCCTTTACAACTGATTAAATACCCCGTATATAACCATCCTCTCCTCAAAACTTTAAGATCACACACAGTTCTGAAACCATTCCCCAACTGGTGTATTTATGATCAAACATTTCTTGCCCATATTTGGTGTGTGTTTAGCTGTTTCAATATGTGTTCAGTCCAGATATACTCAGCAATCAAACAGTTGCATATGAAATCGCTTTATGAATCACTTTAGTGGTGCCATTCCAATGGCATAAGAGAGTCAGACCACGACTATGTCAGTGTCCATCCCTGGTGGCTCCCAGAAAACAATGTCAGGAAGGTGTGAGTGCTTAGGCATATCGAGATTAGGATTTGCAAAGTGTCCAGAGCAGATGCTAAGTAGTGAGTCACGAGAGAAAAAATAGAAATCATCTAGGGACCTGAATGATTCCAAACCTACCCCACACAGGTGAGTACCATAACTTTGGTACCACAGTCTTCTTTAGACATATCTGTTTAGTCCTGTATTTGCCACTTGAGCTGTGCTGAAGAGACAGAACCCGCACACCACAATCCTGTTGATGTCGATTCAAGTCCATCCAGTGTGATCAATTGCTGCAGATCCATGGGGACATACCAGAACAGGCCCAGAGAAGAGACAGATATGCTGCAGAGAGTAAGGAGAAAAGAGAAAATTTTTCTCCTGCCCTGAAAGATGAAGTGTCACTGAGCTCACCACTCATCCTCAGGAGAGGACTCATGAGGGCATGTGAGCTGTGTGAGAGACTGGAAATTGGAAAGTGTAGCCCCTTTGCCTGAAGTGAGGGCTCCTAAATCATCTGGGGGAGGCATCCAACAGCTTTATCCTAACCCACCACATGTGAGATACCGTGTGTGTTTCCTGAACTAGTGTTTTATGGGAAATGCAAATCAGAAAACATCGATCCTGCTCTGTGCTTCCATGACTGCCCCCTCTGGACCTTGCTGCTGTCATGAGCGTTCTTGGTGCCCTCATGCTTTGGTCCAGCAGTGTGGATCCCCCACGAGCTGGTCCCTCCATGTGCATGAAGAATCAGTTCACCCCATAACATGTCTCTGCTCCCATCGCCTGGATGGTTGCAACAGTACACAGCAAGGGTGGAGGGGCTGTGTTGTGGGGATGGGCAGCAGACAATCCTCTCCTGGGTTTGTTAGCACAGAAGCAGGAAGGAGCCTAGGAAAAAAAACCTGTATCCCAGCACCCTTTCTTTTAGCACTTCCCAATGTCTCTTTCTCCCATCCATGAACAAAGGCTCCCCCACTCACCCTGTATCTGGCCAGTACTCAGAACCAACTGGTGCAAAACGTACCCTGTTCTCTGCAGGGAAGGAGAAAATCCTGGGTCCAGTGAATTTACAGGCAGGCAAGAGACTTACTCTTTATTCTAAAAGCACTTGCTTGGTGGGTTTCACCATTAGTGTGAAGTCCTACACCTCCTTTCAAACTGTTCTGTGATGTGACTGCTAAAATAATATGAGACCAGCATTTATAATGAAACTGAGATTTTTATATTTATGCACACTGTCTATTGGGATAAAGTAATTAATTTTTTTATTAAAGCACTTTTCTAAAATGCTCTCAAAAGGTTTCCCATGTAAAGCATGCTGTTCTTCTTTCCCCACTAACTTATTTTCTCTTCGGTGTGTTGTTTTGATCTTTGTTCTGTGACTTATGCTTCTCTGAAAAAAACTCATAAACCTTGACAAAAAGGCACTTTTGGCTTATATCTTTATTCAATAAATATGGTGTATCTGTAGCAAAACTGTTTTAGGGCCACTTGGAAAGAAAATCTACTTGCTGAGTACCAGAACAAAAAAATTTGCTTCCCCAAAGCTTTAGAAAGATGCTTTCTAACATAGAGGAGTACAACATATTCTGATTTTGGTTACATTTGTACCACAGTTTATAAACTGTGACTTTTTGAAGTATGAAAGTGATTTCATGTTCAATTCTTATAAAGCTTTCAGGAATGCTTCAGCAAGTCCACACAAGTCTTTCTGAAAGCTCCCCCAGCTCAGACAAGCACAAACCCTGTGGCTACAAACAAGTCCCCAGCTGCCGTAACTCCAGGGTAGGAACCATCCATGGAACAGGAGGGTGAGAGTTACCAATTAGCTGTAATCCAAGATTAATACAGTTTTATTGCGTGTCTCCACAAATCACAGGTTGATGGGGAACTAATGGTTTTCTTCAGTGCTGATTTGTGTTGTGCTCAGGGGTACACAATTAAGAGTAAAAAGATTGTTTCTCAGTAATTAGCACTTCAATTGCCGTTACTGTAATGTACTAATAAAATTAATGAAGAAAAGTTGTCTGTATTTATATTTTTTCTCTCTCTCTCCCATGCTGTTTTAGTCCTTTTCCTTGAAATTTCTCTTTTTTTCTGCTAGAAGCAAATAGAATAAAAACAATAATGAAAACACAGTGCATTACAGCACAGATCTGAAGCTCTGTTGCTGTTTGTATCCTTAAGCTTCATGAAGGATAATTCTCTTTGTAGATGCAGGAGAGAGACTGGACAGTGTGGAAGGCCACAGGAGAACTCAGGCAAGGAGGGTGGCTTTTTTTCTTCAGTTTTATCCTATACTAGAGCCTCTGAATGAAGGTTTGACCCAGGTCTCTCAAAGCTGAGGCACAGCATGTGCAGGGAGGACCTCACCAGGTGCTATGCAAGCTGGCTCTCAGCCTTCCCCACTTGCCCTCTTGTGGCTTTGGCTGCTCATGCTGACTAGATAAACTGATGTGAGGTTTTCATTTGATTGCAATACCTAATGTAGGCTAAGGGATATGGGTGCTAATAAACAGGTGCTCTTGGCCCAGAAACAAGCACCTATTATGAGAAATGCACCATCTAAAGGGGGATGAAGAAAGAAAGGAAACAACCCTCAAATAAATATTTCTCTTTCCCATGCAATGGCTCTACAGAATGAAACAGAGAAGAGCTGTGTTTTTGGAGTTCCCTGCATTTAAGTAATCTTTGTCTGGAAATTAATAGAAACATTTGTGTCTCCTGTAGTCTTATTCACAGGCATGGGAGAAAGCATCTTTCTCCATGGCACTCAGCAGGTTTGCATGACACTAGGCTCAGGGTGGTCTGAAAATGTGACTGTGAAATTTTTCAGGGTGCCAATGCTGATGACTTGGGATATATGCTCAGTTTTTTGTGCCCAAGGAGGTTGTCCAGTGGAAACTACCTGAATATCTAAAGGGATAGTTTTTGGAAGTAATTGTAGAACGCAAGTCTTCACTGGGAAAATCCAGGCAAGTGCCTTCACCCAGCAGTCTCTGCATTCAAGCTTTGATTTTTTTCAGTAGGGTAGGTGCCAACTAAGATAGGCTTCTCTAGACTGTGTGGTAAGCTATAGAAAGGTGGGCACTTGCAGGGTTCTGGATGTTATGTTGAGCCACACAGGAGCCAAACAGCCCTGACCGCTCCCAGGAGCTCAGACCTGGCACAGACCCTATGCTGTCCTCCTAGCTCCCTGCTCCTGCTGCTGGTCCCCTTGGATCCTGCTTGACCACACAAGTTTTCCTATGACTCCTCCTGAGCTTTGTCACTGGCCAGCATCTCAGCTTCTGTTGGTTTAGCCATTTCCAGCCAGCTCAGATTGAAAGGGTGGAAACGACTGGGGAAAGGGGAGAGGAGAGGCTGTCCCTAGCAGCAGCACAGATTTATGCCTAGCTAAAGAGGCTGTTCAACTCCAGTCTCTTCTTCCTTCACACGTTTTCTGCTTTTTATTTGTTGCCTTTGATTCCTAAAATTTCAGGTGTAATTTGCCTTCTTCTTCCCCTGTATCACACTTTCTTCTCCATCTCCTTGATCTGGCACCACTTGCTGGGTGCAGGCAGGGTGATCCGTTTGCTGCACACATCTCAGCCAAGCCCAGCATTGCATATGGATCCACGGCTCTGGATGAGGTACTGCATGAAAACAGATGTGACAACACCAAACACGGTGGCCAGCACCACTCTGATGTTTCCATTCTGCCACTTTGGGCTGTATGGTATAAAAAGCTGAAGGAGAGAGGTAACAATAATTGGCAAAACACTGTAATTCATGTGGAGTGTAATAAAAGATGCCTGGAGTTTAGTGCAAACCTCCATGTAAACTCATGCTTTGTCCTGGGAATTGCAGGCGAGACTTGGGCTGTGAAACTCAGCAGGAGGGCTCCCACTTTGCCTTTGAGTTATTTCCTCTGTGAGACCAGGCTACGAGGTAAACTGAAGGACACAGGGAGGGCTGCTCAACGCTTCTATCTGTCCATTGCTACACAGTATGAGCAAGGAGAAAGGAAGTGTCTGGAGATCTAAAACTAATTAAAGAACATCCATCCTTTTCATCCTCTGCAAAGATTGCTTAGTAGAACAAACATTTTAAACTTATGGATAATAAATCCATATTTATTAAATATATAGTATAATAATAAGATATATATATTATATATATATATATATAATATATATATTTATATCAGTTGAATTGCTGATTGTCTCAGTAAAGTTACAAAATCTCCAGATGAATTGTTTCCAGTACCTTCCAGCAAAAATGCTGATCCTTCTACCTCCTAACCAGATAACTCCAATCCTATAAAATTAGGAAAATACATTTAAGATTTTCCCTGGAAAAATACTGTTGCACTATCCCAGTGTGCAACACTTTCTCTCCCAAAGAGAAGTAGTGTTTTTTCAACATGCAAACATTAGCCGCCAAGCAAGACATTATGATCCATGGAGATTTGCACTTTTAAACTCAGGAAGTACAAATCAACCTATTTCTTATTAATCTTATCTCAAAAATCTAGCTGATGGGACATACTCTTAAGTTTATTCCTTTTTTAAAAAAGCTTTTCAACTTATGGATAATAAATCCATATTTATTAAATATATAGTATAATAATAAGATATATATATTATATATATATATATATATAATATATATATTTATATCAGTTGAATTGCTGATTGTCTCAGTAAAGTTACAAAATCTCCAGATGAATTGTTTCCAGTACCTTCCAGCAAAAATGCTGATCCTTCTACCTCCTAACCAGATAACTCCAATCCTATAAAATTAAGAAAATACATTTTAGATTTTCCCTGGAAAAATACTGTTGCACTATCCCAGTGTGCAACACTTTCTCTCCCAAAGAGAAGTAGTGTTTTTTCAACATGCAAACATTAGCCGCCAAGCAAGACATTATGATCCATGGAGATTTGCACTTTTAAACTCAGGAAGTACAAATCAACCTATTTCTTATTAATCTTATCTCAAAAATCTAGCTGATGGGACATACTCTTAAGTTTATTCCTTTTTTAAAAAAGCTTTTCCCTCCTCCAGCACTGCTGGTGTTCGCTGCTTAGATCAAACTGCCAAAGTCAGCCACCAGGTTATCTGTTAACTGCTTCTAGGATTAAGACATTCTTCTCAAATTATGTTTATAGGCTGCTCCCCTCCCTTTCTGCTTAAGTCCAGACCTCTGGTGTTTAAATTACATACTGTGCTAGGTATCTTATCCCATCAATACATGAGATCTCTTCTTGCCCTCCTGTTTTCTTTTTATTCTAAAATAGATGGGTGCCATATGAGTAATCTCTGAACACAATTAATTTCTTGCAAATCTGTATCCTTTTAGCGGGGTGTCTAATGCACCTTTCTAATCTTAGCAATACCATACCATCAGAATTGGCCTCTTCAGCTCTGGAAAAGGGCTCTCAGTGTTCTTGACACTGCTGGAGTAGCTTCAGTAGATTTAAACATCAGGCTTATGTACCCAAAGAGCTTACTTGGCTTTCTGACAGCTGCCTAGCAGGGTGCAGATGGTTTTAGTTTATTATCCATTTACCACCAAATGATTTTGCCCTTAAAATTAATAGAAGAAAAATATTTGGAAAGTGATAGCTGGTTGTTAGATATTACTTTTAGTGTTCCTGTTCATATTTTTCTTTTCTTTCCCATATGTGCTTTTTCCTGTGATCTTGCAGGACTGTAAAGTTATGATTCAGCAAAGTGCTGAAGGTGAGAGCAGGGTTGTGCTGATTCTGTGGCTGCCATGACAGCCAGGACCACCTCCCAGGTGTGCCTTTTTCTGGGCTGCTTAACTTGGTCAGGTCCATGGCAGCACCCCAGCTCTGGGGTCACCATCATCTTCAGGATGGGAAGGAATAGGTGGTGTGCACGGTTTTGGGAGCAACACAGGGATGGGCTCTAGAGGGGGGTGTCAGTGCCATCCCTGTGTTTGCCCCAGACATAGTTTTGGGATACAGCATATGGGTAAGGAAACTTTTCAAATGGGTTTTCAAGCGGGTGGTGGGGGGAGGGGGGTTCCCCGTGTCTGTGGTTTATTGTTTTTGTGGATGGACATCCAGCCTCTTGACCCAGATCATCCCAAGGCTGGAGAGAAGGTGAGGCTTTCGATTCTTACAGAATAGATAGCATCTATTGAAATTAATTCCATGTGTGGAAGTAAGCACTGTCTCCACATAGTAAGACTCAGTGTGGAGCATACTGCTGAGTTTGAGCTCTGACTCCAAAAAAATGCTTGCAGGAAGAACAAATGTTTCATGGGGTTTTGAAGGTACCACAACCCATGAGAAAGCTAAGGCTGCATGAATGTGTTTTGTATAACCCATGAATGAAAAAAAATCTCAGAAGGCTTTAGACTTTTCACATTCATATCACTCTCAAAGGAGTGCAAGTGTGGTTTTTGCAGTCATTCCTCCTTTATCCATGTGTAATGAAAATATACATTTGCCTTCTAGCTGGATGTCATTGAAGTCTAATCTCTGTGTTCAGATGGGCCTTTACAGCACCAGCACCAAGCTCCAGAGAAGTGCTGACAGACATTACCTCTGTAACTCCTGTACATTTTCCCTCTCTTCCTTTCGGAAAAGGAGGTTCTGAAAGTGTTTTGGCCAGAGTTTGATTGGTTGACTTCTTCAGTGGCATCAGGAAGAGCGATTCCATTGATTTTCCAGAGCTAAGCAGATTCACACCATCTGGGAAGCTGACACAACAGATTTACAGTGAACAAGGTGCATCACAGTTTTACTGTTTTCTGATGCTGTTTTATTCTTATGAGATCAGGGTCTGGACAATGGTAATTCAAAAGGCTTATTTTATAGTCTTTTTTACAGGGCTGCATAGATGGAGGTTTAGACTCCATCCAAAGGCTCAGCTGTGTAATTTTTACTCAAATTCAACCCAGCAGGAGCAGCCAGTGCAGCAGGGCCGAGCCTGATGGCACAGCAGGTTGAAATTGAACATTGGCTTTAATGAACTCCTCCATTTCAGGAAGTGGCTTGTTTTGATCAGTTTAATTGTAATATAATCTATAGGTGAGGGAATCTGGTCAGGTTTGGGCCACAATCTCCAATGCCCTGATGCTGACATCTGCCCCAAATCAAAAAGAGCAGTGCTGATGAACTTCGCAAGAAGCTGCTGACTTATTTGAAATATGTGTCCTTGCTGTCTGTGACATAAGTGCGCTCACTGAGCAGTAAGTCTCAGCTGAGATGGTTGTTTTCCACCATGAATTTAAAATACTCCACACAGCTCCTTCAAGCACTTTACCCCAGAATTTACTGTGGTCATGCTGCTGTTGCTGCATACTCCGCTCACTCTGCTCACTGACTGCTCAGCTGGGGCAGCTCACCTGGCTCAGCCATCCTTTGGGTGAGGCTGCAAACTTTGCATCTCCTCCAATATCTGTTGTGATCATTGATGCTGCTCCCCTCACTTTTTAAATGCTATACCACAGGCTGGATAAACCATAAGCAAATACAAAATGATAAGAAAGCATAGTGACAACATGACTCTGTATTTTTGCCTTTTATTTCCATGTTTTAGATGTGTACTTAATGGTTGTTTGAGGTTTGAACTGACCATACAACATCTCCTTGCAGTTGTGTGACAAAATTGTACAGAGGGACTTCAAAGCATAGGATCATAGAATGGTTTGGGTTGGAAGGACTTTTAAAGGTCATCTCATCCAACCCCCAAACACACCTGACCTTAGTGCTCCTAACGTACTAGGGACATCAAAGAAATGATGGGGATGGGAATACCTCTAAGATCTGAGTTTGAAATTACCTGTGCTGGTTTTGATGGGGGTGTAATTAATTTTCTCTCTAGTAGCTGTATGGGAATAAGTAGTGGATTTGTGCTGAAAACTGTGAAGAATACAAATCTTTTGTTGCTGAGCAGGGCTTGCCCAGCATCAGTGCCTTTTCTGCTTCTTGTACTGCTGCACCAGAACGTGGGCTAGGGAGATACAAGAAGATGGGAGGGAACACAGCTGGGACAGCTGACCACAGCTGACCAAAGGGATATACCTTACCATATGGCATCATGTTCAGTCTATAAAATCTGGAGGAAGAGGACAAAAGGGGACACACATTTGAAGGGATGTCATTTGTCTTTCCAAGTCGCCACTATGCATGAGTGTTTTCCTGGAGTCCTTGTTTTCCTGGAGAGCCTGAACACCTGCCTGCCCACAGAAAGTGGTGAATGAACTCCTTGTTTTGCTTTGCTTCTATAGGCAGTTTTTGCTTTACCTATTAAACTGTCTTTATTTCAATCCATGAATTTCCTCACTTTTGCTCTCCTGATTGTCTCCCTCATTTCACTGGGGAAGAGTGAGATGTGTGCCAGCTTAGTTGCCAGCTGGGGTTAAACCACAACCTTACCATAGCCTTTAATGAGTCTCATTTAAGGGACAGGTGTAGGAATGCCTGCCTGCCTCAGGCAATGGGTTGTGCTGGCTCAGAGGGGACATGACTGTCTATACTGACCCTGCCCCTGTCCCAGTCCGCACTTCATTGTTCCTGTGAGACTGGGACACAAAGCCTGAATCTCATTCTGGATTTTATGCACCTATGTGTGATGAAGACAACTGACTTATCTGCCTTGGGAGACACATCTGGAAGAGGGGTGCAGGGGTTAGAGCAATTGCTCATGAGTAGGAGTGCTCAGCTCAGCAATGTAATTGGAAACCACCCATATTCACTTTTTTTGAGCTAAGCTAACACCACTGTCTCAGTTTCCTGAACAGTCAGTAGGGAGGGATGAGTGATTCATCCCACCCAGCTTAGACCCATATTTTAGGAAAGAAGGAATTGCCCTCTGGCTGATGAAAACCTTAGATGAGACATCTAAGTTTTAAATGACTAAAGCTTGGTGACACAGATCTCTGTCTAAATGCAGAAAACCTGTTAATTTGGCTACTCTTTTGACCTTTAACTGAAGAAAAACATGCTAACTTTTCATCAACACCGAACACGTTACTTTCTTATTTACTACTATCCCACTGCTTCCTGGGGTCAGCCCTCCTTAGCTTGTGGGAGTTTGTCTCAATTGCAAACATGGTGTGGCCACCCTAGTTCAGTTCTTTGCACCTCCACAGATTATGAGGACACACACTCGTTTTACTGATGCTCTCCAGGTGTCTTGAACTGCCCTTGTGCACATGGTGGGGAAGGACAGGCTATCCTAAAGGTTTGCACTGCTGCCATTATTGCAGGGTCCTGTTGCTGAGGGATTCTGTCCCCTTGGAGCAGGGAAGCCTTTGGACTTCTGTCAGTAGGAAACAGAGGGAGACACTCACCTAAAGGGACTGTAGCTGTACCGCCCTACACATCATCTTCCCAGCAGTGTAAAATCATGTCTCATCTCAAACACCCATTGCAAAACAGAGAGTCTGGTTCAGGTGCTTTGAATTATAAAAATAAGTTCTCAAATGAAGGTTGGCTTTTCTCTTCTTAGTTTCTACTGGATTGCTTTACTGAAACCCACAACAATGGGTGAAAGGGAAACCTCATGTAAACCAATTTAACGCTCCATGTACAGCACAGTAGCCTTATGGAGGGAATTGAAGTGAGGCCAAATTCAAGACCAGACCCTGCTAAGTCCCTCAGGTCCTTGGAACAGGAAGATCAGCCTCATCTAAAGTGAGATTCCTACACTGTACTATGCCTGTGAGCTTCCAAAGGCGCTTCAGAAGAAGCCCTGATCTTATGAGTAAGGGAATTTCAAAGAAACTCTGTTGTAGAGTGTGATGGAGCTGTTGTGCCACCGTGGCAATGTGAGGCAGACAGGGTGTGGTTACTTCTGAGTAGTTTACTGATCGGTTGCCTCATTTTTAATTTTCTAGAGTAACTCACAGCTATATTTAAGCAAAAACAGAATGTTAAGTTTACTAAGAGCTGTGTGTTAGCCTCTGAATTTCCATAAAGAAAGGAAGCAGGTTATGTAAATAGCACAATGTCAGCAGCTTTCCATCACAAACACCTGATGCAAGCAGGGGCAGTGGTTCCAACCTGCTGGTACTCTTTGGTACTCTGCTCTGCTCTGCATATGTGCATGTGGCTGTTTTTGAACACTTTTCATATCCTAGAAATTAACCCAACTTCAGAGTCCTGGATGTAGTTTCCATTTAGAAAGAAAAATTGAGTTGGGCATTTCTTGTCTTAAGCCTGCTGTTCATGGAGAGTGCCCTGAGTCTGGTCTCCTGAGGAGAGCAGGAGCTGAGCCATACACACCTTCTTCGCCCACAGGTTTACTCTTTGTAGTCAGCACTTGGGTCAAAAGCATTTTTGCCAAGCTTTCTTCTCGCTGTACTCACAGTTCTATTTGCCCTGCTCTGTCTCAATTTTCTTCACGTCTGTTTTTATCTTGCTGCTTTTCTTTTGCATATAATTTACTAAACTCACTAGGTTTTGTATATGGAGCAGAGGTTGCAACTTTAGCTGCTCTTCATTTCCATGAAATAGATCAATTATCCCTACATAAGCCACTCCAGCTTCACCCACCTCCCCATCGCTGTTTTCTTCCTTGCATCTGTCATTTGTGTGCACCTTGAACTGTGCCTATTTAGCTTCATGATTTGCAGGTTTTTGTGTTACCAGAAAAGCCATTACTAATCCACGACCAGTTACTTTCAGGGCTGCATGTCCTAAGAGTTTATTTAAGGCCTTGAGATTCCCCATAATGTAGAGTTCAGAGAAGTGCAAAGGTAAATCTGTGCACTACAAGCTGATTTTAGTCAAGCCCTCATGAGGAAAAGGCAATAGTAGAGGCCATCCTTTACAGGTCAAGGCTAATTGCCAAAAAGAATTGAAATAGCCTTGAAGTTGTTAAGGGAAAGGGGATAGACAGAAGATTATAAATGCTTCCTGTGTTCCACAGGAAATTAAGTCTTTCTATCTTCCTTTCTTAAGCCTATTTCCTATTGAAATCAAGTGCTATACTATTTAGTTGTGTGTTTTGGTTAAGAAAGATAAGGACTCTTTTCACGTAAAACACACCCACATATAACCAAACCAAAGTGTTTTGTGTCAAATTCTGATAGAAGGAAGACAGCTTTCATTCCTAGCACAGACAATTAAGTGCTGATGAAACCATTTCATTCTAAAGATTTTAGTGGAAAACATGTCTTCCCCCTAAACTCTGAAAAATTATGCACTGAAACTTATTGATGAAAAAAATGTCCTCATGGGTCTGGATAACACAAGGCTTCTGACTTTCATTCTATGCTGTGCAATCGCTGTGTTGCTGTTGTAAATACAATATAACACTTTGTTGAGTGTGCCAGGGACATAAATGATGGAGAATCGCCAGTAGCCTCTGAAAAATATCTTTTTTTTTAAAGCATGACAAATATATAGATGCAGTTATGGTCCTGCTGTATAGTTACACATACCCAAAACCAAACAGAGATACATCTCTCTATTGTAAACTGCTTGCAAGAGTGAGAGCAGGGTTTGTGTAATGGCCACCTCCCACACAAGTTCTATATCACTAGTTTTTGCCACACAGAGCTTTGTTTAGGGCAAGTTCCCTTTCTCTCCACAAAGATGTAGGGTAACTTATTGACCAGTCAGTGGTTTCTCTAAGACCTGTGGGGAATATAACTGGACAGTGAGGTGGATCTCAAGGGTGTTGCTTGTAACACAACAGCCATATGTGGGGACACCAAAAATCTGCATCACATGGGGAATTCCAGTGGATGATACTCCCCAGGGCTTGAATCTCATTAACTTTACTGTCTGTTGGGATAAAAAAAAAAAAATCCCAAAGTGTGCACATTATGAACCTTTTGCAAAAATATTAATTGTGCCCTTGATAGACATTAATTTGTCTTGGACCCAAGTGCAGCTGCAGTCTAGGAGCAGGAATTTCTTGTGAACACCTCCTGAGCATGTCAAGCCTCATAAAACTCCTATCTTATACTATGATGTAGCCTCAAAGACAATACTCTGCTGTTATGCAGGACCAAAGCAACTCCTTCAGTGCATCTGCTGAGCTGATTTGTTTTCAAATGTTGATTTAAATTTTACTTTTTATTATGTGATATTGCTAAAACTATGGTTTTATAGCAAATGTGTTCCAGTTCAATAAAAATGTGTTTATTTTTTTTCCTCCTCCCTGAACTAAGTACAAAATGCCTTGAGGGACTATATATGTTTAATAGATTTTTCTGAATTAAAACCCCCTTCAATTAAAATAATAATCTTTGGTGGTCCCACATAATATTTTGTAGCTGACATTCATGTATAATGTAATGTAATCTTGTTATTTGATGGGACTTCTGTCTTTGCTAAGCTTCCTCTCTGGCTAATTAATGTTTCTGCCTGCTATTGATTTTTCAGATCCACCCAACTTTCATTTGTTATTTTCTTTCACTGATTATTTTAATAGCATACCTTAATGTAGCATATGTTCGGATTCCAGCTCCAATTTTACCCTAAGCCATTATTAACAATGTAAAGCTCCTCCTTTATGTGACAATGCTAATGTTTTTGGCTGTGCTTAATTAGCCCTATCTCAGTAGGGAAGCACTGTTAAGGCTTGTGTCTTATCTGTTAATGTTTCAATTTCCCCTTTTTCTAGCAGATAAAAGGTGATTGCAATCCCATGTGGCAGGTTTGGGGCACAACCATCTGCAATCTCATTTTAGAGTCTAAACAGGCAGATTGCTTCCCACTTAAATGCTAACACAGTAGACTGCTATCTTCAGGATAATCATAATTACATTCATGTATCTTCAGAGGACGTTAATTACAGGAGGATGCTTTCTTTCTCTTGAATACAGGAACAAGTGCACTGCAAGTTTAGAGTGATCAAGGAGGGGAAAAGCATTAAATCACAGGTGGGAAGGAAAGAAGTGAGCAACATATCCAATAGGCCAAAAGGTTGTTTGAATGGCAAAGGGAAGTAAAAGGTGTGAAGAAAAAAGACATGTTAAACCTTATTGTCACGTGGAGGTGAATCAGTCCAGAGCAGCAGAGCTCGTCATTCTAACTGAAGGACACGAGGATGGTTGGAACAGCAACTTGGCTAGAGCAGGACCTGCATGCCAGGGAGATCTGGAAGCAAGGCGGAATGCATGCTCAGGATGGCTTCCCTCCTTTTGCACTTGAGAGTGAGGTGGGATGGCAGCAGGATCAAGGCTTCCTCATCACTAGCATGTCCTAGCATGGCACAAAGCCCGTGGATCCTGGAGCCAGGCAAGAGCATTGACCTGTATTGACTCTGCTTGTTGCAAAGGGTCTAAAGGGCAAGGATCCGAGGATCACAGAATCATAGAACAGTTTGGGTTGGAAAGCACCTTTAAAAGTCCAACTTCTTGCAATGAGCAGGGATATCTTCAACCAGATCCAGTTGTTCAGAGCTCCATTCAATCTGACTTCCAGTGTTTCCATGTCTGTATTGTTCAGACAATGCATTTAACACACAATGGCACACATTCATTTGGCTGAGCAAGTAGATAAATCACAGACTCACAGAAGGGTTTGGGTTGAAACGGACCTGAAAGATTATCTAATTCTAAGCCCCATGCCATGGGCAGGCACACTTTCCACTACACCAAGGTGCTCAAAGCCCCATCCAACCTGGCCTTGAACACTTCCAGGGACTGAGTATCCACAGCTTCTGGGGACAACCTGTTCAATAAAGTTTCAACTGGTGGTACTTCTGAAAAGAGGAGGCATAAAGCAAGTGGACCTTAATTTGTGAAAAGACTACTTGCTTGTCCTGGTTTCATCCAAGGTCAGGGTTAACTTTTCTCAGTAACCATGAGGGTGCAGAGCCTGGAGCCATGTGGCCTGTCCATGTTGTCATTCTTTACCATGCATATCATCACTTGTGGGAGGAGTTAAGAGATTCTCACTTCTGAGAAGGAGGGCATTCCAATCAGTAAAAGCCGACACACGGAGGGTCTGGCTGCCATTTTCTTAGTTCTCTCAGGGTCGTGCTGCATCAGGTCAGTGGGTGAGCAATTTGCATGTAAAACACCCTCTCTCCTGTACACTGTTGTTATTAATATTGTTGTTGTTACTGTTTATTTTCTTATCTCACTGCTGTTTCTAGTAAGTTGTTCTTAGCTCAAAATCTCTGCCTTTTGTCTGTCTCACTGGAGGGCCCTGAGGGAGGGAGCAGGAGTGCCATTCCTAAACCATGACAATGCTTAAGTACTTCTGTATATTTAAAAATTAATGTAATCACAAAGATGGTGGGACATAAGAAAGGAAAAACTGAGAAGCAAAATTCTATGTCCTTGTATGCAGAGGTGCTGGGGTGAAAAGCATTATTCAGGCTTCAGGTGAAGTGTGAGGCATGACAAATCTGACTCCTCTTGTGTGATCAGGAGAGCATGCTGCCATTGCTCTGGGTCGTGTTTCTAATGATGACCAGACCAGATGGTTTGGTTTTGAAAAGAGCTATGGACAATTAAATAGCTGTGCAAGGCACTGGCAGCACCAGCTTTCAGTACTTCCTCCCCATATTTGTGTGGATGTGATGGCAGAGGAAAGCAAAACCAGAAACTTAATATGACTCCTGCCACAGGCATCTTGGATAAAGCATTCTTGGCTGCTAGACAAGTGCCGGCCTTGGTCCTGCAAAAGCCAATTAGTTTAGTACACACAAATAGTCTCACCATGGAATAAAGCATGCAGAAGTTTATTGGGAAGTTTATTCCCTGGGAAGGGAAGTGGAAGTGAAGCAAGCTGGAGGAATGACTAAGAAGTAAAGGGGAGTTAAGCACAGAGTAGCAGAAGCTGAGCCACTTGGCTGACCCATCAGGTGAGTGGGTTGCAGATAAAATAACAGGAAGAGCCAACTGATGGCACACACAGGGAAGATGACCACCAGGAAAACTGAACTCTGGAATGATACTTTTAATACCACTAAACAGGGTGACAAAGCAGAAGAGGACATAATGTGATGAATGCAGTTACTCACATCTGACTCAGGGCTGAATAGGTGTTGTTACTTAGTACTTTTTTAATCATCTTGTTTTGGTTATTTTACAAGTAACAGAGGCCAAAGGAAACATGTCATGAAGCCCTTGGGAAGACAGACGTTGAGAGTCTGCAAATGAGTGAACACAAAGAATGTGTAAACCTACACATCTCAGGAAATAATAGCTGCACAATCCCCTTGGGTGAGAGAGGAATGGTTGCCAATATGAATCAATGGATATGCACCACAGACGACTTAATCAGATGACAGAGGTGACTGTTCCACTCTGCTCTGCACTTGTATGGCCACACCTTAAGTCCTGTATGTAGTTTTAGGCACCATAATAAAAAAGAGGTATAAATCTGTTAGAAAGTGTCCAAAGGAGGGCCATGAGGATGGTGAAGGGCCTTGAGGCAGAGCAGTATGAGGAGCAGCTGAGGTCACGTGGCCTGTTTGGCCTGGAAAAAGGAGACTGAGGAGACACCTCATAGAGGTCTTCAGCTTCCTCACAGAGGGGAAGCAGAGGGGCAGGCACTAATTTCTTCACTCTCATGACCAGGTTCAGGACTCCAGAAAAGGTCATGAAGCTGAATCAGGGGAGGTTTAGGTTAGGTATCAGAAAAAGATTCTTCATCCAGACGGTGGTCAGGGCAGGAACAGGCTCCCCAGGGAAGTGGCCACAACACCAGCCTGACAGAGTTCAAGAACTGTCTGGGCAACACTCTCAGGCACATGGTGTGATTCTTGTGGCTGTCCTGTGAAGGGCCAGGAGCTGGACTTTGATAGTCCTCGTGGGTCCCTTCCAGCTCCGGATATTCTACAGTTCTATGACTTTAAGTCTCACTGCAACAGGCCAAGAGACCATGGAAGAGCAAATTAAGAGAAGACAGAAGAATCCTACCAACTTACCTCTGGGAATTGGGGGTAGCTTAGTTTTAATACAGTTTCCTGAGCTCTTCAATTTGTGCCTCAGACAGTACCCAGACATATCCCTGTGTCTCCTGCTCTGAGTAGCTGCTCTTTCTAACCTAATGCCTGCATAATGGAAACTCCATGAACTTGGATGCAAACTGCAATCTTCCTTAAGAAGAGGAGGTTCATCATCTTGGTGGACCCCCAATAGGCAGATCTGGGACCAGGCAAAAAGCCCCTATCAGCCTGGTCTGTGATATGGTGTTCCCAGTCTGGTGGGTAGTTGCTGGTCCCCAAGTGCACAGTTCAGCCTTTAGCTCAGCACAGCAAGTCCTGGGACAGGAATGGGTGTGTCACCTTTTGGGGAGCCTCCTAAGATGTGTAGTTCTGCTAAGTGCCCACCCCTGGGGCCCCTAACAGAAAATTAACTTCTCAGACACCTGCCTGTGGTCCCGGGACAAAAAAAAAAAGACTACTTGCATGCAAAGATTTTACAAATTTGGTCATCGTGACCAAACTTTATTACCCATTTTATGGAACTGTGACAAAGTCTAGGAATCAAGCAACATGGGGATCACAGAGGCTATTATGTTTATTGTGCTGAACAGACTGTGATAAACCATTAAAGGAACATTTTCAACAAGCAAGCGATTTGAAGTACAATCATAGACAGCAACTCTACATGAAGAACAAAGCAAAAAGTTAGAAGACACTCAAAAGGAAAAGTAAACTGTAGTTCAACATCTTGAAGCAATTTTTTTTTCCTGCAAACACACCTCTCTTGCAGAAATGGTAGAAGAGTTACATGTCCAGTCATAGTTAGCAGTGACCAATGACAGCAAAGAACAGTCGTATAAAATTTATCTCCCACAAAAATAAACTATATATATAAAAAAATTTTATGATGTTCTCACTGACTCAATGGCCACATGCAATTTTTCCGTCTGAAAAAATGAGGTATAGTAGGCCCTAAGAGGTAGTAATGTGTTTTGATTGTACTACAATATATAGAAAACGTAAGATTCAGTTCATCAGAGTGGTAAGTCTCTCAGAGGTTGAAGAGTGACACACAGAGCAATTATTTCTGTGTCATCCACTGAATACCATGGCTTTAAAAAATGCAACAAAACCCCTCAAAACCCCAAAAGGGACTTGCTAAGGCTTGATTTGATGCCCTTTGAAGTCAGCAAAATTCCCATTACTGCCTTCAAGTGACACTGGATTTGGCCTGTTAGAGCTACTTATAGCTAGGATTATTTTTCTTTCACCTGATATTATCATGTCTAGATAAAATATTCCATCAGCTCTTTCCCAGCAATTCCCACCACCGAACCCTGCGCAGCCTTTCGCAGAGGCCCGTATTTCTTGACACTGCCTCTTGGAAGAAGCCAGTAAGTCGTTATCCTTAACGTTATCCCGCACTTGGCTCCATGCTAAAGTCATTATCCTTAACTGCACTTGGCTCCACGCTAAAGCCACACCAAGAGACGCCTTCCTGAGAAACTACCCCTGGCCCAGTTATTAATACAATGGTACAAAGTACTGACTAGGAAAGAGAGGAAGAAGGGAAATAAAACAGAAATAGAGAAAATTAAATTGGAGGTGGGGGGGAGAGAGAGAGAAAGAACGACAAAAGTGAGAGACGGGAGAATAAAAAACCTCTACATAAGAAGCATTTAAAATAAATCTGGCTGAAACATATTACAAAATCACATTTGTGTAAAATACACGAAAATACTTGTCAAGTATTTTCTTACAATCTACTAATTTTTTTTTTTTAAACACATATTTGTGATTGCATTATGCAAAAGCTGAGCTTGTTGCTTCCCACCTACAAAGCTTCAAGTTTCTTTGAAGGTTTTTTTTGTTCATTTTTTATTTTTAATATGAAAGTAATTTAAAATGTGTTCACTTTCCACAAGTTATTTTACAAAAATAATTTTGAATTAGGGATTAGTTGCAGTCCTAACTGTTTCAAACGTCTTAAAACTGATGCTGAAAGAAACAAGTTCATTCCATTTAAAGTCTGGAGGTAGGTCTTTGTCAATCAATTAGTCCATTTCTTTAAACAATTCATTTGAGGTACAAACTTGGACAGTAATATTTAAACTTTACAGCTAAATTTTTTCTGTCATGTAGTGTCCTTGAAGAAAATTATCCTCACCTATCAGCAATTCAATACAAAAATATATTCAAGTTAACAGTACATTACACAGAAGTCTAGCAGAGAATAGAGTAAGTACATAAAATAAAACAAAACCAAAACCAAAAACCCACACACAAAAAAAAAAAAAAAGAAAAAAAAATCAAACAAACCAAGTGAAAGAAAAACACATAGTCATGCTGAAACACAAAAAAGACATTGCTTCCTTAACTGCAAACAAGGTTGAAATAGAAATAAGGGGAAAATGCAGATACTCATGATTATCTACCCAGTAAAAATTTCCTGCATTGAATGTGTATAGCAGCATGTATTTATCAGTCTGTTGAGTTACTTGCAAAAATCAGAGGTAGTATTGAATAGTGGGGTAATATTGCATCTGGTGCTGAAAGTGCTGCTTTGAATGAAAAGATGGAGAAATGCCACTGGCACAGAGGTGCTCAGTGAACCATCCTATGTCAGAATACATTGCCTAACGTAACACACGAGCTTAGCTGAGGTACATGGTGTTCATTCTTACATTGTGACTGATGAGTAATGAGGAAAGATTCAATTCTTTCAAAATACTGGTACAGGGCAAGTGGAATTAGTAGAAACTAAGCAAAAATCTGGATTATTTTTCTTCAGATAAATTTATGATTAATTTCTAGGTACCTTTCTGTATGTTTGAAAAGACTTTTATCAATAAAGACTTACTCATTAGTGGCATAAGAGTGGTGTCAGTCATTTTTGTTTCCATAGAAAACTCCTGGCTCTGAGAAGGCCAACTCCTTGGCTTCCTATTATCCAGATGGTAAGGTCTGTTCATTTGGTTTACTATTGCTTGTGCTGATATGTTTGTATCTATAACTATACAACGTATCTTTGTCTTTCTTCCCTTTTGCAAAATGAAAGTACCTTTCCATGTTGATTTCTTTCTTCTGATTACCAGCTGAATGAAATGAAAGATCAGCTGTCATTTTTTCCCCCAAAATAATAGTAAGTCTTAAAAAAAAAAAAAAAAAAAAATCAAGTACAAGTCTACAAGAAGGTTACAAAAGAAAAAGAATAGTATCTATCCCCTATCTTTGGTGTTCTAAAACAGGGAGTTTGCTAAGTAGGGAGTGGGTTGCTGGAAGTGTTGTGAGGCGTAAGTGTTACACACCCAGCCTTTCCTATTTCAATGCCCATTATAATGACTACATTACAAGTTTCTTGTTTATACGCAGTGCAGTGAATGACATAAACCTGATTTGGAGCTCTTCTTGACCCAGTCACCCTTACTTAGCAGATCAAACAAACTATTAGTAGGTTAGGAAAAAAGAAAACAGTAATTAAAAGTTGCATCGTTAATCTGTGTCCCCTTTGTGTTACAGCAGTTTTTCACTACACCTGGGACTGTGAAGGGATTACAAAGAAGATGATTAGTCAAATCCTTTTTAAGGTTATGTCATTTTTTTTTCCCCCAGGCAAAAGTGGAAAGACCATGGCAAGAGAAAGTAAGTGGTCAAGGCAGTGTCTTCTCCCTTCAAAAGACCCAACTGCTGATGAGGTAGAAATTGCATGGTGTGATCTCCTAGTCTTCTTCTGCAGATTCTTGTGAGGACGTTTCTTCAGTCTCTTCCTAGAAAACACAAATAGGAATGATAAATACCGTGGTGACCATGTATCTTAGGCTGCCAGTTCAGATGTCCCTCACACAGCTGACAATTACCTCTTGAGCTAATAAAATACCCTTTACAGGTCCTGTGACGTCTCAAGAAGTCACCTTGGGGAGGAAGAGAAGGTATCCTGCTCTCTGACCCCCCCACCTTGCCTTGCCAGTTTTTTCTTCTACTCCAAGAGACGTCAAGAAAAAGCATTCTGTATAATGCTTTGTCACGGGCCTCTTATGGCCAGCAGACATGGGCAGCAAGAAAATGGAAAGCATTTTGAGCACCTATCCAATCATAAGCAGCTGCTCTGGGAAGCTTTTTCCTCCTCATTGGCCCTAGTGCTGCTTCATGTTTGCCTTCAGCAAGCCTGACCAAATGTGATGTTCTTATTCTACTTTTTAAATGAATGTTCAGTACCTTTGAGGACATGGGTGGTGAACTGGGGGCAACCAACATTTCTAATAAAAGGGGCTATCAATGAAAAGCTGTTTTTTATCAAACACTGAACATCATCGCCTAAGACAGCACGTGAAAGAGATCTAGGAAGAAGAGGAATTCACCCCCTCAGCCAACTGAGACCTTTGAAGAATGACCAGCTTAAAGCAGCTTATAACAGTCTTCATACTTTAATAGATTTGATTTTCCACATGGCTTCATTTTGTCTGGGTGGCTAACTGACACAATTTATAACTCTCTTCCTTTCCCAGGCCACTACAGTACACCATTCAGCAAAGCTTGCCTTAAAGCTTGCCTGCCTTATATGACCAAACTTCCATTCATTAGTGTTTGAAACACCTCAGCTGTGAAGGGCTCCTAAATGCTACCATGTGTGACACTGCTGCAGAGGAGCAGCATCAAGGAAAAACACAGTGCTTTAATCATAGGCCACTGCTTACTGCAATCCCTTTTCAAAAGGTTTCAACCCCCCCCTGCACCTCCCTGCAAGAAAAGGCCAAAAAAAAGCTGTAAATCCAGGGAATAAACATAACTATAAATGAATGGATGACAGCTTAAAAAATATAACCATAGCAGCATCAAGCCATGCGATTTCACACTGGTTTTGTTTAGTCTGCTTTGGGTTATGGGGGAAAAGCAAAAAGCATGAAGGAAATGCTCCCCCCCTCTTCCTTTATGCCCCCACCCCTGCTAAAGCTTGGGCCTCAGATATTTAGGCTGGCAGGTTTATACCTCTTGACAAGGAAACAGGCCATGACCCTGGGGTACTCTCTTGAGCACAAAGAAAGATGTAGCGTGATCAAAGCCGTGGATAGAGCAGAGAGAGCAAAATCAAGTGTCAGCTGCCCTCTGACCTTGAATTTTCAATTCTTAAATTCCAGATGACACTGATCTATCGTACAGATGAATAACTTTTTCCTCACAACAACTACTGTCCACTTGTAGCTAGGTTATATTCACAGCACTGCAACAAAAATTATTCTCAACTCATGAAATGATCAAGCAAATTTTACTCTGTCTCTGGCAGCACTGGGGAAACTGAGCTCACACTCCATCGAATCCCATTAATGCATAATGCATTTTTCCTGTGCAGAACAGGACATTGCTACAACATTTCAGTCAAGAAGAAAAATAGTATTTTCAGGCACCTACCGGAGGGCTAATTTAGGCTGCATGTGGAAAGACACAGCAAAATATTGAAAAGTTGGTTTGAGCCTTGGTAATTCACAACTCAGAATGATCACTGCAAACCCCAGCTTTGCCTCCAAGCCAAGTATTTCAGTTAAAAAATCAGAACAGTGGGTTCTGTGCTCTTAACATAATACAGGTAGACGTGTTTTGGTATTTGATGATGATCACATGTTTAATTTCTTACAGCACTGTGGTCAGCCTCTGATTATCATTTCCTGGAAGACGGCAGCACACGTGTGGGTGCGGAGCGGCAGCTTTCTTTGTTTTATGCTTGGCTTGTCAGCAGACTACTGAAACCTGATGAAATCATTTTTCCATGAAGGTAGACTTCCGATCACAAAGTAAGAAGGATGGGGGAGAGGCAAAGTATGTGAAAGGACATACTTCAAAGCTCTACCAGGGTGGCCACAAGAGAGCTCTTTTTAGTTAAAAAGTTGTCCACTCTAGTGATTTTTACTATAAATCTCACAGTATTTTTTTTCCTAGTAACCCTTGCTGCAGTGACCAAGAACTAAGAATCCTTTCCTTCATACACTTATATGTGTTCATGTAATGAAGGATGCTTCTCTCACCTGCACATAATGTGCAAATATGTGTACCTGTAGTACTGGGAAGGACAAGAAACTAAAAATCAAGCTAACTCTCCCAAATATGTAAATAATAAGCTAATTATTAAAAAAATATTTGAGATTGACAGACTTCAAAATCACATCAGTGTTGGGAAATACTTTTTTCATGAAGAAAAGCTTCTCAAAGGAATGAGATTGTTCATTCCTTGCAAAAGCCTATGATACCTCAGTTGCAGATGAGTGGTTTTAAGCCAACCTATCGTGTAAGCTTCTTGTCAAGACACTGATGGAGACATGACTGCTGATCTGAAGCGCTTACAATTCAAACAAAGGGATACTACAAATCAGACATATGTGCAGGGAGGGACCCAAAGGAAGAAGTGAGTAGAGGTTCTGAAAGACAAAATACAGATGTATAATGCAGGAACAGAGAGGGGTTTTTTGCACTTGTGAAAAACTGGTTGCAAATATCTGAAGCTGTGCGGCTGGGATCCTCAACCCAACCTCTGCCTCTACAGCACCTGCCACCCCTGCACAAACACTTTCCGAAAGATGGAGGGTGGGGCAGGCATTTTGAAAACTGTGTAACCTTTGGAAGTTGAAAACCGGCTCTGTGCTGAATGACTTCAGCCAGAGATTCACTGAAGTGCTGGCACTGTCAGGGCGCTGGACACCTCGGGGAAGGAGGCTTACCAGTAGTAAGCAGCCTCCAGGCACTTTCAAGTCCTCACAGACCTGCCAAGGTTGATGGCACAGCCATGTGTCACAGTCCCTGAGTCAAAAGTTGAAGGAAGAACTGGGGCTGGAATGAAATACTTTTTAAGTCCAGATGTGCTTCCAATAAATTTGAAGAGAAGGAAAGCATGATCCTTAGAGCAGACATTAGAAATCCAAGTCACTCAAAGTGTGATAGCCATGTAGAGCATAAATTCAGCAACACCATCACAGGATGCACTCAGCCAAGAAGCAAAAGTTTCGGGTTACATTACAGCTTTAACTGAGATTATTCTCACTTCTTAGGTGCATTCACTTTAATTGTGGGGGCAGAATGGTGACATGTGTTAATTGACTATAAATGTGCATCGACCCAGTTTTGCCTTGAACTGCTACTTCCCAGGTTATTTGTTTTCTGCTGCAGCACACTAGTGAGAGGTTGGGCCAGCAGACTGCAAAAAGAAACCTGAGAAAGCTTCAAACCAGGCTGGATTTGGCTAACAGGGAAGCCACAGCCATGACGAGCTCAGGGAGCATAGGACAAATACTTTAAGAACAGGGTGAGTACTCATATCCATGGCTCAGGCTTTACTCCTGCTGCTATGACAATATCCCAGGTGACTTCCCATGCATCCATGTGTACATCCCCACACATGTATCTGCAAGGGCTGGCTGGCACAGGGACCTGCTGCAGTTTCCCTTGCCACATGCTGCCCTTGGTCACCCATGGGTCCCACATATGGGTATGTTTGTCCTGAGCTGCTACAGGACGTAGCATGATGTTGTATGACAAATGACACCGAGCCAGTTCCACCCTTAGCTGCCGTAACTGCCCTGTCCAGCAGGGATAGGGAGCTGGTGTCTCTCCCAAAACAGAGCTGCAAGGTGGCTTTCTCCAAAGCTCATAAAGGAGCCCTTTCCTGAGGGGCATCACTGGCAAGGGGCTGGCAGATGTGGACACCAACCTGGACCCTCATCTCTCACTGAGGCTGGCCTCCCAGAGGAGAGAAAGGACAACTACTTTGCAATGACTCACAGCAGGTATCTGCCCTCAGAAGGGCTACTCTGCAGAGGATTGGTATCACTGTTGTTAGCCCTGATTTAACGCTGGTGAAGGTAACAAAAAAGGAACAGGAGGCAGGACAGCAGGTTTCAGTTAGAAGTACTGTCTTCAGCCAGTGTGTTTATTTGGGCTAGTCAACACAGAATTTTAAAATATGACAAACTTGGTGGGATCTGGTTGCCTGAAGACAGCACCCAAGGCTGTTTTAGATGAGCTGGATATTTCATCTGGTAAGATAAGCCAGAAAGGTGCTGGTCTCCTGTATCATGCCCTCCTTCTCTGTGTGGATCCCTATGATCCCCTGAGACACCCAATGGCACAGAACAACTGTGTCAAGATGTGTGGACCTATGAACCCTCTCCAGAACTATGAAATTGAACCTCTGCTTTGAAAGTCTCTGCACTGTGGAAAAACAAACTGGTGCCAGACTTTTCAGTGCTGCCCAGCAACAGGATGAAGAGAAATGGCCATAAACTAAACCACAATAAGTTTCATCTCAACATGAGAAAGAACTTCATCACACTGAGGGTGGCAGAGCACTGGAACACTGGCTGCCCAGGGAGGTCATGGGGTCTCCCTCTCTGGAGACTTTCAAACCCCACCTGGACATGTTCCTGTGTCACCTGCTCTAGGTTACCCTGACTTGGAAGGGGGGTTGGACTGGAGGATCTCCAGAGCTGTCTTCCAACACAAATGACTCTATAATTCTGTGATTCATTGCTAAACCTCAAAGGTGGTACCATCCAGAATGGAGCTGTGCCACAAACAACTGTATTTCAACGTCAGCGTCTTTTCAGATCAAAGTCACCCCCTGATACCAAGAGACTTCTTTCCCACAACATCCTGTGCAGGTGAAATGTAACTCTACCTGCTGCCAAAGACCTCCATTTGGTGATCCAATTTGGCTGGTGCAGGCAATTTTTTCTGAAATTACAAGCAGCCAGTAGCATCCTAGTGGCCTGAAGAACAGACATACTTAGTTTGGTCATTGTATGTCCTCTGCATTATTTTTTTGGTGGACCCCCACAAACTGATAAAAACAAAACCTTGATGATTAAACAATTGTTGGGAGGAGCATTCCCCCCCCCCCCCCCCCCCCCCGCCGTAGGCAAGGTACCTGTGGCATTTTTGTAAATATGTTTGTTCTGTTCTAATATCCTGGGCAAAACTTCAAGGTTAAATGTCTTGACCCCATGAAACTCTCTAGCAATTCACTTTTTTCACCTTCTGCTCATGAATTTCTGACCTGCAGATTAAAAAAATTAAAACCCATTTTGAGATGAACTGCAGGATCACAGTAATGCTGCCTATGGAGCCCTTGAATTTGCTACAGCTTTTATTTTATAATGAAGTATTCGCTATTGGCACAGATTTTGCTGGCTGCTTTCTAAGCCCAAGAGGGTGTGCTTGAATAGATATGTCAAAAAGAACTGCTGACAAGAGCAACTTGCAAACTGTGGACCATTGTCTGCTGTTAACACGTCTGAAATCCCCTGGCATGCAAGCTAATATTTTCAGAGGAGTCCCTGAAATATAGGGATAGGAATAGATGGCTTCTAGAGCAGAGGCCAGGGCCCTGACACTGCCCAGCTGAGATGGTGCCATCCCGACTGCTCCACAGCCAAAGCACCAAGCTGCTTTAGAAATTCTTACAGCACTAACAGACACTCAGAGTAGGTTTGCCCTGTGTGAAGCTTAGGGTGGGATCCGCTTCTTTGAGCTCTGCACTCTCTGCTAAGCACACTAGTGAGCTCACTGACAGGTGTCACTCAGCAGTAAGGAAAAGTGCAACTTCAGAAGCTGGATTCAGGACTCAAATTGTTGCAGGTATACTTCACACATCACAATGAAAGGCTTTATTAGTGCAGAAGAGATCACCGTGACCATATACAGAAAAGGCCATACAACCCTTCCAACTGCTGGATTAAAAAATTATTTTAAGGAATTATTTCAGTATAGGAACTCTGTCTCTAAGCACATATAAGTCAACCAGACCACAAGCAAGCAATTTCCGTGCACTGCAGCTGCTAGCATGTTAGAAAGAGCACAAATTCTTTAGCTTTAGCCTAACAGGACAGACAAAAACTCTGGCTACAGAGCAGTTCTGAGACCCCCAGCCTTCTCCTACCACCGTTTGTGCAATCATTGACTAAGTCACGGGACAGCCCTGGGAGCAGTGAGCAGACAGGTTCCCCCCAAGGAAGTACAACTTTCAGTACTTTAATGACATTAAATATCAACAAAGAGACAAATACAGAGATGCAGCTGATGGGGCAGTTTGGGGTTGAGATGTAGGGACTGGAAACCAACATTCATGCTTTAAACGTGTAAGTTCCTATCAACTTGGCCTTTTAATAGCCCAATTTGTTATGTAAAGATGTTGGCCTTCAAAAGACCACATATCTGGCCACAGCATGATGGCACAGCAATATTTAGATACCAGCAATCAGCCTTGCTGAGCTGCTGCCTAACCTTCCCAATGCCCAAGAGCTTGCTGATGGGAATGTGCAGAGCTGCCTAACACTCTTGGGAGCAGTCTAAGGGCTATAAGGTGTATCCTAAAGATCAATTTGACTTAGTGATGTCCTCAAAGTTTTCACACTCAGGAAGGCAATGTATAACACACAGCAAAAATAAGACTTTTAAATTTTAATAAAATTGCATACATGTACGCAATAGCACTGGATTGCAAATTCACACATGAACTTGTTTTCAAATCCCCATGCTCTCTGATTTGAAGTAGGTATTCAAGATGAGTTTTCTACCCTCTAGGAAGAAGGCTCCCCCCTAAACTTTTGTGTATGGAAGATGCATCTTTCTTCTGTTAAAGTCAGTCCACTTTTATATAAACAATCAATTATTCTGTGAAAGAAAGGGAGTAGAGAAAATAAAGCCAAAACCTGATGCTCTCCTGCAGGTCACCAGCTTGTGGTTTTTTAGCTGAATAGTTAGTAAGCAAATTAAGTGTGTCCTCTCCTTTTACGGCTGGAATAGCACTGCTTGACTAGCAAAAAGGCTGCTCATGGGGATTACTGGATAATACCCATCCCCAGCTGCTGGAGGAAGTGCACTAGCTGAGGCAGCTGAGTGAAGTTGCTGGGGCTGTGCTGGGACTCAGCTGGTAGAGGTCAGAGAGAGTTAACCATCCTTACACACACAGAGACCACTTCTACAGATCCCCTTCCTCTGCTGGAGGAAGTATCTTGGCAGGCTTGGCCAAGTTTTGGTCCTTAAGCAAGAGGTTCAGATAACTGGAGAGGACCAAGACATTGCTTAGGAGGATTCCCACAGGACAGGACAGGACAGGACAAGAAAGGACATTCCTCTTTAAGTTAGAACAGCTTACTTAAAACATAGATTCTAGTCTATTCTTCCTGTTAGATTAAGGGGGAATAAAAACCATTTCTCCATCTCCTATCTTATCTCCAACTAGGAGAACTGTTTGATATAATGGAGTGATAATGAATCTCTCTGGTTACTTTGAGAGAAAGGGCTTATCTGACACAGGAGTTTTAAATCCAGGAGGGCTCACACTGAGAACTTCCAGAAACAGGACTTAATCTGACTGACATTTACTTAAAACCTAAAGGCAAACCTGCCTTAGGTTTTGCCTCTCAATTTCTCTTACAGATGATCTTGAATGAACCTCAGCTTTAGGTGCCCAAGGTTGCCATGGATTTTAAAGCAGTCCTGAAATTAACTCAGCAATGAGGTTCCTGCAAGGCAGCAAGTCACTCAGTGCCAAAGCCAGTGTGGCTGAAGCCTTTTGAAATGGAGACTCAGCTGTCTAAGTTACGTCAGGCCAGATTTCTTAAACGCGTTTTGGCATCTGACTACAGCAAGTGCCTTTTTGACCTAAGCAGGTCAAAACACTTTGAAAGAATCTGTTCCCCATGTGATTAAAAGGAGACTGAAAATCTTCAGCAAAATCTCAGTACTGGTCAGAATTTTACAGGAAACACCATTTAAAGTCTGCAGAGCAGAGACCTGAAGTGAAAATGGTGCTTGAAGCAATTGCGAGTGCTACGCAACACTGACAGTGATGTATTTTGTCTTGGAGAGCTTCAACTCCACAATATATAAACATTTCTGGTGGGAAGGAAATAAAATATTAAGAAAAAGAAGGCAGCGGTGCTGTTGGAAACATATACAATTGAGCTGAACTGACCCCAACTTTGAGAACCTGCTCTTACAAACCTCTTGTGGATGCTGTAAACTGGAGGAATGGTAAACTGCTCTGCATTCACAGACAAAATCCAGACTGGAGCATAAGGCAAGCAGAGGCTCTAATAATAGTCTCTAATCACTAATATTTGTGTCCATAATTAGATGAACGAAGATGGATGCCAACCTTAAAAACCCTTAGACTTGCCTAGTTCACTGAAATGCTGTGGGTGACTCTGTTAGCTCTGCTTTCTCGTGGCACTGGAGACGGAAAAGCCCAAAAGGATACTGGAGCCCACACAGGTAAGCCTGAGCGAATCTGCCTTCCTCTTGAGCCCTTGAGATACTTGAAACAGCACCAGTTTCTCTGCATATTTTATGCTGAGTGGCAGAGGAAGGATTACAGCAATGGTCTCCCAGAATAGGGTAGGGAAACACTACAGAGGCTTTGAAATGGAGGTCAAACCCACATCATTTACCTTTTGCTCCTCCCTCCCCCCCCCCACCAATATAAAGCATGAAGAGGAAAATAAAGTAAGGCCTGTTATATTTCTATTCTCTTTTTTTTCTCCCCCTAAAAACAACCACTTGTTACAGACAGGAAGCAACTGCCAAAAGTTGTTCACCTTCAATCCTTTATCACTTAAAATAACATTGCGGCTCTGACCACGAAGCCACTGGCAAGAGTAGTTTGGGAAGAGCTATCTATCTACAGTGATAAATAATAAAATAAAGCATCTTCCCTTTTGAATCCCAGCTGAGAGATTTTGCCAAGTGATCAAACTTGTCTGAACCTCGGAGCAGCAGCTTTGAAGTAATAAGAAAGAGATTGAAAACTTGCAGCCAAGAGCCGCACACACCTCATTAGGGTCCAGCCATGCGGGGAGGCCAAGCAGCAGCCGCCGGGCCCAGCCCCACGTCCCCGCTGGAAAGGGGCTGTGGGAAGGGGAGATAAAAGCGCCTTTCACAGTGGAAGTGCACTGGTGATGTTTTTACGAGCGCGAGCCCCAAGGCTGAGCGGCCTTGCCACGCTGCTGGTGCAGCGCAGGGTGCGTGGGCTCGGCCAGCCTCGTTCTCTGCGGTCTCCCCTGGCTTTTCTCATCCCTTGTTTTTTTGTTTCTGAAGGACTGAGTTTAACATCCAGGGCTCTACCTTGCCCTGGCCATTCTCAGAAAAGCCCTCCAAAATGAGAAACATATTTCTTAAAGATAGTGAGCCAGGCTCCCTGAGCTGGTTCAGCACAGTTCACATGAGACTTTCTAGTACAATTCAGAAAATCATTTTTTAACAACAACAACAACTATTACGACAATGCACCAAAACAAAAAACAAAACCAAAAAACAACCCCCCCCAACCAAATCAAAACAAAAACAATAAAGCTTAACAGACTTGTAAAATGCTTTTAAAAATGTCTGAAGATTTTGATCACGGATTTTGCCACACAGACACTGGCAAGGCTGCGTGCTTCCAGCAATGCAGAGTATTTAACTTAGAGAGCTGAAGTTCTGGGTTTAATTTTCAGTTTCAGACTAAACAGCAGGTCTGCAGTGAAAAGCAGGCGACAGCTCCTGAGCACAATGGGGCAATGGAAATGCTTCTCTTGCAAACTTTACTGATTGTGTAACCATGGAGCACCTCTTCGTGCAGACAAAAAAGCAAAATCAGAGAGGTTCATGTTGGTTTTAATAAACTTCCCCCATCCCTTCCCTTTTTTACTGCAAGAATTCAGCTGCTATTTTATTATGTAATGCTGCAGGCTAAAAATATATCCCTAATTTAAGCCACCTTGCCAATAAATCTACAAATATCAGGTAATCCGAAAAGGGTAGTTATGATTTAATGACATACTCTTCTTGTCATCTTAATATGTTCAACTCCTAAAGGATTTACAGTGATGCATTTAAAGGTTTTTTCAACTTCTTGAATATCTCACACTCTGAATCTGGTGGAAAGTGTGAGAAAGTTTGGTCCTCCTCAGTGCAATGACCCAACTTTTCTAGATCCATCTACGCAGCGATCCACAGGACAAAGCTCTTTATTTCTTGAAGTAAGAGAACCTGATTCAAAGTGACTGAGGGTCTCAAATTTAGTAGATACTGATGATTTCCTTTTGATTATAGAATCTTTTATGGGAATTTCTTTTCTGATTGAACACACATACATTCTGTAATCAAATCAGAGAAGGTATCCTGATGGAAATGTATGTTCAAAACATGTTTATTTTACAAGTGAGACAGATTTACTGCAATTTATACCTCAGTGTTAATCTATACTCCTTTCTAAATGTAAAAAAATACTAACGTAAATTATAGTTAATGCCTCACTATATAACAGTTCTCAGGAGACTACTGAAGTGATGTGTGAGCCCCCTAACTAACTGTAACTGTGTCTTTGCTGTTCTGAATTCAGCTTCCAGAATTTGCTTCAAAATAAGCCTGAGAATCAGGGAAGGGGAGGGGGTGGAAGCCATTCACTACCCTGAATCTGATATCTCCGGGGTCCTAGAGCTCACATGTTCTTTCCTTCCAGACTCAAGTCTGGTTTCAATGGAGCTCTCATTTTTCTTCCCACTAATCCTGCCGTGAGATCAACCATTGGTAACTCTGTGAGAAATTAAATACCAGGATGTGGGAAATCTGAGATCTGAATTCAAGCAGAATGTGGGTTCATTTATTTCTCTCCTTCTCTTTTCCCATGGTTGTTGTGTGGCAAATAACTCTTCAAACCTGAGATCAGAGATCGGCCCTGAATAATGTGACTACAATGACAGAGCAGAGGCAAAGCAAGAACTACACTGGCAATATTATATCCCTCTCTAACATAATCATTAGTCATTTCTAAAGAGAGATTTCAGCCAACGTTTTCTGAAAACATTCTGGAATTTCCAGAAATGCTTTACAGTGGGATCAGCAGCAGAACTTCATCACACTGATGCTCACCATCTGCTGGAGCAGACTTCATAAAAAATTTTAAAATTTCTTGGGATCCCAATGAAAAGAGAGGCAGTTTGCTATGATAATGTGAGTACTACAATGCCCAACAGTCAGGCAGTGGTTTTTAAGGGCTTTTTCCTTCCTCAGTGGGAGAAAAGAATATTTATTTATTTAGGTATGGATGAACTCAAGATGCTCACAAACACTAGTCTGTGCAAAGATTTAGATCCTTCATGCACTTTTTGGCAGAGTGCTGATGTCTGAAAACCACCTACATACTTCTGTAGCCTTCAACATGAAGTGCCTAGGACCATAATTCTCACTGCAAGGTCTACCATGAGGTTGTGATACTCCTATCTTCCTATTGTCTACTGTTATGGCAGTCGCATGCCAACAACACCCAATGAGCAATCAATGACCATGAACTCTGAATGTGCCCCCAAACTGCACCTTTTCTGTCATGGACAGTGCTTGTTGTCTGGGCTGCTTCACTCCTTCTCAGCACTAAGGAACAGTACAGTGAGAGCACGAATGGGAATTATATAGAATAGAAGCTCCACCAGGAAAAATTGTTTAAAAATGTCTATCACTATTGTTTCACACTGATTATGAATCCTTCACCTGAGTTGTCTTTTCTGAACTGCAAGAGAGGAAGCAAGCTCATGGGCTCAGCCTGTCCACCCTAGCCTTAATGTCTGGCACAGGTGTCACAAGCTGAGGGACTGCCCAGGGAGGCCAGATGTCACCCTGGGGTAGCATGGCAGCACTGACTTCAAGGAACTAAATTCACAAAATACCACAAGTGGCCCACAGAGTACAGTCAGAGTAGCTGAAAAAGTCTTCTTATTTTTCTATTCTAAGACTATTATTTTGGATGACGAGTGGACGTCATAAAATTTCCCAGATGCCAGGGAAAACCCAGAAAAAAAAATTGTCTTCTTATTGCTTCCTTCCATAACACGTTTAAATATGTTAATAAGGGCTGAGTATACTGCTCTTTTTCCTAGCCAAATTTATTAGTGCTGATGTGTGAAGACTGTAACTATCTATCTGAGCAAATTATTTAACAGACAAAACTGTATTTTCATTGACCTTAACTTTGATTCTGTTTGCGCTTACCTTATTACATATCCATCGCAGCATACTTAATCTATAAAATAAAATTTGCAGCTGAATTTATACGGTCCTGAATTAGAACAGCAAAGATAGAGCAATTTCCAAGAATGGTTACATAGGTTTGTTTCCCATGTTTTTCAGTGCAACAAATGAGCAAGGATACAAGTCTCAAATATCTGTAGTAATATTTAAGTCAGGGAATAAAGCATCTTTCAGTGGCTTCATCTGGATGTGGAGGGGGAACAACAATGCAGACCATTGAAAATGCAGAGCCCTTTATAAGAAGCTCAGGAACCAAGCTCTCACCAAAGAGCACCTTCCTCTTGTGCAGCCTTCTGCTCCTCATCTTTGCTAATTAGCATTTTGATTATTTTTATTACTGTAAGTCCACAGAGTGATGATGCTGGTAGTTTCAGCTTTCTGAGTATCAGACACTAAATATCTTAAAATAATCCTTATTTTCAAGGAGTAGCCACGTGCTGCTGAGAATCTTGTATGTCTTGTATGAAGTAAGATACCCAAGTGTTAGCAGCACTGACTCTTGCTACTCTTGAAAATCTCAGCCAAAATATGTAGCACGCGTATGCAAAGTAGCACTGTTTAATTTACTCCTGACAGGCACTTTTTTAAACACTGCTCAGCTATGCTCCTCAACGGTGTTTCCCAAGTACACACCACAACCCCTTCTCTTCTGGCTATTATTAGTGAGACTTCAGTTCGTGTCAAATCAGAGCCAAGTTCTGAACTGCATGGAGTACCTCCCGAAACACCATTTGTGGCCACAGCCATGGGGTCAAACACAAAGCTACCCTGCCCACAGATGTTGCCTGACCACCTCAGGCTTCTTCCACAAGCAAGGAGAGGGGAGGGAAGAGGTAGGGAGAAGTTGAAGAGGAGCATTGCTGGCTTAGGGAAATCTTTCAGCTCACCCCTGCATCTGCTAGCCTTCCACCACCAACTGCAACACCTATTCCATGTGCTATGCAAGGAGTGGCTCAACAGCCATAGTCCCTGAAGTTTTACATTCCTGCTTTTAGGGTCAGGTCTTGCCCAGCACACTGGAAAAAGAGCAGAGACCTGAAAGCGTGTCTGTGTTGAATGGGCAAATGTTTGACCAGCACTGCATTCAGAAAGCTGCTTCCTGCCCTAGAGTCTGCCTCAGGGAAATAAATGTGTGTTCGAGCTGTCAGCAATCCATTATTGCTCTTGTTCAGAGATGAAGGCTCCTCCTGTGTCAAATTAAGTCACAGCACTCCTGCTCTCTGATTGACTCATAAACTGGCTGACAAGGACATGACATCTTCAAGTGGCACATTGCAGCAGGCAAGACTGAATCCCCGAGACTGTCCTTCACAAGCCAGGAAGAAACAAATATCTTGCTAAATCTGATTCCCTTTTTGTCACAATCATCAGATTATAAGTGTGTGCACTTAGACAACTCCCTTGTGCAAGAAGGGAGCATCAGTACCTCAGTTTTAGTGGAAGGGGAATCAAGACACTGTGAGACTTGCCCAAAATGGAACTTGCACAGCACAGTTCTCAGAAATAAGGGTTTCAAAGGGAGCTGTGCTGTCCTGGCACAGTGCTGACTGGGGCACCTCTGTTCCTTAGGCACTGCATGGGGCACAGTGCAGGCACACTAGCCTGCCCTGTGGACCACAGCTGCATTAAGCAAAGGGATGTATAACTCAGTCAGTATTTACTGTCAGAATTACGTGTATGAATTTAACAGATCTGTGGACTCAATCAAAACAAATCATGTTTCTCTTGCTTGATCACTCAGGCTCTTTGACCTTCAAATCCTGAGCTGCACTGTGTCTCAGGTTTAGGGAGCAGCACTAGGAACACTTCTCTCCTGCTAGCCTGCAGAGCTTGCTAGGATAGGAAATGGGGCTGCTGCTGAGGTATTTCCAACTTCTGAGTCTTTAAAAGTGACTGAATACCTGAATATACTCCTATCTTGAAGAGGTTTTTTTAATCCATTGATGAATTTGTTTAATTTATTTACAGCCAAATTTCTGGAAGTAGACATCTCAAAAATGTTCCTCTATCATAGCTATGTAGTAAATGACAATCACATATATTTAAAACCTTAGCTACCTCAGTCTTACACTGATTCAGGTGTTCAGGCATAGCATAATTGAATTACATTATTCAGAGTCTATTCAGAAGTTATGTCATGTAAGTAAGAAAATATTTTCTTTCAGATATACCTGACCTCCCCTTCTAGCCACCATTCTTTAGCCCAGGCTAGTACTTCATCTGTTCATTGAAGCAGTAATTGCAACTTCTATATTTTCTCACAGATTCTTTTTCTTATTTTATTTCAAAAAACAGCTTTTTTTTTTTTTAAGTCATCAAATTATTCAGTGTCCCCTGTCATAATAAACGCCTTATAAAATAAAAAAGAAGATTGAATATGTCTTCCTTTGGAAACCATACCAGTTTCCACCATTTTGCCTTGAAAAGAGAAAGAAGGTAAGGATGTTAAGCCCAGTACCCTCTATGAAATTCCATTTACTTCATCTACGAAGAAAACTAGAGACTTTCCTTATTTCCCATAAGCCACAATACATGTTTGCTCAGCATGTGTTCACATGGTACCAAGAGCACACAGTACATTAGAGGGTGTTCTGGAGTGGCCTGTGTAACAGGTACACATTTATCCTGTGCTAAAGTACAAAATTCCACATGTCACTGGAAAAGAGTTTTACCTCTCCAGGATATGACTTTTTGGGAGTTCTCCTGGGAACTTTCTGGCTCTCCATATCAATAAACACAGAAAAATTCCATGAGACAAAACATAGCTTGCTGAATGCACTGGAAAGAGCAATGACACCCCAGGGCACCCAGTCAACTTCCAGAGCAGAGATTATTCAGTATTTCTACAGTCAAGGCTCAGTTGACCAAGACTGCAACATTGCTGGGTTCGCAGGACACAGGGTGGCCTTGGACAATGGCACTCACTCTCTCGGATGTGTCTGTGCACCTGCTTGGTGCCATCCTGTCTGTGAACTGGAAGCTTCTTTCCAACCTGAAAAAGTGGATTTCCGGAGTATTCCTACCACATTTCTGCCTGCCATTTCCCAGAAGGGAAAAGGATGATTTCACATATGGTGGCTAGCAGATACACAGAATGCCTGAAGCTTGTGTAAGTGCAGTTTTATTATGTGGCTGCAGGGCCTGTGTGTATGATACTTCTAGCATTTACTGTGTCCTACACTGAGTAGACATATGCAATAGATGCAACCTAAGGTGTGTGTGTGTGTATATATATATATATATATATATATATATATATTTGATGATTCACATGCATAACTTTATTGATACAGACACTGAGAAATGAGTAGCAGGATAAAATGTAGGAAATCCAGATCTTCTTTCTGTACAAAAAAAGACTACACTTTTTAGTGTTTATTCTTGTTGGATTTGGTTTTTTTTGGGCATTGTTTTAAAAACTACTACATTTAGCATTAGGTAGGGAAGTATGCTTCACTTGTTCTTTTGGTATACGTTTTGCTGTACACTTTCTTGTGTACACTATGTTCTATGTATACTTTATGTGTACTCTTCTGACTGATACACTTTTATTCTGATTTACACACTGTCTTTCTGACTGGTATGCTGTCTTTCAGACTCAGATACAAAGGATTTCCAAGGATTTGAGATTTTAAGAGAGATAATAAAATTTTCAAAGCGCTGTTCTATGTTCACTATATGTCTTTTCTGCAGAAATGATAAAAAAAACCCCAAATGTCCTGTTTCCAGAAAATTTTGATTGCTTTCATTGTGTTTTCCTAAAAGCATCTATTTCCTTCATATTACTTTTGAGTGTAACTCCCCCATATGGCTGAATCAACAGCTGCTACAAATTGCTTAAAAATGAGGAAATGAGGAAATTTCTGTTTGGACTGTGTACTTGCACACCTCGGTAAAAATATTACTATGTCATGACTGTAAGATCCGGCTTTAGAGACAGAGCAGATTTCAAAGAGTCTTCTTTTGAGGTTTAGGCAAATATCTATGTGAAAGTGCTAAACTTACCAATATCACGCAGTTATGCTGGCTCTTTCCTTCATTTCCCCAATGAAGTGTGAGAGTATGCATCAGTGATCATCACAAAGATGTGAACAGACCACTGCACTCAAAGCTTTATATTAAGGACATGGGTGTGTAGATTTCCAGTGGGTTTTACTGCTGCTATTTACTCTCTGTGTGATGGTAAATCCTCAGAGCTCTGGCAAAGTTTAAAGATATTGCAGTAGTTTACATAAGCATCTGTACGGCCCTAAACTGGACAGCTGATATCCATGAAGAGATTTAGAGCATGGCAGTGCCCTGCATGATGCTTAAAATCTGGGAGATGGTGATAGGAACAGAGCTGTTATTTGCAAAATGAGAATTTTATCTGGTCTTACTGCTTCTGTACTTTTAAAAGTGACACAAACCCAAGAGACATACTTGCTAGCAGCAATAAAAAGAGTAAGAGTGATGTAAACTAACACTCATAGAAATCTTTCAGAATACACGTGAAATTCAAAGCACAGGAGACCACTCAGGGACTAAGCCTGAGCAAGAGTTTCTGCCACTTTCACCAAGGCAGGATCACCATCAACCAGTAGGTCTTGACTGTAACCTCTCACACTCCCCACCAATGAAGAAAGTATACATTTCTAACTTAATCCAGACTGCCACATGGTAAAGCCATCTGGGAGGATATTTTGAAGGAAACAGATGGAAAAGGAAGAGATTCTTCTGAATGTAGTATAAGATTTACATTATCCTCCATGAACTTCCATGTAGCCCCATGTTTATATAATTTATCACTATTTCCTTAGCTCAGATTAGAAAGCCTGCATGAGCTCATGTTCTTGTTAATTCTGAGTCTGAACCTCCCTACTTTAAAGAGAAACTAGGTACTATAAAAAGAAATCAGAGAAAGACCTGAGGGAAATCCAGCAGCAAGAAGTTCTTGATCATCCCATGAATTACACTGTTTTACCTCTCCTGTCAGCCTCAGGAAGACACTGTCCTGAGCATTTGCTCATAGTGATAAATTTGTGTTCTTTGCCATGCACCTATACAGCAAAACTGCAATGGTGTGGTACTGCAAATGTGAGAGTGGGGCCTGTTAAAACCAGGAAGGGCTGAAGATAAGTTCAGTGATCTCACTGAACATCCCTTCATCTAAAGATTAAAACCAGAAATGTTGTCTGTGTAAAGACATGGCATATAAATAATTTAAGGTGTTCTTTCACTATTCACTTGTGGCAACTGGAGAGATCTAAACAGCCTTCTCCTTCATGTATTCTTCTGTGGCTCCTCACTATCTGCTTCTAAACACTTCCACTACTAATGGGAACGTCAAAGGGCTTTCTTTTCTCTGCCTCGCTCTTCGTCTCTGCCTACAGAGACGCTGCTGAGCACCACTGCAGCAGCAGTGGCATCCAGCTGGTTGACACACGCTACAGCATCCCTACCAGAATCACTGCTTCAGCAAACGGTCAGGAAAATCCGTATGGGGAATGCTAGTGCTTCAGTTCAAATGCCTACATCATTTGGCCATCAATTAAATCTGTCATTAATTTGTTCTGCTACAAAACAACAGAGTCCGGGTCCCCTCTTTGTCCTCCTACAACCCAGCCCAGCTTCAGTCCCAGATATTTCTTCCTCTCGCACCAGGGCTGCACATGGTTATTGTGCAAACAAAACACTTGCAGGAGTCAATGCCTGGGCAGCTTGGAAACCTGGCAGCACCACAAGGCTATTGGCAGCAATGCCTCCTGCTAGGCTAGGCTACAGCCATCAGCTCCAGACCCCTTCTTCCTGCTGACCTCAGTGGGATTGAGCTCTGATGTGTACCAGAGGAAAAAGCAACATGAGCAGCCGCCTGGGAGTCTCTGCCTCCTGGATTTGTCTCCTCTCTGCAGCAGGGCTTAGCCTCCCTGTCACTCAGGTGCCACACAAGGGAGAGCTGGCTTTGTGCCACCAACAGGTTTACGACCATGTTGTAGTAGGAATAGCCTGATTGTAGGAGTAACACTTGAAGGATATAAGCAAGACATGGAGAGGAAATCTCTTCTATTAGAACAGCCTGGTGTGTTCTGAATTGTGTGGTGTAGTCAGACCATACACAGAAAGTCACTGGGGACTTAGGCTGTTTTTTGCATAAGCTGGCCTAACAAAAGACATTACCTCCCCTTGCAAAACTTAACCTTACTTGAAAATACTATTACATTCATCCTGTGTGTTACTTCTACCACTCAGAGACATTATTAGCTGTGCCATGGATTCATCATTCAACTGTATTGGTTTCTTTTGTAGAAATCTGATTCCTGCACATGCTTTGGAGAGTCACATCATTTTACCCCTTCAACTCATAGCTAGGATGTTTTCTGTTTCATATGTTCCTGATTCAGATTACAGTTGATATAATGGCAATGTACACTGCATAATAATGTATTAGAACTGTAAGGTGGAAAAATTGAAGTATTATTCCTTTCTAAAAGCAGACCTCTTTCCAGAAGAGCAATGGACTCTTGACATAGCAATCATTCATGTACATGAAGGTACAGCAGCACAGCCCATGGACTCTGCTGAGCAGTTATGGACTTGCTCCCATGCCCAGAGGTTTTCCTCTGTTAGTGCACATATAACAAAGCGTCAGAGTTAGGTTCTTGGGGTTTTTAACACAGGGCAGGCTGGGAAAGGAAAATGAAGTGGATTCTAACAGCAGTGTTTGACTGGTTTCATGAAACCTTGTGGCTAGCATTTTTTTTTAAAGTGTCAAAAAAGAATAATACTACCCAACACAAGCAGTTCCAATGTGTTAGTCTTTATGACGGATCCAATCTGGTTACCAAGTTCAGCCTATTATATTTTGTGGATTTACAGAATCCTTTAGTGTAACAATGCAGAGCAATGCAGAGTCCTCAGGCAGTGCAAAGGAGAGCTGCTTTATTGCAGAAACCAAGCCTTTTTAAGCAGGCAGCCGGTTATTAGTTTACACAGTTTTAAGGCAGAACAAGCCAAGCTCACCAACCACCATACAGCACGACATGGACATGCAGCCATCACACAGCACGCCTCTCACATCTCTCACATCTCTACCCCTATTCCAGCTGAGTCACTCTCCCATAGTTCCCTTCTACTTAGCCTAAGTAACAGGCCTGAGCCATGATTTCACAAAGGCCCTTATCTTATAAGGCTTTACAGATATGCAGCACTAAGAAAAGCAGGGATGGGTTTCATGCATATGCCCCTCCTTGCTGTAATGCAGTTCCCACCTATCCACATTCAAGACGCAGAGAGATATTTCTTATGTGCTGGACTCACACCACAGAAGAGTGCATGTGTGTCTGCATTACCACTGCAAGGTTACCAATGCAGAAGGAGGACAATTCTGAGCACTGTCCCCTGCTTCCTCCTCTCTTTCCCAAGGGCCACTGCATGACTTGTTCTGGTGGTTGTGCCCGGCAAGCCAAGAGCTGTCCTCCAGCTCATGAGATTAATGCATTTAACTTCTTTCTTTACAGTGAAAGAGGCCAGTTGAAATACTGAAAAATTATTTCACTTAAAAGTAGTCTAAACAATTTAAATTAGTTTTTCTTACCTGAGCAGGCTTCTTTTGAACCACTTGTTGAGGCTGAAAAGTAAAACAAAGGCAAAGTGAGAAACAAAATTAAGTGAGAGCAGTTAACTGTGATTTTATGAGTGCTAGGAAAAGTATTTTCAGCAATAGAAATAAAAAACAGGAAAAGCCCACAGTCAGAAATGGAGAGATAAACATACCCAACTCTCACACCCAGCCTCTCCTATACCTATCTACAACTTTGCTCTGAAGTAGTTCATGTTACTGTGGATGAAGAGCAGTATGTTAAGTTAATTAAAACCGAAGTGAAATCTAACTTAGCATGTTCCATCTTTGGCTCTTCTGTGGTACTGCTGCCTTAACTCATCAGACCATGAGAGTGACCTGATTTTATAAAGAGATTTTGTTGCCTCCACTGTTGCTGCTCTCTTACATTCTCAGCTGTGAGTGGAGTGTCCTGCTGTGCGAAATCCCTCCCTATTCATCACGAGCAGAGTCAAAGCTCAGACAGAGAGCTGAAGGACACACAACCCCATTCCTGAGCCACTTGACCAAAGCCACCCCTGCCAAAACCAAGGAGACTGGGATGGACAGTGGTTCCAGCCCTTGGTTCCAGCCCTCGTGAGTTCTGGTTTGAGACTTTCAGCTGCATGAAGCTGATGCTGTGCTGACCCTTGCAAGCCTATTTGTGTGATTACAGGGACGTCCATCACTGGCCAGGCTGTGTGTGTCCACCTGCCTATGCAGGACCTGGTGGGACCACCATGGGTTCTCAGCGAGTCTCCCCTGGCTGGTCCCACCCAGGACTAGGAAACACAGTCCTCACATGAGTCAGGAGACCCACCAAGGTGCCAGCGTGCTTCATCCCCACCCGGAAGAAGAGGAGCACCAATTAATACAGACACGCTTAAAATACACCAGCGCTGCCCAGATGATGCGATGACCCTTGTGGGTGCTAGGAGCAGCATGGAACAATAAGGCCACAGATAAAGGATGAAATCCTGAAACAGAAACAACAAAAAGGCTTTTCTTACTTCAGTGGGACAAAGTTGCTGCCTACCTCTCTCCCTCCCCCGGACATTCTGTTTTTTAAGTCTATGAATTGCACCCAATGATTTTCTTCCTGCCCTTCCTTCCTGCTTTTTCCTAATCCCAGCCATGACTTTAGTGCCTTGCTTGGGCAGAAGCCAACATGCCATCCCTCTGCATGGCCAAAAACCTAATTTTCACGACAGTGTAGTAGGAAATAACTGGAATATTTCTGAATAAGCAGTTTAGTGTAACTGGCCTTTCAGAGCAATATTTCAGTGGGAAGGATCAATGAAAATGTAAATTAAATGTAACTGATTAAATTCGGCTGCCAACCACAAGTGTCCCATTTTAACAAGAGATGCTTTGTTTATTTTCAGTCTTTTTCTAACTCAGTGGAACCCTACTGCTGTTATATTTTTCTATGTAACTGTCTCCAAGTTCTGCTCTCAAATAAATATGAGAGGAAAAAAACTACCTGATGACTGGGTCTGTCTTTAAACTTCAGGGTGTTTTCCTGAACTTTCCTTTTCCATTAAATTCCCTTGCAATGGAGAAACTATTATCAAGGCACACATTTTATTGATGCTTTCTCCAGGTGGACTGCAGGCCCTGAACTCATTAATAGACATTTGCTGCTCTTGGACAAAGGAATGATTTGTTTTAAAGGAATCTCTCATAATTATAGAACTCATTGAGCTCTTCTGTAATCTGTCAAATTTATTTTTCACTTTATTTTCTTTTTTTTTTTGCCTGTTGATTACACCTGTACATGTGTCTACTCCCAAACCACATGAAATCCACAGACATTTTTAGAGGTTTACTGTTTTCTCCAGCTCAGAAATCCCCATATATTTTTGGCCGTGCACTCTATGTTCATGTGACTCTCACTCACTGTAACTCAATGAAATCTTCTGAAAGAGCTGCCAACTCACCATATTTTCCATGAATTAGGTCCTGACACTTCAATGAGAGGAAAGACAATGTCTGAAACAAGGCCAGCTCTGGCTTTCTGCCTAGTATGTGTCACAGTAATTCTACCAGCTGCCCTTCTACACAGCAGTTCATACTTTTCAGACCACCAAAAAGCCCCTTGAATACTTTCAGTGATAGCTGGGGCTTGAGCTGCCAGCATGTTTTCCCACCCTCTGGCACCCAGTGGCTTTGGACTGGACCTTTAAAGTTTTTTTTTGCATGTGTTTGTTTTGTTTTGCTATTTTTATGAATGGCTTCCACAGGGAACTCTGACTCCAGCACAACCCTATCCAGCCATTCATAAAAAGCAGAGGGAAAATATTGTACTTTGCCCAGTTGGAAACTGTCTCTGATACTGACCAAGGCTTTCAAGAATTTTAGTCATTCAAGACCTTTGCTATGGCAGCGCTTCATGTGGAGAGCTCCTTGGCAGTGCTGGCTCACTGACGGCTAGGCTTCCCCTGGACCTGGGGTCTGGAGTTCAGCATATGTTGTGCTTGCTGCCTTAAATGGAAGAGGTTTAGCTATGCAAGCCCAGGAGCAGGGCTCAGTCCCTCAGCCAGTGTTAGTGGCATGCACACTGACACGCTGGGAGCCGTGCCCACTCATGTCACTCGGAGGGCTCCGGCTTGCGGCAGCTGAATCACTGCAAGTGCCAGTTTTCAAAGGCATCGCTTCCCACGCCTCAGCCTGGCTGAGCGGGACTGGGGCTGGACATATAAATCCTGTAAGGCCCACTCCTGTGAGGACTAGTGCCTGCTGACTCACAGCACCCTGACCAGAAGAACTGAGGTGCTCAGGAATAACAAGAAATTTCCCAAGCACCTCTTTAATTTCTTTAACTGTTGCGGATGTGATGCCTTTGGAACCATTTTGACACACTGTAGATACTACTGCTTCAACTTGCTAAACTTTGTGTTTACTACATTAAAAGATCTTTTCAGGGCTTTGAAAGTGACACCCCTGATTTACAAGTGTTGCATCTGCATGTTCAATTATCTGGAAAGAAAGACAATCTGCCTTAGTTATGGAAAAGACTGGAACTATTTGATAGCCATGGACAAGAGACTTCAAATAGGTGCTCTGGGGCAAAATAAAGTTGTAAGCAAGAAAGGAGAGCTCTGAAATATTATGTATTGTCCCTACTTGGAGCCTGCAGAGAAAGAAGGCAGAACTTCTACTCTGTCAGAGGCTCTCTCACTTATGTTACCCATCTTAAGAGGAGATTTGTGCAACACAGTGCTTTCACATTTCATTTTTATCCCAAGTTTGAAGAACAGCTATTGTACACTGCATGTACATCAGCTGACGTTCCAAACACTCGAAAGCAAACTTCAGCGTTTTTTACATCATATGCAAGTACAAGTCAACACTAGATATCTTTTTAAAATACGTATGAAACAGAAAGAACAAGCTACAGTGCTGGAAAAATCCTATGACAAGGTCATTTAAATGTCTATAAAACAAGAACAAATCCAAAATGCAGCAGTATTTCTTTTGCCATGCTTAAAATATGGTGTACGTGAGCTAAGGCAGAAGATAATAATTTAAAACTTGACGATTATATTCCTAACTTTGAAGAGGAAAAACCCCACAAAATGCCTGAAAAGGAGAATACACAAAATTTTGATGGTTTTATCTTTCCTGTAAGTTTTAAATGTTAAAAGCCCAACTGTTTATCTTCTACACTTCTTCCACTCCTCCTCAGTCACACATCCCTCATTTTGTTTTCTTATTTTCAAATTCTGTTGATTTGCTTTATGACAATATCATACATATATCCTTACAGCTCATACTGGTCAAACAATTTCTTTGCTTTCTACACGAGAACAAAAGAGCAACCTCATGTGATCAGTTCATATTCATCTTGTACCAGCAGTCTAAAGTTGTATCAAGTTCAATTTGTCACACTTATCATTCACAGAAGTACTTCTTACCCTGTGACTTTTCCTAGTGTTACAAAGCTAAGGAAGGAAAATGGAAAGTTAAGGGTAAATCTTTATCTTAGTATGAGCAATGCTGGAACACATTTTTAATAATCAGAAATAAAAGCATTGGTTTGAATGCAAATCGTCCCCTGACTGCTATGCCTGAAGCTCCAGGGGCAAGCTGCACATACACAGTGCTCTTAGATTTTCTGTTTGTGTCTTCCTCTTCAAACTGAGTGGTATGAAAATATCTGATTGATGCTTATTGGCAAGAGTGATGCTTTGTTTTTTTGCAACAGGTTGACATAGATAAGAGATTTGCATGGAGGTAGTTCTGCTGGGGAGACTAAATGGCCATGATGGAAACTAATACCCAGTTAGGATGACATTTATAGTGCTGACAGCTCTGTGTTATGCAGAGATCATTAAAATAATTTCACAGGTCATCCAAACACTTGTAGTTCTAAATTAAAAGATGAGTAAAACCATATTTTGTCTTTTTGTCTACATACCCTTGAAAAATCAGGAAGTTCATTTTATACCAGTTGAAACCAATATAATCCAAAATAAATCATGCCTTACAAGCAGTTCCATATGACAGCAGAGTAACTACCATTCTGCCCTACAAGCTTTAATTGGTTTGAGTCCAGCCTTTCTTCCCTCTTCCAGCACAGAATGATACAGTGCTGGGACCAGTGGCCCACACAGCCTGCCAGGAAACCCTCACCTTCCAGCAAAAGCCACTTGCAGCTTCCTGCATCAGCAGAAATCTTCCTGAAATTGCATGAGACGATGTGCCTGCCATTCACTCCTCAGGCCCAGGTATGCTCATGGCTTGCTTTAGTAATAATCTCCCTCTTGAGGCAGTAGCAGAACTGCTTTTTTATCCCATAAGCAGTGAGGGGACTTGTGTTTGGAAGTACAGGTCATGAATTCTCCTGCCTCCATCACGTTTGCAGTCAACTGGCAACTGTAGTGCCTGTGTATGCACACTGCTGTGGGTCATTAGAATCTAACAGCAAAACCATCTGGCCCTTAGAGTTCAAAGGAGATTTCACAGTTCTCTGTACAGTCTCATAAATGAGGCTAATAGTAATCTGTGGAGAATTCTGACAAAATCTGTGAAACTATTCTTTATTTTCTATCCTACTTGGCATTCCTCTGAGTTTTTAATACAAAGTCAAATAATTGCAAAAATATTTATTGGCTTTTAAACTGACCTTCCCTGACTGATGCTAGAAGTCTGCAACATGTCAGAAACTGCACCAGTTAGTCGATGATAAAGAGTATTTCTATTCTGCTTATTGGGGAGAACAGAGAGCATCAAAGTTTTCCAAGTACACAGAGTGACTTTTAATAGTTATTTGACTGGCATAAAAAATTTATATTTAATTTGGCAAATCAAAGCACACTGCTTCAAATGACTTTTGGTCGTCTTAAAGTTCAGGCAGTGGCACTTATATACAGTTACGTATGTATATATCCAATGGAAATCAAGAAACTGACTTCATCAGGGTGAGGATTTCATATATTTTGTTTACAGAAAGCTACCTCTAATATAAACTATCTGTAAGCTGCTTCATTTGGAATGGTTTTACGTCCTGGGAGGAATAAAACAGTGACAGAAATGTATTTAAAAATCCAATCCTGTTTTCTTTTATGCTCACATAATCCATTATTTCTCAGTTGCTTTGACCCAACCTTACTCCCACTATTACAGATCTTAACAAGTACAAATTTAATAGTAAGAACAGGAAGGGAAAACCCATTATTTTTATTCATCTCCTAGCTAAATAGTTAGTTCAAGAACAACAATATTCCAGTGATTTTATCAAGGATATAATCAAAATTCAAAGCACAGTAGCGGTTACTTCAGTGTTCTTCATAGATGTTCCTAAGTTTTATAATGTTTCAGCCTGCATTAGTTACATTTCCATAAAATATTTAGGGCAGTGCAGCCTACAAAATATCCATTTAATGGGCCTTGTATCTGTGTTTCAATACAATAAGCAAAGTTTAAATTGGTGTTCTCATTTAAAATCGATACAAAAGTATCTGCTGTTGCTGACTGCTCTTCTTCAGAGTCACTGCTGCTCTGTGGGATTTCCCTGTTACTTCATTATCATCTGTCACACACTTGATAAGCTTTCCTGATGCATTTTGCTTAAGTTTAGTTTGGCACCCTGTGCATTTTGCTGCTAAAATATTGAGAAGTATTTTCTGTCTCAGTATAATTCTAGCACACAGTTCAGCACTGAGGTTTTCCTTGATATACACCTAAGGAAACATGAGCTGTCTCTTTTGTCTGGCAAACGTCACATGTGTCTATTTATAACTCCCTACACAGACAGACTATTGAGAAAGCCAGAGGGGAGGTTTCAGTCATTCTCAGCAATAGCACAAAGAAAAAACCTTACATTTCAGTAGACAGAAATAAATTATAAGTTATTTGCAAAGAAACCAAGCCCTCATTATTCAGGGATAAACTGATCGGAAATGACTTAGCTGTATACCTTGCAGACCTGCCCAGACAAGTAACTATTGTGTGCAACCGTTTATCTCCAGACTATCTTGTCTGTTTGGATACAGCAACCCTTGTGTTCACCAAGCGTTTCTCTTGGCCCATGTGGAAGTGATTTTTGGTCACTGCCAAACAGGCTAGATTTGAATTGATGACCTAGAGATGGAAAGCACTGTTTCACATTACAATCTGGTTCCAACTTGGGTTTTAGAGTCTTCTCTCTCTTCTTGCCCAGGCACCTCCCGCCACACAGACCAAAACCCCAGGGCACTTTCTGCTGCAGAGGTCATTCCCACTGGAACCACTGCATGGAGCTGATTAGAGCTGCAGGACTGCCAGCAGTGGAGTCAGCTCTGGATCTGACTGCCAGGAGCTCCCGAATACTCTTGACCTTTGCATTTATCTCCAGTGAAGTTACAGAGTAAACAGCATAGGGAAATCCCAAACAAGCCAACCTGCTGAAAAATCCACTGCTGTTTGGAAAGTGAATTCTGAACTTCAGTGTTTTCGCTCAAAATGTAATTGTTGACAGGTTACATTTCCCTTTATGGCCTCTGATGTTCACTCTTCTCCATTTTAAGGTCTCAAAGACATAAACTCACTCAGCAACGGTGTCCTTGTGTCATTTAGAAACCTGAAATATGTGCAGCCCATTTTCCATGTAGGCTTAGATACAAACAATCAAATTAATTTCCAGGCCTATGAAAGCTTCTGCTAACAACAGGTCCAAGCCTAGAAACAGGAACGGACAAAGAACTGGCAGTGACTGAAAACAAAACGTAAATTCCTCCACTGGGCAGACCTGGGACTACAGCAGTGTCCCAGCAGTATCAGGTGGCAACTGTCCCATGCTGTGCACCTCACCATGGCAATGATGCAATGACCATGTCACAGCCCAGACCTGTGCTCCTCCTCAAAAAGGAGAATACTAATGAAAATACAGTAAGCACTTCCCCTGGCCTCGAGCACCTTCACCACTCTGGAAAGGCAGCCATTCAAGCTACCTTGAAGGCTGTGAGATTTGAGCCAAGCAGTCTGTGACCTCCCTTGGGTATTTCCCAGTGGCAGACTTCGGCATGTCTCCAGTTTAGCTGCATACTACAAGAACTGCTGCCTCCACAGATTTATGCTTCTTGCTTTAGTGAGACACATCTCAGCCAGAGCAGGACAGCATCAGAGTGGGCATTGTGGGCAGGCAGGTGCAGCAGACTGTGATCAGCCTAGGAAACCTTCAGACTTCACCAACAGGAGAAAGCAACCCAGTCCAGGTCCTCTGACTGGCCTGTATCTATACCACCTTTCCTCCAGACTGCCTAGGAGGAAGAGTCCTGGGTTGTGCTGCTTCCTTATCCACACCTGGTACGTGGCAGAGGACAAGATGGTGAAGGACAGCAAGCTCCCAGCTGCACAGCACAGACAATTGCAGGGCAGTGCTTGAGGCTGTCTGTGTTCAGGCACTGTTCAGCTCACTGAGCACAGACACAGCACTGGGTACTGCTAGGAAGAGTGATCTGCCCCCTCATCTGCACAAGCTGGGGTAAGGACACAAGGGATTAAAATCAGCCATTTTTGCACAGCCATTTCTAGTCATTCAGGGATATAAAGCATCTTGTAGAGAACTTATGTGGTCAGCCTCAGGCACAGCCCTCAGCTCCTGCAGTAGCTTCCCCTTCCCATTCAGCCCATTGCCTCCCTGACCTCCCATTGCCCTCTGACGGCTTGGGCAGGGTTTTCCTCCAAAGAAAAGCACACAGGGCAAGGAAGGCAAATCGCCTGTGCCTGGCTGATTTTCTGCAGCTGAGGATCTGGCCTGAGGCATTTCTCTTGAACTTCTTTGTCTGAGCAGATTCATTGGTAGCCACATGGCTGGCTGGGGATGTTTTTGTATGTCTGGGATATACAGATGTCTGATAGCTGTCTGTCTATCAAATAGATTTGGTAATTATTACTGCCTCCAGGACACTGATGCCAGCTAAGAGTGTCTGTCAGAGTCCAAGCAGACTGCTGACATTCTGGTATAATTTCATAAAGAAGTCAGTGTCCAAAATAGAAATACATTTTCCACATACTTGAAATATACCAGGAGCTTGGTGGTGAGTTGCTGCAATTAATCCACTTCCTGGCTTGATATATTTTGGGATCATTCTGGTGTGTGGTATGTTAAATACTGAACTCAGTTCATATTCTTATTTTTAAATGGATATTACATTCATTATGTCCAAAGGCATGATTCCTAGGTCTGTCTTGCAAAGCAGAAAAAACCCCCACCATTCCACTGCATTTCTGGTGTGATTTCATTCATTAACTGCAATTTCATCACATGCATCATTGTGAAATCCATGCAACACTATAATGCATTTTAAAAGACAGTAGCAAACAGCTTTTTTTTTTTGAAATCTAGACAGAACGCATTTAATAAATGATTGCAAACTCAACATCTATCCTATTGTCAATATCCTATTGTCAGCCTCTCAACAACAGCAGAAATATCAATAGTGTTCAAGTACCTATGCTTCCCTTGGTCTGAAAGAGAGTAAAAAAGGGGAAGAGAGGGAGAAAGAAACAGATTCTGCTCTTTATAACCCTGGTGTAGTTTTGGAGTTGTTCGATTTACATCCCTGAACAGACTCTGAATTTAACCCAATCTAGGAGAGAAGAATTTGACTGTAATTTTGCAGGACAGACCTTTTGCAGGACTAACAATGGCTAGACATGACTGTCTAGCCATAGTTATTTAACAGCCTTTTGGAAGCTACATGTGACCTCAAGTTCCTATTTGTTGCTTGGATCTAACAATGTGAACATCAAAGGTATGTGTGTAAGGTATGCACGCAAATCCCCTGCAGATTTTTTCATAATAGTACTGAAACCTGACACCACATCAAGAATGCAGCGCCTGGAGCACCCTACTACAGCCCCACTCCCTTGTAAAGCTTAACGTGGTTTCCTTGCTCACAGTGCTCCATCCGCCACTTGGAGAGCAGCCTGCTTTTACATGTTAGGGTTGCTAGAGAGGGCTTGTGAACATTTTAGCAAATGCAGGTCATTTCAGACAATAGGACTGATGAATATTGATTTTCAGTTCCTGAAAACTCTCCCGTAATTTGTTGCTTCTGTTGCTGAAGTGATAAAACCTAATTTTTTATGCTGCAAAAAACATAGCAAAATTCTCTCCTTGGCTAAATTCTGCCCTTATTTCCAGAGTCTACCGAAAGAGCTAAACACTTCCATCTTCCAATTAGTTACATTTTATTGTGCTTTGAACCTCTGTGGTTTGGGACATGCCAAAAATTGTTGGTAGTATCTGTGGCTAGGTGGTCCTGGCAGCAGAGGTGAAAGCAGATTGTTGGATAAAAGAAGGAGAAGGACAGCTGGCCTCCAAATGCTGCTGTAGTTGGCACAGAGAGGCATACCCTTTCTGGGAATTAGGTGTGCTGGGTAGATAGGAGCTTGTTTTGCAGCTGAACATAATCCACCTTGGTGAGATCAGGTATTATACCAGCACCAGATCACTTACCAGCAGCTGCAAGATTATTCTAGCACTGGCAGCGATGTGGCCAAGGATACTCGGATACTCTAGATCTTGACAGGTAAGGGCGATGGTGTGGAGCAAGGTCCTTCTACTGGTGGTCAGCAGGAAAGATGCAAAGGGATGGGATGAAGGAATGAAAAGTGGCAAGGAGAGATGGCAAGAAAGAGTGGGACCAAACACATACCACCTTCTCTGCTTGCACACAAATGGGAACAAGGTCTCTGCACTGCCACTTATGTGCGAGGAACCGAGACGAAAAACAGAAACACATTGTTTGTATTACTTTTTGTCCACCAAGCTCACTAGATGGCTGTATTGTTGTCGTACTTCTGGCTTGTTCCATGCTCTGAAAGCATGTGCATTACTGACATATTTTGAGGGTTTTGTGGTGTTTTTAAGAGAGCAATTGGGAAGGTTGGTTAGAAAGAATCTTCCTAGGTACCAGTGGGTTTTTCAGATTTTAGGATCAGATGCATTTTTGTAGGCTTTATGGTAGTGCTTCATCTTCTCAGATCACAAAACAGGTCAACAGAAATGCAAAGGCCCTGGAACTGTACTGCCCTGGAGAGGATTCTACCCCATCTGCAAGGCCGACGACAGAAGGATCCACAGGAGGATGTGCTCTTCCTGAAGAACTCCAGCCATCTCTCAGCACAGCAATCTGTGCAGGAGAGGGTCTGCTTCAGCTTTTTGGCTGGAGGCACTGGCAACGGGACAGTCAGGATATTCACTGTTTACTACACAAGCACTTAAAAAGGGTGGGAGACAGTGATGGGATAAGGAGTTGCCCATGCCATTTTGCCTTTCATCACCTCTGAGGAATGACTGTCTTTGGGGCTAATTTAGATGCATTTACACCATAAATGCGTGGCCTTTTCAGCCACATTTTTTCACTCTAATTTCTGCCTGCCCTTGCTGACATGTGCCCTTTGCAATTTTTGGTTATTTTCCTCATTCTGAACTGTGGAATTGTCCTCTATTGTAGTTTTTTCTTTCACAGATAAGCACATACATAGCTCAGGAAAGTGATATAGTCTAGCTCTATTTTACTTAGCAAATACGGGGGGGGGGGGGGGGGGTTTTTTAAAAAAAATTTTTTTTTTGGGGGGGGGGTTATTTTTAATAAAAATTATTCTCTATTGAAAAGACAATGCTTTGCTGACTGTAAACTGGTTTGCAAGTCCAAACCAGATGATTTCCTGAGTCTTCCAGATGTATTATCACAGTTTCAGACAGCTTCCAGACTGACAAGAAAGCCAGAAATCTCATGAGATCTCCACACTGGAATATTATTAATAAATATTCTGTATCTCAGGGACAACCTACCCAGTAAGTAAGTTCCATATGCCTCTTAGAAGCATCAGTGTCCTTCCACTCCTTACTCCTAAGTGTGATGGGCCCAACTCTTGGGCTGGGACTGGTTGAATGGTCCCCCACAGAGGGACCTCTAAGCATAGTTAGAGGCTCAACTCTAACTATGACTTAATATATGATGAAAACCTTTCACATCCATGCTCATCTCATGACATGACGATGTCTGTGCTTGGACCAAGTGACAGACATCAGATCACATGTCTGATGAAGAGCAGACTTTACACATCCTTGAAGGTACGGCACAGTGAAAGGAACCTTCAGAAAAGAGAATGCAGCATAATTTTGCACTGTTGAGAATTTTGGTAGGGAAGATAGAGCCTAGGGAGCTTTAGATTAACCCACCCTGTCCTAGAAAGCAGCCCATTTAAAATTTTGCATTGTTAACTTGTAGCTCTGGCCAGTAATACCTGGCAGTGCTGAGGGACTTTCTTGAGTACCATGCAAAATCATTCTTTCTAAATGAATCAGAAACAAAAGAGCATCCCAGCACAGCAGCTAGGGATCCCTGAGGGTATTTACTTTGCTTTTCAGTCAGCCTATATAATCTGACAGCCCAGAGGACACATACATTTCCATTCACATCCCTGATGTACAGAGAAAACAGCACACTCTCTATTCTGCAGGAACATCTACACAGGAGCATTCCAGAGAAATCAAACAGTAAGTTCTGAGCAAGAAAAGCTGAAGAAGTTGACACAAAATCCACCAAGACCAGATGCACAAAACTAGAAGTCTCAAATTCATTTGAACAATCTTAGAGAAGTGGACTGAGCTCAAATCCATTGGGCTGGTATCATGAGTAGCTCCTTGCAGGAGAGCGTAGGGCTGTGGCAGTAGAAGAAGGTTCTACAATGTGAGCCAACATATATATCTTTCAGCTATAAAATTATATATAATGTAGGAATATGCTGCAGTGCATGTTCACAATCAATTTTAAATCAGTTATCAGTCTTTGCTTTAGGTAGGTACTGGTTTTGAACACACGTGAGGAAACAACACTACGTAAATAAGATAATTTTAAATAGATTTCATTCAAATGAGATACAAATGACACTACATGAAGTGCAGACTAGCAAACCTAATATAGTGTCTCCTTTATATGAAATCAGAAACCAAATTGTGACTTTTGACTGACAGTAACAGATTGTCCTATTTTCAAAGAGAAATCTGGTTAGCAGAAACACAGGCATGTTTGTTCCTGATCTCATGTTAGCTTGTGTAAATGTCTCGCTTGCAGGACATATAGAAGTATTAGTTAATTCAACACCCAGCTATTTTTTACTTATTTAATAATACTAATGCTATGAATGATTACATATTATTTGCTTATGCCTTTAAAAACAATTGAATTTAAACATTTTCTCCTATTTCCATTCTGCTGCTGCCTCTTCTGCAAAAAGAGGATTTCTGCATCTTAACCGCAGTCAGGGCCTGCATCATTAGGGAAAAAAACCAGCAACGAATACACAAAATCCAAGCCTTCCTTTGCTTGTTCCTTCATTTAGTTTACTATGCTCTCATTGTTTTGCTTTAATGGCTGGAGTTTGATACCACAATCATTTTCCTCAGTCAGTTCATAATATCAATTCCCCTGCAGGTCAGAAACAATACCTCAGGAAATACCACCTGCTATTCAGGGATATTGCAGGAAATTTGCATTTTCACTTTGTAAAGTGTTATTATTTTGGACTGACAACCTAACATTTATTTCATTATCCCAAAGTCTTTGGATCCCCAAAAGCAAGCGAGAGAATGGGTGTCCTGGCTGGCCTCCCACTAGCTTTTCATGGTCATTAACAATCAAGAGTGAGAAGACAAACAACTCACTGCTGAAAGATGTGTGCCTCACAGCCAGCCCTCCCTGTCACCTCCTCTGGAGCATGAGAGCAATTCAGCTGTTCCATCAGTCTACCCCTGCTTTGCCAGCCCTCCTTTGCAGCGGGGCTGCTGCCTGAGTGCATCTTTCCCTCCCCTACAAACAGCACTGAAGAATGGGGTGGTAGATGCAGGCAGAGGATTTATTCCTCTGAAGGAATACAGGATGCTTGAGCAACCTTGATGGTTTCTGCAGGGAGTTTGATGTCTTCCATCTACCCTTTAATTCACTGGGTGTGAGAATGTGGTATTTTGGGACAATCAGCAGGGGAGGGAAAGGCCCCCAGTCAGATGCTTGCAAGCTTTTTACAACACATTTACAACAGCTGTAGCAAGCACCCCCAAAAATACTTCAGCCTTTCAGCACTTTTTCTCCCAGACAGGCATTTTGAGGTGACCACCAATACAAACACCAGCAATCCCACTCCCCCAGCACTCCCAGCACAGCCATGAGGCTGGGTACGAAGGAGGAGACCTGTTAGAGGGAAGCTGCAATCCTGCACATTTCTGATGCACTTCTACACAATATGGAGTATATTCAGCTTTAGTAGCCTTCCTCCCACCACATCAAACTTAGATTTGGCTGTTTTGTTTTCTCCTCCCAAGCTTACACTGGTGGGGAAGAGCCATGCCCAGCAGAGCATAGCAGCAACTGCTTTGAGGAGCCACAGCTGGGGTAGCGAGCGGTGAGGCTGCATGTTACATCCCCTCACGCATGTGTCAGGATGCATGTGCTGCTTGAAATGTGGCAGGGTCTTATTCACAACTGCCCATCACTTTTCCCAAGGTGATTGCCCCACCATGCAGAAACACCTAACAGTGAGCAAGAGGCAACCACAGAAATATCTCTAAAAATGGCTTTATTTTTGGAGGTCTGTCCAAATCCTGCTCCATGGTTGAGGAGGAAGCGTGACTGTGGGAACTTTCTTGCACAGTTTGCTTCTTCTCAGCTGACCAAATATGTCCCAGAGAATTCACTTCTAGGAGGAATGCCTTGAAGCAATTTTTTGTATGATGAGTGTTTCATGACATATCTCTATTTCAAGCAGCAGCACTGGAGACTGCTGAGGGAGGGCAGCAAGTTTTACTGGCTGGTTGAAAAGGAACTTTCTTTTTGGCTGGTTGCATAGAAGAACACAGATGAGGCACAGAGTAGGTAGGAGTGCACTCACCACCAGCTTCCCTGCGTCAGCTGAGCAGCCCCACTCATGCTGGGGAGCTGCACTGTCATGGCCAAACTATCCTGCTGCTGGGGAGCTTGGTGTTACACAGTGCCAGGGGTAATGCTGGGAAGCTTGGTGTTACACAGTGCCAGGGGTAATGCTGGGGAGCTTGGTGTCACACAGTGCCAGGGGTAATGCTGGGGAGCTTGGTGTTACACAGTGCCAGAGGTAATCCAGGCTCCTCTGCCACGCTGAGGGGCAAGACTGAAAGCTGCCGCTACACCTGCAGGTCCAAGCTGCCAATGAGGCACTGGCACAAGCAGCTCCAAGTTTTCCAAACTTGCATGAGATTGATTTGCTCCTCTTGCCCAAGAAGAGAAAAATATAAAGAGGCATAAAGTCACCATTTCCTTTTCCAGATATGGGGACTATCACAAACCAGCTGAGAAGCTCCTTCCCCCTCCCAGGGAGTCCTGCCCACGTATTTGGATTCAGCAGCCAGTGTCAATGGCGAGGTCTTGCTGGCAGAAGTGAACTGTGAGCTGGCACTGACTCAGAGGTTGTTTGTACAAGAGCTGTCTCTTAAAACTTTGTACTGATAAAACTTATGACTGTGTTGAGAGATGCTTATAAAACACGGAGTCACCTCTTATTCAATTAAGGAAGCTGCCACTGAGCTTCCAAGGAGGTCTGAGTGGGTTACTCCCCTCTCTGCTGGGCTGAACTCAGAAATATCAATCTGCATGACACTTTGGGTGACCTGGGCTGCCAGTCAGAAAGTTCAAAAGGTGAGGAACACCTCTCAACAGGAATGAACAGTGACGCACATTTGAAAATAACCCTTGTGCATACAATTAGTTATTTGGTACCCTCTCCTGCCTGGAAGCTTTTGTGCTACTAAAAAGCTGCCTAGAAGAGATGGCAAGAAATGACTGCAAACTAGCTGACTAGTTTGCAGGGCTTATTTAAAAATCAGGAGAAAAGAAATCCCAATGTTTAATATTTAAACAGAAAAATGTTTAATTTTAAAACATTTATGTTCCTTTTATGATTGCAAAATCAATATTAATACAGAATGTAGACCATTTTATAGCCTCCACACAGGACTCCACTGTTGCTCCCTTCCCAAGAAGTCTGGTTTTTGGGCAGATGAGAACTACCAGTAGGAGGTTCAGCAATGCTGGTCCTAACATAATATAACACCAGAGCAAGACCTTCTGCCCTTCCTCAGACAAACTGGCTAACGACTTCAGTGAGAGTTCTGCCTGAGTAAAAATACCAGGTTTTGGCCAATTACCTTCAAATGGATAGAACAGTTTATTTGTGGTTTGAGGTGCTTCCTCCTGTCTGAACTTTCCATTTTCCAGACTGAGCCTAAGAGGTACAAAGGAGGTTTCCCACCATCCCCCAGGCTGTATGTTGTTGGGGATACCAAATTATTCTCTTTAATTTTTTGACTTGAGTTTGTGCTTGCAACCCCTGCATTCACTGAGCAAAAGCAGCAGGTAGAGATGGATCTCTTGACAGTGAGCTTTACTGAGCTGAAAAATAATCTAATGCTAGCCTCCAAAGACAAAAGATTTCTCTAACATTCTTTAGCATTTATTCCCTCTGTAAACTATATACACTAAGACATGCAGTGTTTCTAAAAGCCTCTTACAACCTATAGATGAAAACCAGGACAGTGCAGAAAAGCAGGAGTAGAAAGAATAGGCAATGCTTCTGCCATTTTTTTCCATGAGTTCACTGCAGAAAACCCTCCAAAAAGCAGGCACTAAATATTCATGAGCAAACCTCACAGCAGTCCACCAGGTCCTGCTAATGTCACACAACTGCTGCCCTGTCCATTCATCTACTCACATGTTTGAATTTCACTGATTCACTCATTTGGGAGAAGGCCCTGCAGTTTCTCTCCGCCCTCCTCAAGCCCACTTCCTTTCTAGAGAGCACCCCAGTGCTGAGGACTGCAAAGCAGCCCCCCAGCTCCACTCCCTGGTGTCCCCCCACTGTGGTCCTGGGGAGCAGGGCATGGAGGGGAAGTGGTCCTGACATGTATTTTGCTGATGTTTTAAAGCATATGGTCTAAATGCTCTGAATGCCATGGAAGATTACTGTCACATGTCCTAACCCACTGCCTATCTGTTGACACAGTATCACCTTTCATAAATTGCTGGTACCATTTTCCCACCAGCTCTGCTCCAAACACAGGAATTATAGGCAGAACACAAATCCAAACAACCCTTATGTGCTTAATAAAATAAATAACAACCAGCCCCTGAAACAATTCCCCTTTAAAGGAATTTTCCTTATTTTAGATCAAACACTTCCTTGGGATCCATGCTAATTTCTCTTTTCCAGTGTCATAAATAATTACGACAAAGAAAAAACAAAACCTGGAACATTTAAAATCAGCCAGATTGAGATTTTTAAATTCTAACACATATGCTCATGTCATGTTTTGGATACTGGCACAATTTCTGAATGAATGCAAACAAAGCAAGACACCCTTGAATGCACCCCAACCCCTAATGCATACTTAGCATAGCTCCAGGTCACTGGAGCCAGACCAATTTACACCAGTTCCACAGTTGGCCTGCAAGGTTCACATGAGTGTGGTATCTCTGTGAGTACCTCCTTCCTGCCCTCCATCTCAAACCTGTGAACAGCTTAGTGCTCTGTATCTCAGTACACCACTGAACAATTTGGATTTGCTTCAGTTCTTGGGCAGTTCAGTCAGGCTGGAGAATGCACATGCACCTCTGTCTCCTCCCCTTGCTCCACACACACTTCCCACAGACATTTCTTTTCACTGAAGAAGAGATAATGTCACCTTTTCACAGCAAAACTGATTATTGATAGGCTAGCCCAGCATGGACTATAAAGTGTTACATTTTGGGTTTTTCCATGAAGAAAACATAGATCTTCTGAAGTGACCAAGTAGTTTCAGCTCAAAATTTAATTTCCACCTGAAACCCCATTTTCTGATAAGAGTATTTCAACATAAACATTCCTTGTCAGAAACGAACAAAGTTTTATACTGTGCTGTGACAACTCACCTCTCTGTGCTTCCACACCTGAAACCTGTATCTTTCTCAATTCCTACACATTTTGGCTTTCAACATGGCCTGCAGGTCCATGGATGGACACTTCACTGACCTGGACCCCTGACAGTCCTGCTTTTATCCTCTCATCACCTAAGCAAAGAGAAGGTTGTCTCATATTAAACCATGAGATTTGTTTGTTCACAAATACTGCTGTGTTCCAGGGTTTAGACCATGTCACCACTGCAGCCCCCAAATGCCCTACAGCTAGAGTGGTCTGTGGGGGCATCATCCTACTTGTGGGTCATTTATTTACATCAAATTATCCAAAGCAGCTACAGAAACTAAAGGAGAATGGAGAGAAAGAAGAAAGGAGATTGTAGATTAGTGTCATTTGACATCTTCATCCTTGTTTTTCAAGGCATCTGACAAGCACTACACGCCCATAGACCAGACTGAATCTTCTCTTGCAGGCTTCCTGAGTTAATGACTATCTATCAAGAGAATGTTTGCATCCTTTTCTGGGGTGGACTACTATATACAGCACATTAGATTTTTGAATCCATGATCTAAAAATGTATTGTACATTTATTTTTTTTAATAAGGAGATGCCTACATGTTACTTGCAGAGTGTAACTTGTGGTTTAACCCATCAGAAATTAAGTACCACACTGCCATTCCCTCACACACCCTAATCCCAGTGGAATGGGGAGGAGAATCAGAAATAAGGTAAACCCCATGGGTTGAGATAGGAAGAGAATAATAACAATAACAATATAATCAATAACAATAACAGTAATTTTATAATAATAATAATTGTGATGAAAAGGGGGATAACAAAGAGAAATAAACCTCCACCAAAAAGACAAGTGATGCACAATGCAATTTCTCAGCACCCACTGAGCAGAGCCCAGCCAGTCCCCCAGCAGTGATCAGCCCTGCTTGTCCAACAACACTTTCTGTGGTATGGAACACCCCTTTGACAGCTCAGGTCAGCTGTGCTGGCCATGCTCCCTCTGGCTCCGTGTGCACCTCCTCACTGGCAGAGCACGGAAAGCTGAAAAGTCCTTGACTTAAGGGAGGCACTACTCAGAAACAGCTAGAACACTAGTGCATTATCAACATTATTCTTACACTAAATTGAAAAAGGCAGCACTGTACCAGCTACTGGGAAGAAAATCAACTGTATCCCAGATGAAACCAGGGCAGTAACAATCCCTGTACTGTCATTGCCAACTGTAGAACAGAATCCCTCTGCTGAGGAGATGGGGAATTATGCCATATTTTCACATGTGGATAGCTAGTTAAATTGAACACAAAATCTTTTTACTGTCTGTTTCCTTACTTTTGTTATGTATAAAAAGCAATAAAGAATGTGATTGTCTATAGAATGTTTGCTTGTGTTTTAGTGAAAGAAATGAAAAATATGCCCCAAATCCTTTTATCTTATTCTAAGAAAACCATAGCCAAAACAATTGCCTTCAAAATTTAGGGAAAAGAGAAATGTTCTTGAATCCCAGCTGAGAATCTGCTCACTACGTTTCAATCTAGAGAGAATTTTATGGCTGGGTTATTACTAATAAACAAAGATTATAATAGAAACATTGACAGGACTTCTACTGAAAGGATACCAGCACGGGTAACAAATTCAGCTAACATCTAATAGAAACTCTGATCTCATCACAGGCCAACTAACATTATGCTCAGAATAAAATTAAACCAGTGTGGACTGCCCACTGTCAGTTCTTGAAGACTGCCATCCTCAAATTCGTCCCACACAATCGCAGGATTTATAAACTGATGCATCTTCTTCACATCAACAGAAACTACTAACACTAGACGAGACTGCCTCTTCATTTGACCAGATTACACTCCTTTAAACCTAGAATATCCCTGCTGGCTACACAAGACCTCAGCCTCTTTACTGAAGTTATGACTACAGCTGCCTTTGGCTCAGTAGCTGTTGAAAAGATTAAACAAAAATTAGCAGTTCCTGTGAAACAAAATACTTGGATATTAACCAGAGTTAAAAATCAAGCCTTAGTTTGCTTCCTGCCTGTCGGACATGCTACACTGAACATCCTTTTTAAATTCCACAGGTAATAAACTTGCACTAAATGAGGCCCGGTCTCAGCACAAGTCTGTACTGATGCCAGCCCCAGCAATCTCTTTCATCTGTGCTGATTGCAAACACTGAGGCTGCAAGGCATAGGGGCTCATGAAAAGACATTGCTTTATACGTTCACTGATAATTTGATAGAGCTGATAATGCAACTGTTGCTTGCCAGGAGCTCACAAACTTAAACAGAGTTTTGCAGTAGTGGCAGAGTAATACCAGAAATGAGCAGGAAAAACAAGGCTAGTACAACTCACAGGATGTGAACTTCTGTTTCCTAGACGAATAAATAAAAGAAATCTTTCTCAAAAGGATGGGCCTGTAACCCGGGCTTGATATGGCAGCGGTGCAGTCAAGACAATTACGGTGGAATTCAGGCAGGGGCCGAGTGTGAGCAAATATGGCAACAAAAGACTTCATGCTACAGGATAATTAGATATGGAATAAGAGAAGCCTAATCATCTGTTCCTGATGAGACAGTCTCCAAGGTGGGAATTGAGTAGTGGAGAGGGAAAGTGAGAGCCAGCTTTGAATCTGAGGACATGCATCCTTTTCCTGCAGGACAGCACTGGTTCCAGCTGAGAATGTGAGAGCTGCCACTCTCAGTGCTCTGCCACCAGCATGCATTGAGGAACATCCTCCCACCACCTCAGATAAAAGTGGCCAGGCCCCCTCCAATCAACCATTGACACTGACTGAACTAATCCAGCTGGTTTTGCTTGGAGCAGATGAGGAAGCTCTCACAGACAGCACCTGGCTGCAGCTGGGCAAGGTCAGTAACCTCTGGCTGGGAGGCTGTGACAAGCAGCTGAGGGCAGTGACCTCTTCCACCAGCACAGCTGGAGCTCAATGGGGACATCTTCCTACAGCTTAACTGTGTGGGTCCTCCACCAGCAATGGCCAGCTAGGATGACTCGGCCTCTTTCCTCCACCCACCCCACCTTCTCTGTACCCAGGCAATCAGTTCTTGCCAGTACGCAGCTCTGGAAATGAAGAAGCTTTACTTTCAGGTCATTTTTGCTGCTACAGCAATGTGAACAGTCTTCATGGTGCTGCCAGGTGCCTTTGGCCAAATAAAGAATGCCTGATTCTTAATACTATACTGGTGTCAAGGAGTTTTTTATTTCTACTGATTTTTGGTAATAATAGTAACACCAAACTGAATAAAACACTGGACTGAGGCAGTGTACATGTCGTAGTGATTAATAAATCCCCAAACGCACCCAACAGACACCAGTAAGACCAGAAAGTACCATTGCCATTACCTACTCTGACCTTTTCCACAGCACCAGCCACAGCGCTTTTCCCAGAAATTCTTCCATCAACATCATAATTTCAGGTTGAAATATTGTGTATCTTTTAGAAAAACATCCAACTGTGATTTAAAGACTGCAAGTCTTGAAGAATTCACCACATCTCCTAAGCAAGCGGTTCCCATGATCAATTGCCTTCACTCTTCGTGTACACCCCACGTGCACACAAGAACTGAAAACACAAAGGGTGAGGAGCCAAATTTTGGTCCTCTGGCAGAAAGTGAAGGATGAACCTCTTGTCAGTTTAATGAGGTTATTACAACTCTGCACAAGAAGCTATACTATCTTTCTGGAAGATCTTGTGCAGAAGCTAGCATAAGAAGAACTTTTCCTTGCTTTGTGAAAGCTTTTCAGACCGTTTCCTTCCAAACACTGAAATGGACTTGACAAGTTGCATGATTTTTGCATAAGGTACATCTGCAACAGTCACCATGATATTAACAATACCATGTCTCTTTTCTGGCCACCACACTGGCTTGCCTGCCAAGCAGCTGGAGCTGAAAAGATAGCTTCTAAAGTTAAGAAACTACAAAGATATCAGAGAGCTTTCCAGGTCCAGCTCTGGTTCCTCCAGAATAACCCAGAGAGAGGACGTGCAGTTGACATGAAACCGAAGTGAATTTGCCTTGTATCTGACAATTGTCAGGCTATGATCAGAAAAGTGGAAGTGCTGCTTGATGCAGCAACTGCTATTTCAAAGACCGAGGAAGAAAAGTTCAGTAGAAGTCCTTTAAAAGTAAAACATAAAGGGTTCATGAAAAAAACTCATCAATTCAATTAATCAACTGAAATTTCTCATTCCATTGGTTTTAACTGAGATGGGAAATTTCTTGAAATGGACCTTTTGTCTTAGGAATTTTTGATTCAACAATTTAGTATTTCTGGAAGAAAAAACAAACAAAAACCTCGAGAAATTACAAACCAGCTCCAGTAAACTCTTAACCAAGCTGAAACCCACACCAGTGCGTCTCAAATTTTGCTATAGCTGTAACCATGGCTCCACGCATAACACAGAGAGAACACCTTCAGGTGAACATCTCTTCACCTTCAGTCGGTATTGCTCATGAACTACACCTCTGCAACCAAGAGTAAAAGGAAGGGTGGTGCTGTGAACTCATGGCAATGGTGGGAGACAGCAGCTCACGGCCCAGCTGTGCAGCAGCTGTGGGCAGGAAGGAAGAAATGAGCAGTAAGGGACACCTTTTTTGGGGGAAGTAAGTGTTGCATGTCTTTTGTTTTCTTAACTTGGAATGAAGTCCAAAACAAGCACTTATGTATGCTGTCATCTGTTCTTCCCTTGAAGAAGACCTCAACCCTTTAGCACCACTGAGATCTAAGGAGACAATTGTTATTGTGCTCTTTCTATAACTCCAGGTTTTCCTCAGTGTAAATCTCACCCCTCACAGAGAGCACATATTCTCCTTCAAGTTTTTTTTCACGTGAAGGAATCAGATCACTCAAGAGTTTTTCTATGGAGAAGACCTTCAGCAGACCTTTATCTGCTAGTTCACTCCATCCAGCAGACACAAAGGTCCATCACCTTTTTTCAGTGAGCTCAAAGAGGCCAACTGGCCCAAGCAGGCACAGCCTTCCCCCTCTTCATGTCAGAATTTCCTGTATTTGATAGGAAGGAAGTGTTTTACTTGAGTCACCGCAGTTTTCAAAGACTTATTCTTTCCCTTTCTTGGTCAAATACATAGAAAATAGATCTGCAGAAAATGTGAGCTTGTTGTTGAAAACTGACCTCTGGAGTGACCCCTTCATGACTCTAGACTTCAAGTGAACATTAGAAGGACTTCACCTTCAGTCACAGTTAACTGTGACCGCACAACTATATTCTCCTGCATCAGTTTAGCTGCAGGCCTATTTCTTAAAGTTCAACACTATAAAACCCCCAGATTATTAGACACAATCAAGAAGTAGACTTCAAAGACCTTTAGACTGTCACACGGAATTAACATACCGAATCACAATTAAACCATGATTGGCATTTTATAGCACTAGTTCTTTGAGGACAGCAAAGCTAATTTTTACCAATAGACTTTGAGAAAAAAAAAGACTCCATTATTTAAAGGTAGCTCTAATTGCTATACCATTCAAGTTATTCTCAGGAGGTATGAAACATGCAATTTTGAACATAACGTTACTTTCACATTATTTCATTATCCCTATGGTATTTTTGGCAATGAGTGTTTTGGAAGATGAATTTAAAAAGAGAACAAATACAAAATAAAGTTGTCAGTGCACAACTGGAATTATGACTATGCATCCTTTAATCATGTGTCCCACTCAAACCATGCAACTCTGAGTTCCCATGGCCCGCAGCTGAATCTCCCACCGTGGGCATTAAACACTGTAATATGTTTAATTAATTCACTAAAATGCATGAGGGTCCTTGGACACCACAGTGACTGGTGCCAAGTAAGTGTTCATAGTTATAGCAACTGTTAATAAAACACCGTGCACTTCAGGTTTGGAAGTTGATACGGAAGAGCTGAGGGGCTCTGTGGCCTTGAGGTCATTCATATCTTCTGTCTCCTTACAGCTGAGGAGACTGAATTTTTGTCAAGCCAATGCCTTGAGTCTCCAACTCTCTGTAGCTGCCAAACTTCCACAAGCACACACTAACAGGTGTGGAGCCCTTGGAAACACAGCACTTGGAAGACAGTGAAACACATCCAACAGGTCCTGGCTGTGGCATGACCAGGACAGGTGTCCCACCAGGTGTCCAGTTATGGTTAGCTTACACAGCACCATAGTCATTCTCAGCCTGTTTTTCCCTTAATCTGCCAAAGATGCAACCTCGTACTCTCATTCACCTTCATTCTACCTTCAGAGCTGTAGCTGCATCTACGGGGGCTTTCCATTCCAGTGACTGCCAGCTTAGCAGCCTTCTTGTCTCCCAAGTACATCAGAGAAGCCCTGCCTTCCCTGACAGTTTTGCAAGGAGACGGATACACTGATAACCAAATGGATGAGGGAGGAACAAAGGAAGATTTAGAGAAATTTCCTCACACGAGCTACAACTAGGCCAAATTACAACAAATATCTTATGTTTCCTTCAACCTAAGCAATCCCCTCAGGTGCTTAAGGTTAAGGCTCTTATCTGAAAAACACAGGAGGGTCTCCAGGGTACCAGAAAGAGGAGTTACTGACTGCAATGCCTTCACATGTAGCCTGCTGACCTAAGTCTAAGAAGCTCTCTCACACACTCACAGTACATCCAACTTTTCCCTGCCAACACTTCGCAAACACAGTGCTGTTCAGCAGGATATAAGTGTGAGAAGTTACGTGCAGCACATGAAAGAAAATGTGGTCATTTCCCTTCAGTTTAATTTCTCCCTCTTGTAGGGAAGAAGATTCCAGCAAAAAAACCCAAAAACATTCTGAAAACAGATTGGACAACTTCAGTAAATTCTGAAACAAAACCAGCTGTTTATGTTCACTCAATTCATTACCAGCTTTAAATACAGATGATTTAACAAGTTAAGTGGTGAATGTGAAAATTACTTGGCTTAAAACTGGCAATTGGAAACACAGCATTTTTCAAACTCAGAAATTTAAAATGAAAGGGTTTTTTAAATAAAATTCTTGCAATTTTTATTTTCTCAAGAGGAGCTCACCCAAACCCAAGTGTGATACTTCATCAGAAGGCATATGAGATATTTCAGTAAAAGGAGTGGTGATAGAAAGAGCAGTGTATTGCTTAGATTTTATTGGGTCACATCACCCCACAAAGAAGAGCAGAAACAGCTTCAAAACAAAGATGCAGTTCTGCTTTATTTTTGGTTGCTGAGATTATATTTTGTAAGCTGCTGTATCACCTCTGTGTATGTTGCTTTTTACAACATATCCATTTCTAGGACAGTACAGCACATTTTAGAAGTGACAACCTGTATGTATGTTGTCTAAAAGACTACAAAATCACCATTACAAATGGACTTCAAAAGCAAAGGCAACTTTGGCTTTTATTTCAATACAAAAGTGAGTCCTTCTACAACTTGTTTTCCCTCCCCTCATTGGAACGCTGCTCATTCATTGATGGAAGTGAAACCCATTGATGGGACGGAATCCCACAGGAGTGAAGATGGGATTTAGAATCTATGGATGTCTCTGCTCTGATGGTGTGTAAGACCCTCGGAGAAAACACCAAGCTGCTAAAGCTGGCTGTTTGTACGAGTTTATTGTATTTCCTGGGGCCAAGCACAGGCAGTGAGCTAGGTAAAGAGATCTGGGAAGACCTGCCACTAAAAATGGTCCCAGAGACAAAAAAAGAATGCATGTTCATAAAAACAAGGAAATGATAAGGAAAAAAAAAGAAAGGAAAATGGAGAACAGAGTGGAACAGAGAGAGAACAGAGGGAGAAAGAACTACATTGCCCTACAAGAGCAGCTTTGTGATTCCTCCAGTAATGTTACTCTGTTTTGTTTATCATGAAAAGATCCCATTAATGCTTCAGCCCCATCAAACAGCAGACCAAGTTCATGAATGGCACCTCTCAGAGCCCAGGGTAAATCCAATGATTAGAGGGAATTTGCCAAAGGGCCTTTGTAGCTGAGAAAAATGCCTACTCCAGAGAGGAATGCAGAAAATTCCTGGGAGGACAAGCCCTCCTTTGTTGGCAGTCCAGCGGTATTCTGGAGCAAATAAAGGCACACAAAAAAATGGGATCTTAGATGCAATGAACATTTGAAGAAACGTTTAAAGACCTCCTTGAAATATTCACACCTCCCCCCTTTTCCCAACTGTACTAATTCTGTTTAGGATGACCAAATGGGCTATACTCGAAACACTACTACTTTAGGGTTACATAATAGAGAAGTCTCTGGGCAGCAACAGCTTTACTTAGTTAGTTTTTTCTACCACTTTTTCCTCAGTTGAAGCTTTTGTTGACACAAGCTTTTAGGGTCCAAATTCCCAGCCAGTGCAAATTGCTACATATCCACTGCAATAAAAGGATCTCTGCTAGGCTTACAGCAGTACAGAATCTGACCTCAGATTTATCCTGTAAAGTAGAATAAATGCACCCAAACAGCAGAATGGGCCTACAGTCAGTGGAGAAGGTACATTGAGGCCACCTCTCTGATTCATCTCATCTTGTGGGATGTCCCATGTCTGTGCCAAATAAATATGAATCACCTACAAGCTATGCAGGGGCAGCTAAGACTGTGCTGTGGAACGAAAGATTTGCTTGGATAGATTCATTTTAAGAGTATAAACACATCCTGGCAGAAATTAAATCCACAAGATCAGACAAGACAAGCATCCACTTAGCAAATGAAAGGGATATGACATGTGGGTGTTGATTCATTTCAGACTCACCCGGTGGATGCCTTTACTTCTCTTAAGTTAATAACTTGTTCATAAGAAACACATTTAAACCAGCAAAATTATACAGTGATCCAAAGAACTCCGCCAAATATCAGCAAAATTATATTAAAGCTGCAAATTGTTATATAACATTTGTCTGTATTTGCTCACCATGACCTCTTCAACTACATTACAGCAACAAAGTTTTTGTATTAAAATAGCCCCAAACCATACTAGATGCACAGAGACAACATTCTGTCTGCCACTGGCAAGGTTCTAATCTCACTTACATCAGTGTAAATCCAACATATTTCCAACAATTTTACTGAACACCAGCGAAAGTGAGATCAGAATTTGGCCCTATGCCTCCTTCAGTCTCTTTTCCTCCAGAGAAAACTATTTTTTGTTATTTCTTTGGTGTGAAAAATCAGATACAAATTTTATGGCTGATTTAGAAGACCTTATCTGCTTCTGAAATCTTGAATTGCATAAACTGCATGTAATCCTCACACAAACACATTCAACAAACAGTTTCCTCCCTCCTCACTTCCTATGCTCTGAACAATCTTAATGCCTTTTTTGACCCACAATGTGCACTTAAACACAATATGCTTGCTCATAAACATTGTTAATTGCTTTTATTTTATGTCCTGCATTAAAGAATTTGCTGTGATGATGGAGGAGGGAAGGAATACTTATGCAGATGGAAGTGGGCTCTGTAGGTAGGCACATGCTGCATTTGTTTGTGTGTGTGCATCTGAAATCTAACAAAAGTATTATTTGCAACTTTGGAGGCTGATACTCTAACGTTTTTCAAAATGGGAGCAAATTGTTTGCAAAGATATTTCCTCTATTGCTCTGCAAATGCTGTTCATTTTCCTCTTTGTTTTAAATGACCTTTTGCTGGTCCAAGGGTATTTATATCCATATGGCAGGGCAGCGGCAGTGAAGGGATAAAGACCTGGGTATACAAACCAAGCCAGACTGTGCACAGCACCACCACATTCTGCAGTCATGTGTAAAAAAAAAAAAAAAGCAGTCATGTTAGAAGAGCTCTTCTCATCTGTTTTCTACTGAATGAATGCAACCAAAGCTTTTTGCTAACCCTAGATTTTGCTTTCTCCTGAATATCCCCCCAGGGGAGCTGGTTAGGGTGCTTCAGCTGACCTCAGCATCAGTGGGAACACTGCCTCTGTAACTGACTGCAAACTTGGGACAGTATCTCCTTATCCATAGGAAAGGGAGTGCTGGAGTCTCTCGCCCTCATTCATGCTGGCCTGCTTTCTTCAATGGGATTCCTCTGAGAGTAGGACACCACACTGCTGTCATGGGTGAGCTGCTCTTAGAATAGGGCCTTGAGAACAAAAATGGCTTAAAAGCAGACAGTCTGGAAGGGTTGTTCCACCCACACCACCCCACCCCACCCCAGACACAGGGTTTATGAAGACACTGAGTGAAACAACAGATCTGAAGATATATTGTTACTCTAGCAAAGGTATACAACAACTACAGTGAAAATTAAATGCAATGGGAAGTGCAGCTATTCAGCACCTTCCAAGGTTAGACAGTTGGCTATAGAGAAAAAAGAAACAGATTGAGAGATAATCACCCCAGCATAGTCCTCTAATTGCCACCAGCTGCGTAAATCCTAGGAGCATCTTCTGCAAAATAAGTATCAAGTTAGAAAACTGGTCATTGGAGAAGTATGCAAAGCCTGCAGAACACAGGCGCACACGTGTGCGCACTAACCTCCTCCTGCAACCTTGATTTATTGAGTTTCTGCCTAGCAGATGGCTGACATTTTAAAGTAGCCTCCTAAAACTACAGATCTGTTTGTCTGTTTATTTGATTGTTTGTTTTCCACCAAATGGACTGTAACAACTCCAGCCATAATCCATTAAACTCCAGGCTAGTAGGGTAAATGACCGTCACTAGAAGCCTGACTTGTCACGCTGCCATGGAGCAGTATGAAGCCCTGGGCTCTTCCTCTGAAGCCAGGGTGACATCATCTCACACATGCTCCTTTTACTAGCTGATGATTCGAGCTCCCTTCAAGGAAGTCCAGGAACGAGGACATAGAGATCTGCTCATTGTTCTGCATGGTCAGGGTCCCTCCCCCTGGGACAAGCTCCTTCTCTGCCACAAACTTCCTCTGTGTCTTTGGGAAGACATACACACACACAGGGCATTTAAAGGTATGTTAGGAACCTAAAGGCACAGACAGATGTTTGCAGTAGTATGTCAGCCCAAAAAACCTCTGTTAAAACCTGTGCAGGCACCTTGACTACTCAGACGCCCCGGCTCAGCCAGAAGCACAAGCTCTGGCACAAGAGGTGACAGAGGCTCAGGCAGGAACAATGTGAAACCACCCTGTATGAGGTGGCTGATGGGTGAATCATGGCAAACACAGACAGTAACATGCCAGTGATTTTTGCTACAGAGTTGGGCTGTTTAAAGAGGGTATTTGGTTCAGAAGATTTTGAACTCTCCTTTCAATCAAAGGTGGAGCAATTTACCACTGCAAACAACTATTACATCCTAAGCCATTAAATCCTGTAGTGAAAAAAGAATTGAAGCAAGAAATAACTGACCAGCCTAGATTCAGAAGCTGGTACAGGTGAAAAGAGAAGCGGATAAGCACCCTGGAGGCATTTTTGCACCCCGTGGTGTCTGGGATTGATTCAGTTTCTTTGATAGTCTCTTTAAGGAGTTAGGTTCTGCTCATGTCCATATTTCTCCTCCAGTCTTTTGGCAAAGCAAACAGAGCCCACAACAAGTTAAATAGAAAGGACGTTTGTCCAACAAACAAAAAGCAAAAAGATTTACAGAGAAGAGAGGAATGGGCAAGAAGTTACTGCCTCTTTCTGATTACAGCTCAGCATTGCCTCCTGGTTCCCAATTTAGACTTATCATTGAAAAGGAATTATTCCAATTAAAACAGTGGTGTGAAATTGGTATGAGACCATGGAGAGGACTATGGTTTATCAGAGCAGCTTCATAGCAGGGTTCTTCAAAACCTCAAAGACAGTGGTACCACTCCTAAAATGCACTGGGAACCTCTGAAACCCTTACTGTAAACATCAGAATTTTCTTCCTCTTCTGTCACAGGGAAACAGGGAGAGGGCAGAGGGGAAGGAGGATGAGATGAAGAAGTATCTGGTCCTACAATACTCTCACAGAGCTGAACTTGACATTGGCTTGGCTTTCATAGCTGTGGCTGGTGTTCACACCCAGACTCATCTGCTCAGCCTGGCGTGGGAGGCAGGAGGAAGCAGTCACCATCAGGGTCAGACAGAGGATGTGGTGATTGCCCCTCTGAGCTGCCCCGGAGTTCATCAGGATATGAATGTCTGTGCAGGAGTAGGCACTGCTTCCAAAATGAAATCTGGACAGTGTTAATTTATCATGTCTAAGCCTGAGGCCTGAAATAACAGTTACCAGCATTTGTGTTTTTGTATACAATTTGGAAGTTCTGTGTAGATGAAACTGGCTGGCTTTTTTCAAGAATCAAAGCACTTCTGACCTTCCTTTCAAATATCCTTCATAAACAGAGGGAGATATATAGGCGCACATTTACTGGTTTTTTGTAGGGAGAAAAAATGCAAACCTAACATAAAGTGAACTGGTAAAGAGAGGGCAGGGGTAGCTCCGAACACACAAGGTCTTGCTCTATTTCTTAAAAGTTCTCCTGTACTAACACAATTAGAAAGTTCAGCTGTAATTTCACCCCTCATTCATACAGGACCTTGTCTCACCTTCAGCAGGAAACAGGGACTGAGTTAGGAGAGCTTGAATATGTCTACATTTGTGGCTGTGTACACTGCCATCAGTATAAATCTGTCATAAACACACTCATGGGGGAAAAGGAACTTGCATACACTGTGGCCTCCACATTTTTGGATGCAAATGCAGATTTATGGCGCATGGGAAGCAATCACCCTTTAAGCCAATGTGGGCCTCGCGAGTGTGTGGGACTGTTCAGAGTGGTGCTCCTCATCTGAACTGCACTTCCACAGCTGCATTTGTAACCACCTCCTGCTGGAAAGAGGAGCTGGGCCAAAATAAGGCTAAGGAGATGGTCTTGTTATGCTGGATTTTCACAAAAATGTGGCTTACAAAATGAAAGCCAGAATTTTTAAGCTGTACTGGAACTGATTTATTACATGGTCTTCAAACCATCACCCTGCACTTCCATGCACGTTAAATGACATCTTCTGCTGCTTTCATTCCTACGTGCTATGTGAATGGGACACACATGCAACCCGGGGCTAAGGGGCTATCCCATATGAGGAAAGGTAGAAAAATCAGGTCCACAAGTCATCATGATTCCCATACAACTTTGTTCACCTCTCCAGCAAACTTCTAACTCCTGATAAAAACTAGAGCCTTATCTAGAAGGCAGCTATATCAAGTGACTGGATTAAGGTGATTACTATTCCGAACCATGGTATATCAGGAGTGGTTTTGCATAAGGGAGACTACAAATGAAAGCAGTTTTGAGCAAACAGAAAAACAGCTCAGTGTCACTATTAATTAATGAAAAACAATTTTTCCAAGTCAGCCTAATAGAAGGCTTCCTACATGCAACCAGTAACTGATTAAGTGAGTGACTCAAACAGTAAAACCACAGTTAGGCCTATTTTCTTCATCCTGGAAGGCCAAGTTCAATATTTTTCCTATGAGACGTGCCTTACTATAAAAAGAATGTGATGTTTGAATGCGAATATCTCTGCTCTCAGTGCTGGCACACGAAGCCTTTCCTACCCCTCCTGCCACATTTCAAGAGTGCGGGATGAATCACAATCATGTGGTTCACCTCCCTGCCAAATTCCTTTCTTCTGCTACCACTGTGAGTTCCTCCCAGACTGCTGCCAGCAGTGGCTGTCGTCTAGCCAAGACCTTGGAGGTGAGTGTCAGTGGGAGAGACGGGACTCCCTCCTCCCTCCCTCCCTCTCTCTCTTCCTCTTTCTCCTGTGAGAAGACAAGCGACAGCAGCTATAGTTAGAGAATCTGTAGTCACAGGACTAGCTAAATAAATAGATGGTGGAGTATGTCAAGAAGTAGAAAAGGAGCAAGGAAGAGGTTGAAATGAAGGGAGAGAGGGAAATGGAGATGTGTGAAGCTGGCTGGACACTGCAACCTGCACAGCACTGTGAGGTGGCCAAGCAGCACATCCTCCCACCCACTCAGAGACACACTCTTCATCTGTCCATCCCGCAGCCATCAGTACAGCACCGCTTCAAACCAGGCAGCACTGTAAGGCTGCCCAACTCTAATGTGAGCTATTTTTCTGTACCATCAGGACCAGTCTACAGCGAATGGGAGAGTGGGAAGAAAGGTATTATCTGAGACGAGTCTGACGAAAGTGAGCGCATAGGTCATATAATTTCACTCTGCCAGAGGAGAGAAAAGAGGTTACCTTGTAATGTTATTATGTGTGCCAAGTTCATCCTTACAGCTGAGACAAGAATAAATGCACTTCACTTGTGAAGGAGGGGGGCATGCTGCAAGTAAAGTGCATGAGCTTCTGGATGCTTCAACAAGCAGCAGACGTGTACAGAAACTTGCAGATCCAAAGACAGGAGTTTTTCCTTCATTTCCAAAAGCCGTCAACCCTGTCACTGAGAGCTGAGGATATCTTCCAAGAACAGCAAGTCCCCTCAGCAAGGTGCAAGAGCATTTCTCACAGCCTCACCTGAGCTGGCCAGCCACCAGCTGAGAAACCTATGCCTTTAAAAAAGGTTTTTACCACAGCTGCAAAGATGAATGAGAGGTTCTGTGCCATTCTCTAGGGTTTTTGCTACTGGCATTGATTCTATGCAGAATGCATCCAGGAACTGCAGAAAGGGTTGACAATACAATCCTGAAATAGGGTTTTAAGCAAAGAAAAAAAGGTAGAACACAATACTTGCAAGTCATCATCAGCTAAATGTATTCACTGCTGCTATTGAGTAACTACAGCAAAAAGAATACAGTGAATACTCCTGGGTTTAAAAAAAAAAAAAAATTAAAAAAAAAATCCATGTACTCCTTAATGCAGAGCTTTTGGACAAAAACCCCTGCCTTTCAATGCCTTTCAAATAATGTGCTGGTATTATCTACCAGTGCAAAAATCAGTGACCATCTTAGAGAAAGTATTTCCTTTTCATATGAAGAATGATAGTGACAGCCTGGAACACTAAGCATATGAGCAAAACTGGAGATTGAGGATTGTAAAAGGTTTATGGCATGACTGAAAGCATCTCCACAGGGCTTTACAGATTACCAGCTTGCTCCTAAATGATTGCAAAATGATCAAGATGAATGTTCAGCCACAGGACAAGATTTACTAATTTTGGATGTTTTTACTTGCTTTATGGTAATGAAAAAGTTCTAATTCAGTAATGCTGAATTAGCTTTATTTTTATTTTCCAAATTATTTTGCCCTGATTTTTACATACAATAACTGTCTCAATCTCTTTGATGGCACTACACTGATTTACACAGAGCTGAAACCTTGAACTTTTACAGCCTATTTTGTGCCATAAAGAATATGAGATTTAAAATCTGTACAGTAAATCTAGACTTATATTATTCTCCCAGGTTTGTTCATTGTCCATAAAAGCAAGGAAGGAAAAGCACACCTTTTCCTAAAGGATATTAAACTCTGGAATCTCAGAGCTCCAGTGTTTTGTTTTGTTTTGTGTATGCAGCGTGTCCACACCCAGACACCCTTGGCTTGGGGACATCCCATAAATGAATGTCCACCTTCCCAGTCATTGCAGCTATGCTAACAACCCCATTTTTTTCTAAGCCTGTTCCCATACCAGAATCTTTTAAATTAAATTTAATACCCAAATCACATACCCGTATCTTAAACTTTCCCTGACAAATGTTTCTCAGGTAGGTTTTTACTACCAGCAGACTGCCTCTGGGTGAGTTCAAAACAGGAACTGCAGGCACACAGTCAAGTTACTGACCACATGTTGGCCCACTGATAGCAGTTTAAGTGATGCCATTTGCCTTCCATCTGCAGCAAGCCAACCGCACACATGTGGCTGGCTACCGCAGGTCAGCCAACAGGCAGAACCAGCCCCGGCTTCCACTCCTTTGCTGAGTTTTCTCTGTGAAATAACACACAGAAATGATCACAGCTCCAACTGGCTTTGCAGAGAAAAGATACTGAATAAGAACATGTGAAATGCCTGGGGTCAAGTCTTGCTCTTTCTGTGTAACATGAGCAGCCCATTGACTAGATTTTCCATTTTCAAAGTATTCCTTAGTATGGAGCCGAGGCAGAAACCGCTGGCTCAGCACATAAGAAAAAGGACAATCTTTGACAAAACGTGCTGCTGGTTTCTGAAACTCCTTCACAATAATCTCCCAGCTAAGGGAGAAAGCTTTTCAAAATGCATTGTTTTTCTTGCAAACAATAGGAAAATACAGTATGTGTTTTATAACAAAATATAAACTCCAGAAACACACTTAGAGGTAACAGAAACAGCAAATTTTATTCCAGGCAGGGAATGTAGCATTGGGATATGCCACCAATTCATTTTCTGATGCCTAATTTCCTATATGGAACAACAGCATTCTCCTTTATATAATGCTCAAAGGATTTACACATCAAAAATATGATACATGCAGAAGATATTCAATTTTTCACTTCTGTAAGAAGTACTTCCCCAATGAACGGTCCAGAAGACCAAGAACAAAAATATCAGTGAATTCAGAAGAAAAGGAAACTATTCAAAATGTGGGTCAGTTCATTTTAAATAAATTACTATTAACTTTCCCTAACTGCATTACTTTATCCTATTCTAGAGTTTTCACAAAGCTGAAAAAACCCCACTGTTACCTCTGTCTTTATGAGAGAAAGCAGTATTTCTAGGTGCCAATAAATTCTGGAAGTAAGTGTCCAACCACAACAAGATCATACTATTTATGTTAAAAATATTCCTTCTATGATTCTTAATAGCAAGCTGCTTGAAAACATAATAGACTGATGTGAATCTGTGAACTAAAGCTTGACAGTGATTCTACAGGTTTAGCACAGGATACAGCACCTTGGGTATACCTTGACTCCCATGGTGATCACATAATTTGATAGTTCAGAATCAGTGGGTGGAAAAAACCTGAAAGATTGCTTTTCAGTGAGACACCCAGAGCAGAATTCAGTTCCAGCATCAGTAAACCCTACTACCAATGGGGAAGACTAGGACAAGCCTGATTCTATCAGCAAGTGTATCCTGTCAAATCAACCCATCCCAAAATGATGACTACCTTGACAAAAAGTCTTTGTGGTAGGAATTGCATTCATCTTGCCAGCTCACATTCAGCATCCCAAATGTCATTTCTTGGCTACATCTCTGGAGGATGTTTTCAATTACTTGGCTGTTTTTCTTGCTTCCCTACCCCCTCTATTTCTCCCAACTATTATTCAGTCCCTGTAAAACTGTTTCTGTTGAGGCTGTAACTCAGGCATGAGACACATAAGCGTATACGCCGTTTGCACATGCAAGTCAATGACTCAGATTCTCTCATGACAGGCTGTTTATAAGATGGTTTACCATTTCCTGGTCAGAAGAGATATCTAGTTTTCTGCTGTACCAAAGCTCAATTAAACCATCTAATCAACTTGGATCAGTTCAGATTAAGTTCATTCATCTCCACCTACATTTGAGTAGTAGGCACCTCAGGGTTTTCCTTCTGGTGTAGGTGTTTGTTTGTTTTGTTGTGTAGGGTTTTTTTTTGTCTAACAAAATAGCTAAGTGTAGTGAAACATATGCCACTTTTGCTTTGAGCATTAAATAAATTTAATGCCTTTACTTCAACTGAAGTGGAAGGGAAGGTCCGGGAATCTGCTCCAAAAATATCCAATGAACCTATTTGTTAGCACACACAGCTGATGTGATGGGGTTGCTTTGTGCTTTGTTTTGTTGCTGGATCCACTACAAATACAAGCCACTGGCAGCTCAGTCAGCAACACATGAGAAGGGGCTTCCTCTCCTGCCGTAGTGTTCCTGGCTGTTTGAGCATGAATAGAAAAGGTGGAGGGACGCCAACTGGCAAAACAGATAGAAATAGCAGTGCATGATTCTAATATAAGCAGCAAAAAGACCAAGCACAAAACATTTCTCTCTCTCCCATTGACTAAGGTTCCTTTTGGCAAACAGCAGCAGGCTTTTGCATGCTTATTTCCCTCTGGTCAGGGAAGATAGCATTAATTATGTAGTCATGCAAGGTAATACCCCACAGCCTCTGGCACTTTTGATTTACTAGGGTAATAGAGAGCTAAAGGACTGATCAGCTGCTAGTGAGCTCGCAGACACTCCCCACCTCAATTTTCAAATAAAATTCCATGTAAGAAGCAAGACTGGAGGGCTATTCAGACCAACTTATATGCACTGCAGAAATGCACAGGGAAGGGTGTGTACCTACAGGGAAAGGAAATGTGTCAACGGTAGTGACACAGTAATCCCTGCACATTTATGAAAGGCAGATTCACTAGGAATCATATCCTTTCTTCATCACCAGATCTTCATTAGCAACTGCATGGAACTTGTACAGAGCAGGGCAAAGGGTGGATGACATTATTTTAACAGTTTTCTTTCTTTCTTTGTCTCCTTGTTCTCTTTTTTAGTGTCCTGCAGGATATTGGTAGCTAAAAAGTAATGCAGAACAAGGCTGAATTTTTAACAAGATTTTGCAAGAAATACTTGCAGGGTTGAGTTTTTTTCTAAATAAACTTTTCTTAAGATTATAATTGTCATTATTCTTAAGACCATGACTATGACTATGACTACTACTGTTTGCTTTAAAGGATTCTCTGCCCACCCCAGCATTTACACTGGGACCAAGCAAAGCAAGATGGCTAATTCAGGGACTATGTCTCCTTTTTCTGGAACAGGCTACTGCTGATTTTATTTGATTCCACTCATTCCAGTTTTAGAAAAGCTAGTCAAGAGCCAATCCATACCAGATCTCTTCATACCTGTCATGACTTTGTAGACTCTTCTAAATCTCTTCCACGCTTAAGAGTCTCAGCGTACCTAGTCACTCCTCACTGGGCAATCACTCATGTGGTAGTCTCCTTGGTCACCCTTTGGGCTGCCTTCTGTTCTACCACTTGCTTTCTAGTATGAGCAGACTGGAATCACATGCCTAATTTCTAACAAGAAGCAAAATATCTTACAGACTCCAACTTACCTTCAACTTGCATGCAATAATTTGTAGGGGAGTTCAACACACAGGGAGTCTAATCATAGGAAATGGTACCCTACAGCACAAGAAGTGGTACCACCTCAATACAAAATTTCTCTGAAAAAGACAAATTCAAATATACATCTCTACTACTACTTTGTTGTAGTGCAAACCACTCCAAAAAAATAGTTGGCTGAAAAAAAAAGCCTCACTACACATACAGAAATCCCATGCTTTTTGCTTGGCTACGTGGAAAGGTGGGGAAGAACAATCAGGGTGGACTGACAGAGGGGAGAGTGGTGTGTGTGTTTCGTAACTTGAGTGATTTGGAAGTGTGTGTGTTTTCCTGTGGGAAGTCTCTAGATCTATCTCTAGTGATCTAAAATCAGTGTCAAAGGTTTGTGAATGGGTTACAGAATCAGCAATGGCACCTCCCATTGTTAGCTGTCTACATTTTTTTATAACCACTTGCATACTTTTGGTCAACCACTGTAAAATAAACAGTCCTTCCCAAATGTTTTTGTTTTCTTTGACAGCACAGCAATAATTCACATGGAATGCTGCAGAATAGAAAAGCACTTTAAAGCGGTTGTAAAGCTGCGTTTTTATAATTTATGCTTGAGTGGTTTCCCAGCAAAAAAGATGCCAGACCTACAAAAGTATATGAAATTAGAAGATGTATCATGTGTGCATGTACATGATAGAGATGCGTACATGTGTGGGCTCAAATGGGAGGCACTATTTTAAATAATTCTCATTTTGTGGGAAAGATCTGATCATTGTCCTGTGTCTTTGAAAAATGCCTCAATGCAACAGCCAGAGTAACTTCCGCAACTACCAAAATTGGATTAAGCTGACCAAAGTGAGTCTCTTTCAACATGAACTCTTAGGACCTCATGCTTACTGTGCCCCTTAAGTAGAAAAACTCTCCTGACTGGTCATTCCATCTGACCTGAAGAAACATCTCACAGATGGATCATTATATGCACATACAACTGGGAATTATACTCCAGGCTAGAGCAGAAACCTGTGAAAATGACACCAGTATCTGTTAAAGTGCACTCCCAAGGAGCGAGTGTGTATGACCACAGATGCTTGTGTTCACCTAGTATCACCCTACTTATCTCTCTCATCTTTCTGAAAACTCTTGTCTCCAGCCTGTATATATAACAGAGACCCTAAACTGTGCTGTAGGAGGAGCAGGAATAAGCTGTAGGTTAAGTTTGCCCTTGAAGGCTCAGAGGTTTGGCCATCACACCTGCATTCCTGACAAACAGCTGGAGACCCAGAGAGGCCCGGCCCAGCTGAGTGCTTCTCCAGCAGAGAGCAGTGATACTCTGTCAGTCAGCTCAGTGCTGGAAGGCAGGGCAGATTCCAAGCTGGGGAAAAGGCAAAGCTCAAAGCTGGCAAGCTTGCCAATGTGAATGTCAGAGGAGCTGGACTTGGAGAAAAAGATGACAGTGTGGGGTCATCTGAAGAGAAAATCATTAAGAACACCTACAAAGGCAATGCCTGAGCCAGCAGTCCCCACTTCTGGAGGAACACTCACATGAGACCAGAGATGCAATCCTTGTAGCATTTTTAACTGTAAGTCCAGTGCAAGGGAACATTTGCATCACAAAATCCATCCACCTTCAAATTAGTGTCAAATACTCTGGCAACCACTGTTAAATGGATGTACCAGTCAAGTGACATCAAGAAGATGCCAGGCTGCCAAGAGAGGAGCACCTCTTAATAAACCGTGTTTGAAACACACGGTGAATGTGACCAGCTCAAATTATGAGCAAGGCAGGATTTGCAGGCAGAAAAATACTTTTTTATTAGACCTGCCAATACGGACTTAAAAAACCCAACAAGCTTGTCTCAGTCTTTGTCCTGTATAAAGTTGTTTAATGTATTATAAAGATAAGCTTACACATATACACAGGCACATCCACACACACTGGCACTTCTCCATTTACACCTCATGTATTTTATCCTTGTGTATAATCTCTGCACAGCCACTACTGGTAATAAAGTCAAAATGCAAACCCTCTTAGGCAATAAAAGGTACTGAATGTTAAGTTACAGATTTCATTGCTGTGGTCTAAGCAACAGGTAGATGATGGCCTTACATATCCCAATGCCAAAGAAACTGATCTGTACCCCTAGAAGGCTTTCCCAGATAGAAAGGTTTTCCTTTATCCCATGTGCTAGTAAAATAAATGTTTGGCTTTTCATCTAAAAATGCCAAAATATTTAATAAAGTAAAAAGTTTATGGAGTTACCATTCCTATTTCACCCATGATGAAAACTAAAGCACACAAAGTACACTATCTGGACTGAGGACTTGAAGCTGGGCAGGCAGGCTTTGCACTGCACACTGGTGCTTCCCAACCTGCTTCTGACCAGGACACCTTGCCACTGCTTTTTTGCCTATCATAGGATCTTGGCCTTCTGCCATTGCCACCTCAACATCCTTCACCACTTTACTGTTTCCCTTCTGTCCTGTCAGCATCAACCTGTTCTCTCCTCCCTGTGGTGCCTCATTTCTCGTCCACCCTCCTGTGAGAGCAGCATTGGTGGGGATGCTCATACTCAGTGCTCCCCACAGTGCCCTGACTAGTGAGAGCTGCCTCCTTGGGTGACAGAAGCCGGTTTAAATTGTAACTCATCTCTTCAGGCTTTGTGTCCACACAAAGATGTGCAGAGGCAGACTGCTAGGTCTGCTAAGACACAAGCCTTCTCTTAACAGTGAAAAAACCCCAACAGAGCATCCAACATATCACACACATTTTATTCTCTGAAAAGCATTGTTAGCTCAGCCTTAATATTTGAGCTATAACAGAACTTAGAGTATGGGTGAGGCTGGAAGGGACCACAGTGGTCATCTGATCCAGCCTCCCTGCTCAAACAGAGCACACTGCACAGGATGCCTCCAGACAGTTCTTGAATATCACCAGCAAGGGCAGTCTGTTCCAGTGCTCAGTCACCTGCACAGTGAAGAAGTTCTTTCTCATGTTCAGCTGGAACTTCCGTGCATCAGTTTCTGCCTGTTGCCTCTTGTCCTATTGCTCAAAACCACTGAGAAGAGTCTGGCATATCATCTTGGCTCCCTCACTTCAGATACTAACAGACATTGATGAGGTCCCCTCTCAGTTTTCTCTTCTCAAGGCTGAACAGGCCCAGCTCCGTCATCCTACCCTTCTAAGACAGATGCTTCAGTCTCTTAATTATTTTTGTAGCCCTCTGCTGGGACCTGCTCCAGGAGAAAAGCCATTCCTCCAAAATTCACCTTGCTCTGTGTACTGTTTGGGAAATTTACCACCCCCATCCTTCTTCCTCCACTTTACCCTTGAATACTCCACTTAGGAAGGTGAACTGAGTTCTTGGTTCCAGAACCATTCCTTGAAGGTAGAACACGCTGTGGTTATTGAGAGCATTGTTTTGCTTCCAACAGGCTTCATAACGAGCACATCACAGACACAGTATCTCAACACTGTTCTTGGGGGTCACTATCCTGAATGAAAACTCAGCTTAACTTTTGGTGGTCTCTTTCAAATTTTCTCAACATTATGAAAAGATTTCCTCATCCTGAAAGCACAAAATGTCACCACAAGGGCTTGAGACTTACAAGGATGTGACAGTATGAACTGTATTGGCACTGATGAGCAGCGAGATACCAATTACTACTACCAGAAGGACCAATTAAACCCAGAATTTTTCCAGAGCAGATAATCATCTGCTCCAAAGCTTTTTTCCTGCTATGTGCACAGAGCAGTGTTGTGCTTCCAGGTACCTGTGAAGCCTCCTAAAGCTCTCTTGTTGAGAGGATAAATGATAAGCCCTACAGAGGCTGTCCTTGAAATAATATCAGCTCTCTTTGCGATAATAATAACAATGAAGAGGGAGGTTGGACCAGATGACCCACTGTGGTCCCTTCCAACCTGACCCATTCTGTGATTCTTTGATATTAAGCAACACTCTATGCTACACATTCATCCTGGCAATCTGACCTCCTGCTGCTATGAGAAATTCAGTTTGAAGAGTTCCTACCCCAGGGCCACATTTTTGGGCAGCAGCAGCTTGGAATCCTACCCCAGGGCTATGCTTTTGGGCAGTAGCAGCAAGGAAATGGTGCTTATCACACCTCCACCCGGGCTCCTCAGCCAGGGAAGAATGCAGGCTGCTGGGCCGGCTGAAAGGCTTGGGAAAGTGCAGCCCTGCTGTTTCATGTCAACATTCCTCCCCCTCTGCCTTTCCCAAGGTCTCGGCAGAAAATCCTTTTTTGTTCTTATCAGTTCAAACAAGAACAATGAATTCCTCAAGCCAGAAAGAATGCGACAAGGTGCCAACAAAGCCAACCAGGAAGGTGATGTATGGTCTATAGGCTGCAACTCCAATAAATCACTTCACAAACATGGTGCAAGGAGGGAATTCAAACAGCTTAGAGCCTCTATCTATAGTTCCCCCTTTCAGATATTCACCTGCCAAGTATCCTGTATATTAGTAGTACATGTAATGCTAAAACACCTCATGTCCTTTGCTTTTATTACCAGGAATAACTGACTGAGCATCTAATCAAATCGAAATTACAGTGGTGTGTCCACACAGCCTTGCTGAAGGCAGAGTTGCAGTTTCCATTATAAACCCCTATATGTGAGTGTACAATTGCCTCACTGAACACAACTTTGCACACAGCTGTCAGGCAGGGAGCAATTTTTTTTTAACTACATTCAGAAATAATTGTTTGGCTCTCTTAAAATCATACTAATGTTTTGTTAAAAAACATGAAGTTACTGTATCTGGTTGCTTTTGAGTATATATATTCATTTTTACAAAGAAACACTGATCTCCTAGTCAACTAGTCTGATTGGGAAAATAAAAGAGGCATGACCAACAAATTCAGTCATAAAAAGGCAGTTTAGGAGGTGCATATTCTGGGTGTGCAAGGATTCAGATGTCTCCCTCCTTGCCTGAACAACATGCCTTCTCACCAGAATTCACATGATGCCCGACACTGAATAAAATACAATTGCTTCATACCAGATTACACACATAATGAAAACTCACAGCCCAGACACAATGGCAAGCAAGTGTCTAAGATGCTCAGCCCACCCACTGGCTCTTTTGCCTGTGCATTCCTACTGCACAGATGCAGCTCCCAGCCCCATGCAGGCACACTGCATGTGCAGGAGCTGCTCAGCAGTGCAGGCAGCTGGATGCTACTGCTGGTATGTAGAGCACAGATCTGGTCATAGGGAGCAAACTTTCTGATAGAGCCATCCATTGTTCTCCATAAAACTTTCTGAAGTATCACTAAGGTTGCAACATCAAAACAATCATTGAAAAACTAACAGGTGTATAAAATGGTTCACACTGTGGACCCTTTTCTTGACCTGAGACTCACATGTTCTTCATGGGGTCAGTGTGGAAGGAACGCAGACTGACCGCAGAGGGGGATCCACCTGCCAGAGCCCAGGCTCCCTGTTGGCAGCCATCCTGCACCACTGATCTCACCCAAGGCAGAGCAAAAGAAAGGCTTACAGCTTGGAAGTGTGGATTTGCCACACCTCTTCAATCCTGTGCCTTACTGTCTGCCCCAGGTGTAGCACCAACAAAATTTTTCATGTTTATACAGTTAAGTGCTGTCTGCCTGAAGCTCCTCAACATGACTGTGATGTGGAGCCACATTGTCTGTGATGTGTCTTTATCACAGATGGATTTTTGCTATTTTACACCACCTCAGCTCAGGAGATGCACTGCTTGGCAAACACTCCTGCACTCAAGTACTGCTCCTGCTCCATCACCTACCTCATCTACACCCTGCCCCACTAGTATACGTACCATTGGGATGCCAGCTGCAGCAGGCACACTATATCTGTACATCCCTGTCTTGCCTATGTATCCTCAGAAAAGAAAGCACCACTGTATCTCCTGCTATTAGCCTATGGCAACCAGACCTGGCTGGATTTGCTAGGTCTAATTTGGCTGTACTTGCCATCTAATGAATAAGAAACACAGTAAGGATGAAGAAATATATCTGCCTGATGGAGAACGATGTTCTTCGGATGAACTTTTACTGCTTGTGCAAATAGCTGATAATACACTAATAAATGGGCTGCAGAGTACTGAAAAGGCTGTGATATCTCTGTAATAAGAAGTCTTAGTATGGCTCTGGATTACTATATTTTTCCTAACAAATGGGGAGAGTGGCACTGTGTGTGGCTCCTGCCTACTGTTCACCTCTTAAAACAGCTTTGGTTGAAGCAGGACTTTGTCTTCCACCTTTAACAGACAGACTCGTACATATCTGAAGAAGCAGTTTTATTTAACTATGCACACATATGTTCCCCCCACCTCCTAAAATAAGATTCCCTGCCCTAAATTCATATTTTGTACAAGATACAAAGCAGTCAAGTAAGTTATTTATATGCTGGGTTGATATGGCTTATTTGGATCTACTGCAGTCTGCTGTGCACGTTGCATGGGTCAGGAAAATGTCCTCTTCAGAGATTCCCATGTAAAAATTATTCCAGTAGAATGGGAAGTGCTCCCTTCTGACATTCACCTTGCCACTTGCACTGACTGGAGTAGTACTTGCAGGCACAGATCTAAGCCTGGAAATACTCATGAATAAGAATACTGCCGGATGATGCCAATCAAAATCGTCATTCCAGAAATGTAGCATTTCTGATGGGTGAGGTGTAGCAACAACAGGGGTGAGACATGGCACAGAGCTCAAGCCCATTTCCTCTTGTGATCAGGCTGAGCTCTGTGCTGCCTTGGTGGGACTTGGTAAGAGGCAGAGAATGGAGGAAGAGAGGAAAGGCTGTGCTACTGGGGCCAGCAAGGTCGCTTATGAAGGCAACAGATCTGGCTGGGAGTGTATAGGGCGCTGAAGAGGAGAGAGGGTGGCAATGAAGGCTCATAGAGGAACAGTTGGGACCTGTCACCTTGAAAGAATGGCTGCACTGAATTCCGTGATGGGTCCTGCACTTGGCAAGTACCTGGTACCTGGTGAGTTTCTTAAACCCTCAGATGCTAGAGCCAAATGCATATATGAAAACATTAAAATACATCACCATTAAATTACTTCTAAAGGAAAAGTTCAAAATCCTAAAGGTAAATATAAATGCAGCTCCCCTTTTAGGTCTCCTATGATTTTCAGCCATTCTCATGAAGACTGGTGAATAATATGATGCAGACAGCGTCTTCTTGGGGTAAGTTTTGGAGTTTTTGTTTGTTTGCTTTAGTGAGAGGAAGAATCTTCTTTTTGAGAAGAACTACCATACAGAAATTACATACAAAAGACACCAAGGTACCTTTCAAAATCTCATTTATAGGTTTTATACAGGAGAGATTTTGATGTTTTAAGAGAAATTACAACTAAAAGGCAGAAAAGAGAATAACCAAGGAACATAGTTTGTACATTATCACTATACATTTTTATTTTATATTCCTTCAGTGGCTCTATTTGCTCCACAACTCTGCTGGCCCAGCTAAATGGAAATTACAAAAACATAGAGCCTTTTAAAGTAAAATATGTAATTTTATGGTACTCAATTCCCTTTTGTCTTTTAGCTGTAATTTAGAACTTACTTTATTGTTAATCTATACCACTAAAGATAAAAAAGCCTAAACTCCCCTGAAGTTAGCTCCACCTTTCTACTGAGTCCCTTCTTTTTCCATATCTAGCTTGAAGAACACTGAGGGCATTTTAGCTAACAGACAGGATGTTAATCCATTTCACACCAACTGCACAACATCTTAACACATATTACAAGCAGAGATGCTCCTTGGCATCCTCTGCTCTCAGCTTGGCACAAACCTCCCAGCTCAAGAAAGCCTCCAAATGACAAAAAAACAGATGTCGCAGGCTGGGGTTGAATTGTAATAAGTAATCTCCTATCATGAACATTACCTCCTACACCTAACATGGGCTTATTCTGCTGCAGCATCTTATTTAAATAAATATTTGCATAGCAAATGAATGCACATTTTTATTATAAACAAAAGATGCAGTACGGGTAATTACCACTTTTCCCTTCTGAAATGGTGTCAAAAAATGTCAACTGACCATCTAGAAAAATTACAACTCAAAGTAACATTTAACAAAATTTGGTATGCAGTTTATCATGTACTAATGTTGTGGCATCTGTTAAGGGAGAAACTAATTTTCCATGTGACCTAAATAAGCACTTTCATCTGAGGGGAAGGGGGATGAATAATGGAATCCTGCTTGTTGCCAGTTTGAAATCACTCTGCTCTCAGATGGACTTCCTTCACTGACAACTGACTGTACCAAGCACCTGGAGCTCAGGGACCTCACAGAGCTCCCAAACAGCTGGAGCAGGGCTGCAAAGGTCTCTCATAATGAAAATGAGTGGCTGGCAACAAGGAATGCTCGATCCTCTCAGTTACAGAAATGCCTTGTTTAGTTGGTTACCAGTATCCTGCCACTAGTAAAATGTCTGCATCATAGTTCAGATCTCAAATACTGTTTTTTTCTCCACTACCTCTTTATTAAAAAATGAGAATGGTCATTTCTGTTACACTATCAAGGCCAGTATCCCTTCTGAAATGGGGGCAAGGTAGAGAAGAGCATATGAGTAAGACAAGCACATAGTGGTATTTCCCATAATGGTACCTCAGTTTTCAACTATTTATGGCTCTGGGACTTCCTGAACCTAAGCTGTGGTATTGAACAGCCCAACACAAAAACCACATTCTTTGAACCTATCTAACTAATCTTTGAATTTCCATAAAAACTTTTAGTTTCTGCAACATAATGTGCTTCAATATGCCTTATATGATACAGCATCCTTTTTTTTTTTTTTCTTTCAGCCCTAATAGGTACTACTTTCATTAAATGACTCACAGTTCTGCTAGCACAAGAATGAATAAACATTGCCCTTTTTCTGTGCCACTACTGATTTGTCAGATTCCCTAAATGCATCCTACCCACAATCATCTTCCCTCCAGGCCAAAGAGCTCTGCTCTGTTAGATTCATCACCTGAAATTCACTCTACACCTCCAGCTATTTGGGTTAGTAATAATTCCTGTTTGTCTGAGGTCATGCAACACATGCAAAGTCACCCTGACTTTGCCCTTTCCAACTCAATGGAGCTGTGATGCTTTTCCGATGATAGTGTGAACTCAGGCATCCTAAAAATCCAGTGTGCCCTTTCAGCACACTGCTGAAGGAAGTAGCCTCTTGCTGTCTCCACTTCCCTGTGTCAGTCACATAACTTTGCCCCAAACATGGCATAAACTATATAGCAATGGCTTGAAACCTGGGGCTGACTGATTCCTTCTGTCTCTGTGCTCCTCTGGCTTGTTGATCACAACCCTTTCCTATGACTGTACAGGGCACAGCACATTTTGGAAACAGCTGCACTGGAATTGCCACGCACCAAGTCTCTGTCCATCCCTGTAAAATATCTGCTCAACTGCAACCTCTCCTTGGGACCTCTGGCTTCCCCCAAAGTTCAATCTGCAGAAGGCAGGGCAGATAGGGCAAAACTGGGGACAGGTATGCAGGTTTTGTCTTGATCTCTTCATAGGTCTACAGGGATTAACCAGAACAAAAAAAAAAAAAATACACCCTGTGACTGTTTCACTGGGTTACCAGAGTTTTCAAGACTCCTGTTAAGCATGAAGGGCACATAATCTCACTATTAATTTTTGTTTATGGTTCCTTTGCTTTTTTAGCAAAGCTAAATTAGTTTTGCAGCAACACACCTTTGCCCTGAGTTTGTCTAAATTGCTCTTCAACATTCCAGTTGTTTTGGGAAACCCAGAATCTGTCAAATAGTAACACAGTCTTCCTGCTGTTAAGCTGTCCCCCTCAGCCAAGGAGACAGAAGCCTAAAGGATCTGGTTTCCCTTCTGACAGCTGCAGTAACTGAACCTAAATTGGAATTGGAGTAGAATTTTGTGGTGAAAATGGAATCACTGTCATCACATTGTCTCTGCAAAGAACTCAGGGCAGATTTGGGCACTTGACAGATTTTTATGTTCACTAAAAATCTGCTATTCTCCAAAGAGGTAAAAAATGGGGAAATTAAACGACCATTGAGCTACATGAACATTACAGAGGCAGGCATTGCACTGTTTGGCAATGTTTTTAAGTCTTGAATTAACCTGATTATAAACATATTTTTTAAAATGCACAGCTGGTCCCCCAACTTTATCTGGAACCTCTGTAAAATACTACATAAATCTACCTTTGCATGTGCTCAGTTTCACAAATCACTGTTCAAAAGATTTAATGATTATGATGCATTAGTTGATGCAAGAGGAAGAACCCTGTAGGTATCAGGACTGATAGATTTCAATGGTGTTCCTTGTTGTACTTAAGACTTTCTCTACTCCTCTGAGCAAAACAGTGAACATTTTTTTTGCTTACTATAGAAAGAGATATTACTGCCTTGTATTTACTCCAGTTTAGGTCATAAGCCTTTATAGAAGTGCTCAGACTTTACTGCAGTAGGTAAAGACTATGTTTTCGAATGCTATATAGCATATAGGGCCTGGTAGAATATGTTAGAAAACATCTCTAATTCATGCAACTTTCCACTGACATAAACCAGAGAAAAAGGAAAAAAAAACCAAACTTCCTATTAGGCAAGGACAGTAACTGCCCTACTGCAGAACATGCTCTCACCAACCCTTTCCTGCCAGCAGGATTTAGCCTCTGCAAGGGAAGCTGCTGCTGCCCTCCCTGCAAGCCCTGGAGGAGAGATATCCCAGAGACATCTCACCACCCCATCTGCCTGGGAACCCACACAGTGGTTTTGGAGTGGGTTTCTCATTTTTTGTTTGTTTGCTTTAGTGAGAGGAAGAAAAAAGTCATAGCATCATTTAGGTTGGAAAAAACCTTTAAGATCATTGAATGCAACCATAGGAGACAGCAGTGCAGTAGGTATTTTCTTGCTATGCCTGTATTTATTACATCACACCTCATGCTATTGGGATGAAATTCAGTGAATCCCAGTGTAATTTCTACTGAAATACTACCTGAAATTCACCATGTCCACAAGGCTTTCAAAGTAATAAGTACACTTTATTATTTTTATCTATCACTCAGCATTTGGAAATGTTTGAGTATTAACACAAAAAGCTCTTCACCTACAGAATGATCTGCAGTGGGCTAAGTAAGGGTTGCCCTCTCTCACAGACACACATATATATATATATAAATATATATATACATGGGTGCATAGATATGTAGGATAATGGAAAAAGAGACATAGATACATTGCTATGGAATTGAAGATGCGCTGTTAAAGGATAAATCATCCTATATTCATGTTCATTAGAAACACTAATATTTCTATTCAGTGCTCAGAAAACTTCTCCAGCAGCACACTAACGGTAGTGTGCATGCTGGCATATCTAAAACAGATAAAGAACAAACAAAAAGCACACAGAAACAACTGTAGTTTCTCTGCATATAACAGAAATTATAATTTTGATTTGTGACATGTAAAAAGATATCAAAGTTGGGAGATACAACTCCAATATGGGGGTACCAGATATTTTATAGCCATCAAAACACATATTCTTTATGATAGGATATGTTAGAAATACTACTTCAGCTGAAATTTCTTATTATTTAAATATTAACTATAATATAGAAGCATACAGAACTAAAAATTAAGACCTTAAGAGCAGTGAGTCAGAATACGAATCTATTTCTAGAGTGGCGTCAATTCAGACAGCAGGTAATAATGGCTACTGAGGAAAAAACACGAGGCAAATATGGAATTATATTTCCTGCATTTTTAAAGTGGGAGATGGCATGAGTTTAAAAACACTTTCTGTACAAGGCCTGTAAAAATCCTTTTTCTGTATCTTACTTTTTTCTTTTACTTTGTCTAACAGTTTTGTAAGCCAATTTACACATCTGACATGAGGAACTCTATGATAATGAGCTCAACAATTTAAAGGTGTTGTGTGAAAAAAACCTTCTTTTTGCTTGTTTTACCTAAATAATTTCTGTTGGTCTTCTAGCTGTTAATTTCAGAAAATGAAAAATAATTATTTTTCATTCATGTTCTCTACAGAATTAATTAGATGTACAGGTCTAGGTCCTATTTCTTCTTAGTTTCTCTCCTAGTTTCAGTTGAGAAGACCAGGTCTGCTTATCTCCCCTTGCAGGGAAATAATTCTGTACCTTTGAACAATCTAACATTTATCTGCACTTTTTCAGATTCATTATTATATGGAGTGTTCAAATCCATTGAAAATCTAAGAGGGCCACTGAGTTATCCATGCCAGAAGTACATATGACATTTTGTCCTCTTTCCCTTTTGTAACAATTATTAATATTTTATTCCTTCTTCTGACCAGTGCCATCACAAAACTGACATTTTGCAAGAATTATTCATCATGACTCCAAGTTCTCTTTCCTGTTTGGCAATAGCTGCCTCAGGGCTCCCCTTTGCAAAGCCAGAGCTGCTTCTCATCCCCTTGAACACAGCACAAAGCACTGCCTGCCACTGCATTGTCAGGCCTTTCAGTACCAGGAGTTCCTTCTTCACCTGCTCACCATCTACTTAAGTTTAAACTATTTTTTTTAGCATCACCAATGCATAACTTTGCATAACTTGTTTCAGTATCATTAATTTTGAGCAGCATAGGTCCCATCACAAGTCCTGCTGGAAATATAAAGGTATCTCTCCTCCACTGGTAAAATACCCCAGGACAGGACCTTCTCTCTCATTCCCTGAACACTTAATTCTTTTAAGGCACTCCATGAATAGCACTGAAATTAACTATTTTGGAAAACAAGACACATCACATTGATTGAACCGTCCTGAGCCACATACTTACTAGTTGTCTTTCAGAGAATTTCAATAGGTTTGTGACACACAATTCCTTTCTAAGAAAAGCTTACTACTTCTCCTTGAAAACAGCAATCTCTTCATAATCCTTCTGAAGTAATTTTGATACTTGGTATATACATACTTGGAACACTTAAGATGTCTGTAAGTAGTCTTCTTGCTGAGTGAAAGTCACTTCACCCTAGTGACCCTTCCTTTTAACCTCAGTGTTATGTTGTACCTACTTTTGAACTCAGACATGACAATGGAGAAATTACAGTGAAGAACAAGGATGATTTGGTAGGACATCTTTGCCCAGTATGACTATGACTGTATGAATTTTATATATGGTCTTTTTATGTAAGAGAATTTGAGGTTCCTTTTCCAAAGGACAAATAAAGTGCTCATTGCTCTGGAATCGTGCATTCCCATACAGACCAAATGAAGAGTGACTGAGTACTGCTGGGCTTTAAACATTGGTTGACTGCCTTCCATTAAATGAGTCCATGGCATCAAATTCAGCTCCTTGTGGACACTATTTCTTGGTTCAAGTACACTTTTTTGAGGATTTCTGAGAAAAGTCTCCAGAGCTTGTATTTAAATCTACCCTTCAACAAGTGGAGCATTGTGTAACAACCTGCAATTCTTCTAGCCATGGTCAAATTTTTATTTCCCTGTAAAATACTATTTCAGAAGCCATTTATCCATCACCTTAACTAAGGCCATTAGTTTCATTAAGATATATATTTTCTAAACAGCTGTAGCTGTAGTTGTAGTCTAAACAACTGTAGTTTTTGTCAATAATATTAATGACTATTTTAGGTCATTGCTTTTCTGTAACAGTCAAATATTTGTATCATCATTCACCTAGAAAAAAATATGGCAGTAACTGTTTTTCAAGAAAATGAATTTAGTGTCTTTGGGCTTTTTGCTGTTACTGAAAGACTATAATAAATTCTTTGGTTGGAATTCTGCTTCCAGGAATACCTGTGAGGATTATTTCAGGGGTTCATTTTCTAGTTCTTATATGTTTAATTGTCTAATTTGTAGATGTGATCAGGTAGTTCATGTTCTAAGTAACATAAATGGCAAACACAATTATTTCCTGAAGTGAATTTGCAGGCAAAGAAAAAGGAAGGCCATTTTAAAAAAATCATACTAGAAATTAGTTTTTAATTGTAGATAAAAGCATCCTCAGCAGTACTAAAACAAAACTAGTGGTATCATATCCAAAGTGGCAAAGGCTAGGTTCATAATTGTTAGCTATTGGCTATGTTTAATGAAGCTGTAAATGTTATGTGATGATAAATATTACTTTAGGCTTGGCCTTTTCAAAACTATGGACTAAAAAAAAAAAAAAAAGCCAGGCAAATGCATCTAAGATCTGTTTGCCTATTTGTTCTTCACTGCACAGTGTCTCTTGCATGTAAAACTGTGAATAAATGTGCAGCCTCCACTTCTTCTAAGTCCATGAAGTTTGAAGACAAAGAGTCTGGGACAAATGCTACTCTGAGTTACTCCCTCTAAACTCCTGGCAATTTCAACAGCATCATAAGCTCTGGCCTATCATTGTCAGGTCTTTATATTTTGTAGATTAAAAAACAAAAAAAGCAAAGAGCATGCAAGACAGACAAATACAGTCAAATATATAGACATATACGGTCTGCTACAGTCTTCCTTGTACACTTGGGCTGCACATGACATAATGCCTTGCACTGACACCAAGACTCCTAAAAAGATTAGGTTTGGTTATGGGAACTGACTAATGACCCTGCCAGTAGCACCTACTACAATTCTGGTAGACCTCAGCATTGCTGCTCTTCAGTTTTCTGATGATTTATTCCAACTTGTAAGAAATCCCAAAACATGAAAACCAACACTGTTTTTAAATAATGAGTGAACTGTGCTGGAATCCTCAGTTAGTATAAAATTTAATACCTTATCAGAGGTATTGCAGCTTGCTGCTGCTACAAAATCTTATGCAAATCCTTCTCTTACCTCCACTCACTTACATCCTGGCTTCTGCTCATAGAACTTAGCACCTTTGCCAACAGAAGGTCAGGGTAACATTGACCTCTAGATTATTTTAAAACATTAAACTGTGTCTACAAATCTTTCTATGGGAATAAAAATCAAAAAAAAAAGACAAAAGGTATTTTGCCTGGTTTTGCCTTGGATAGTAATGAAAGGAAATCACAGAATCAACACTGGAACACAGAGGCAAAGCTTTCTTTAACTTTAATTTCTTTAACACAAAGCTTCATCTCTGGAATGCTGGAACTGGAAAACTGAAAGTCTGACTCAATGTAAAGCACTTAATTGTAATTAGATGTGAAAGTGAGGGGTATCTCTACTATACTTCCTGTCCTGGAACTTTAAATTGAACATATGGCACAAGTGGGTGGAGGGCTTGTATGTGGAAACACAGATACAGCCTTCTTTCAGAAAAGACCATGAAGAGTAACTTACTGATCATATGATGGTAGAAACTCAGAGCATACCAGATATGGTCAAGGAATGCCAGCATTTTAACAACTGTTGATTAGTTACAGAGACCTAAACTTGCTTACAATTGTTGCTTATCTGGTATCCATTAGGGTTAAATACATTATAAAGAATCAACCCATCTCTATAGAAAGGGAAAGAAACAAATTAAAACTGAAAAATAGTATCTAGACTATTAGTCAGCCTTTCTAGCTGGGATTATTAAGGGACAGAAGCATGTTGCACTCCTGAGTACCTAAGATAGGAATGTCATCTAAACACTCCCTAAGTGATACTCATGTGTGGTTTGCTGGGTGATGATGCTTGAACAAGTTCTGAGTTATTTCCTTTGCCCCTTAATCAGGAACACTAATAGCAGAAATATTCTGTCTCATTGCTCTCATATAGAGTTCTCCTCCTACACCAACAATTTAGTCAGAGGGCGGGTCAGTGGGCAAAACATGCTCATGACTACTTCCTTTGCTTCAGAAACACTTGCCAAATTGTAATGGCAAAAATTCTGCGTTTGCCTTTTGGGCTGAGTGGTCAGAGGCTCTGGAAACAAGCCAACGTACAGTGGGACAGCTCTGCTGACCACACTGAGCTCCTGGTCAGGCTGTGAGCATTGTCTTCAGGATTGCTCAGTACAGCTTCCCACACAAATAATCTTAAACAGTGAATGAATTCAAATGCACAAGTATAAACACAAGAATTGTGTGAGTTTTACTCATAAACTATAAGGCTTCCTCTAGAATTCTGCCCTTTTTTATGTCTCTCAAATTGTAATTTAATCCATCTCTCCTTTGAGCTTCCCTTCCTCGTTCTGCTTCCTTAGTGTCACAAAACAAGAGTTTGCACTGTGGAAGACTCCTCACCTCATCTAGTCCCCTGACTGCAGGAAAGCCCAATGATTTTCTATTACATTTTTGTATAATACAATGTAATCTCTTGCTTTTTTTTTATCCCCTCTGGCTTTGCTCCATTTTTCCTTTCTTTGATGTTGTACAGTAGATTACAGTCTATCTTTCTTTCCATTTTTCCTTAGTGTCTGTTTCCTCTTTCCTTTTCATCCACCTGTTTTTTCCTCTTTTTCTTTCTGTGATGCCTTTTCTACGCTACCCCTGCATTTTCCCTTCTCATCCTTCTCACACTAAATCTTTCCCACTCAATCCTATTTTATCATCCCCCATCTTCATACCCAGGGGCTCAGTTTCCTAATCAAAGACACAGAGAAAACAGCCTCCGGAACCCCAAGTATTACACTGATTACTTCTACACACTTTCCTCTGGTTTTGAACTGTCTAAAGTGCACAACTCTTTCTTTATCTATCCTTTCAGCCTCTCTTTCTCTGGAAGCACATTCCTCTTCACTTCTTTTCTTCTTGTGCATGCTTAGTTCCACTGTCCATGGACTTTTCAGACTAGTCCATAATCACTGTCAGATGCTCTTTCTTACTTTACTGCTTCTCAGTCAGATTTTTGTCCCGGTTTCTGAGAAGAAACACAGGTCTGAAGAAGACACGTAACAAAGAAACTAAGAGTTGGGAAAAGCTCTTAAAAATAAGAAGGTAAGGAAACCAGGGACAGGTCTCATGCAAACAGGAGGCTTTAGCAGGAAAGAGAAGCATGCTTTCCTGCGGGGAAAGTCTCACTGCTGAACTAGCTGAGGCAGATGGAAATTCACTAACAAAAAGAAAGTGACTCTACAATCAGAAGAGAACAGAAGCACCAGAAAGGACACCATAAACTTCTCACATTCTCTTTCCCCATATATCTAAGGAGAAATTGAAGCAGGGAAATATGATAGACAGTCATTAGTTTGTCATAAGCTATGGCATCTTATGACACTTTATGTTTACAAACTCTTGTATGTCCATTTTCTTTCATAAAGCGTGTGATGAGAATGCCACACTGCCAGCAGGACTGACCCTCTGGGACATCATGAACCTCAGAAAGAGTAAGAGTAAGGGGGATTGGTGGCTGCGGGAGCCATCTGGCTTCACATCTGTGAAAGCTACAGCTGTAACACCAGGAGAGCCTCAGGCAGAGCCAAGACAGGGCTGTAGATGCCTTCCTCGACTGAGAACCTGCGGGACTGCACCTGTGGCAGCATCAACACAGCAACCCAGCTCGCTTCTGCAGGAGCAACTGATGGGCAGACAAAGGCAAAAAAGCTTTCCAGACACTCTTCTGCATATTGACTCTCAAGCCCCTGATTAAAAAAACCCAACTTTAATTACAAAAATCTTTGCACCATGAATTCCATTGCTGTTAAAAAAAACACCAATAGGAGCAGAAGGAAAAAACCCTGCAAAGGCAGTGAAATGAATAAATCATTGTGTCTTTGCTACTGTAATATACATTAAAAGATACATCATATACATTATACTTTAAAAGAATGTATTTTTCTATTTTTTGTTGTTCTTGTATAAAAAAATACTAAAGAAACAAATTAAACTCTATAGCTGCATCAATTTCTGCTATAATCCATCATTAATGACTTTCCAATGGAAGTGAATTTTCAGGCCTGCTTATTTAGCATGTGCAAAAGTCCCCTCTGCGAAAGAAAATTGCCAAAAAATCACTGAAAAAGAAGTACTGAAAAGCAACTACACATCTATTGGCGGGTTTCTGCATTAATTTTATTACTCACTACTACAAGTGCATCTATTCCTGTTGTTATACTCATTTTTAATACCTAGAAAATATTTTAAACACATACAATTCTGTTACTGTGTGAAGGAGGTGATTATAATTGCAACAAGCTAAGATAGCTTGGCAGTACTTCTGTCTGACCTACAAATGCCATTTAAAAACAGACAAAAAAACCACTTGGAAGTCTGCCTGAAGGGAAATGGTTTTCTTGTGAAAGACCTTGTCAAACATATTAAAATCACAGTTTGGAACTTTAGCTGAACAAACAGCTTTTACTGCTCAGCTCTGCTAACTGCATTCTAGTAGTACGGAGACATTCCATAGTAATAGCAAACTGACAATTTTACATCAGAACCTCATGACTACTCACAAATCTCCACTGACCACCACAGACGTCAGTGTTAATAAAGGTCAAAATTACCATCTCTTTACATAATCTCCTGCAGGAACCACGCTGTAAAGGATCAACCAATCTATTTGTCTGACGTGTTTGCAAAAATCTGATTAACCACACTAAAGTCATAGAAAACACTTCCACAGATTTTAAATACTTGATTCAAGCCTGGGAGATGAAGTTACAATAGGTAGGTTATCAAATATTTTAGTCTGATATTAAATTATTTCCATTCCTTTCAAGAGTACATTAGCTGACTTATTAAATCGATTAGTTACTCATTTCAAATTACTTCCTCCGTTTGCAGTACTGGGAAATCACTCTTTAACAAGTATTCTTGAAAGTGCATCATTGCTCATTCACTTGGTAAGATAAGTTCATGCCTTTTAAAGCAGCATATCAACTTGCAACTTTTAAAACAAAAGCGAGGCAGCAATTAGTACCATAAGTATGCAAAAAAGTGAAAGACAGTATTGTTCAATTTTTACTATCTACCTAACCTTAACTCTTCTCACTAACCCTGCCAAACATTTACTTTTCATATTTGTTTTGTAAAGTGCTACACTATCATTATTTTCCTGAAAGAGATTAGTTGCTGCAAAGCTTCCTTCTCCTAGGCACTTTAAGAAAACCAGTGCATATACCAGTGAACTAAATGGAAAAGTCACAGGGAGCTGAATGCCACATGTAGGACATGCCACACTAAATGCAGCCTGAGCTGGCATGCAGGGAGAGCGAGATTGTCTGCAAAATCATTAAATATTGCCCTTAGTGCATTCACTACATTTAATGCACTTTGTACATAACATTCTGTTTTATTTATTCCATAATTTAAGGATTTGTATCACATCATTTTCTATTCAGAAAGACAAAATTTTGAAATTTTGACTATGAAATAATAGTTGATCAATGCTTTTTGGTTGTGTAAGACTTCAGGAGCAAGATGGACTCCTTTTTTGGTAAGAAGTATGAAATTATCTTTGCTCTCACTAGGTACAAAACAATAATGCCTTTCTCACAACCAGCAGGTTGAACAGAACTGAGAAAACTCAGTCTCCAGACCTGAGCACACTCCCCACATAGCTGGGCATCAACAGACAAAACATAATCCATCTGATGAAACAGGGTCAGAAGCTTGGCCAGCTCTCTTTAAATGATATCTCTATACACATTTCAGATTCAAAGATAAAGCTATTTGAGGATGAAGTAAACATCACAATTAAAACGACAGAAGGAAAAATATTGCCATTAAAAAGAGAAAAAGAACCAAGTGATTTAACTGCAGAGGTTAACATTTTCTCCCTACTGATGTCTGTCAGAGCTGTAATGAAAAGTAACTTATGGGACAAAAAAATGGTTTTACTATTAGGGGTCACCACTCCAGAGTCTCTACAAGAAAGGTCACGAAAGTTCTGATTGTGAGGAAAGGGACATCAGGAGGAGACAAAACCAACTGACCTTGACTGCTGTAGACGTTCACATATTTTTCCAACTTTGGCAAATACTGTATGGTCACATTTTAAGTTTTTTATTGGGGATATTTTTCCAAATATAAGCTGAATTTCCAGGTTTTTGGTCTTAAAAACATTAAATTGGAAAGTTTTAACTGCAGTATTATTTTCTATATTATTTAGTATTTCCTATTTGTATAAAATTAAATAAAATTTAATTTTATGTATCATTTAATATTTTCTATTTCTGTTATATCTTTTCTATTATCAATATTTAAAAGTGTTTGCCTTGGAACTTCTTTGGTTTGAATGTCTGAGTGTGTCTGTATGTAGAAAAGTTGCTCAAATACAGGCACTTCAAAAAACCTCACAAGTTACATACTGGTCAATCTGTTCCTTCTCAGATGGCAACCAATTCACATGAAGGGTATCTCTTTCTGACTTTTCATTCACCATGTCATTCTGTCCAAATCAGATCTGATCCTTACACAGCTCCTCACCACAGCCACTCATAACCTCCCAACTTCTTCAAACAAAGGCATTATTCAGGTGTTACAAAAAGTCTGAGGGCCCTTAAGTATTTTTGCAAGTTACATAAATATACTATAGGGCACTCTCAGCCATGGCTGTTTTATGTATGTAACATTTGAAGAATATTTAACTGAAAGAAAAATGAAAACTAAAACACATTCCCATCAGTCTCTGCAAGTCCTCCTCCTCAAGGCTAATGGAATAAAATACTCACTGAAGAAAGAAAATCAGATAAGGAGAGACTAAAAAAAAAAAAAAATCAAACCCAGAACATGAGCCTCATCTCAATTTTTTTAATGCTTAGACCTCCTAGCGAATGTGTTTGTCTCCAATCCTAGCTCCACAAGCTTCAGGAAATTCAGTTTCTATTTTAGCAGAGATATTCTGGTGCTCAAAATTAAATAGAAGCTACTTAGTTGGAGGCTGTGAGTTAAGTACTCCCAGCTGTGGGAAGCCCCAATGTGCAGCCAGGGCTGCAGCGCAGGTGGGGGTATGGAGGATCCCAGCCCACTGCCCCCCATTCCTGCCGTCTGCATTAAGATGTCTCACATTGTTGCTGGTGTAATCATCCTAGGTACAGTTACTGTGAAACTGAGACTAAAGTAACCACCCACAGCATGACTGAAATATGGCTCAGTGTGAATAAAGGGGGGTCACTTCACAAGATCTGCAGCAGGATTTCAGAGCGCTTCTGGGCCAGGAATGCGAAGAGTGTGTGTTTGCATTTATCCACCGACAACCGTAGGTTTTCTAGGTATCTGATAAATGCAACAGGGATTTTTTTATCCACTTTGTTCTTTCTAGCACACAAAAATCTCAGCAGACACCAACTGTTGATGTTTGTACCTTTCCTCCCAAAGCGGAAGGATTTGCTCTTTTGTCTACAAGGGCCAGGGGAAGCAGGGTATTTACCAGGGTAAATATTTCTAGGAGCACCATTCCCATACATCAGATTTACTTAACTGAAAGAGCGCTGCAAAGATAGGCCTACAGCAACGTGCATCAGGCTGGAAGACCTGGCCCAGAAGACAAAAGCGAAAACATGATAGGCAACAGGGGGAAGAAGAACAGAACAAGAACCTTACAACTAATCTCCTCATTTCTTCATGGTATGGCTTTATATTCAGACCACAGAGACAGTTCAAGGGATGGCTGATCACCTCTCATCTTGACTCATTGAGAAAAGAAATTAATCTCCGCAAACCTATCCCAGTTAGCTGAATATCACCCAAACAAACTGAAAATACTCCACATCCCTGAAAAGCTGTCAGTATGTCTGGAACAATCTAGTACATTCACCTTTATACAAACTTAATTTTCAAGCACATGAAGAAACTGTACTGGGGACAAAGCTACCAAAAATGCCTTACTATTCAAAAGGGAAAAGGTATCATCTTGACAAAAAACCATAAGGTTTACACAAGAAATATGATTCTAATGTTATGCACAATACATCCGACTCCCCAGAATGACTGTTCTCATCTCGTCTCATCAAAATGACGAGCTGATCTACACTGGTTGTTTCCTCAGGATGGAGGAATCACGGTTTAGCAGCCCCTCCCAGCTACTTCTGCTGCTCAGGAAAAGCCCAAAGCATTTGTTGTTCTTACTCCAATACCAGTTGTGAGAAGACTTTCTGTGCTCTTGGGAGCAGCAAACAGAAAATTCCTGTAAGAAACCCAGTGCACATGACTCCATTAACAGGCCATGGCTGGGCACAGAGGATGTAATTATTAAAAATCCAGGAAGTAGAGAATCCCTGTCCAAACTTTGAAATGCTAGGGGGGAAAAAGAGACAAATCCTAGGGGAAGTATTTTAGAGAAACTAAGAAATAGTGCCCGTGGGAAACTATAAGGGAAAGGAAATTTGGAAAGTATTTAGAGTTAGAACAAGTGGCCCACACAGAAATCCCTCCTTGTTGTTATCAGAAGAGGGAAACAAGGGTAAGACAAAGATGCCTGAAGAACACAAACACAAATAAAGCAAGACCTACTGAAACTTTATTAATTGACAGGCCAATAAATATGAATCCTGTCTTGAGATCTGATATGTGAAGAAGCTGAAGAAAAAGCATGGAGAGAGGAAAGCTCCACACAGGCTATGCTACCTATTTAATGCAATCTCCACAAAGTTGCTATTCCTTTTCAGGTACATTTCGATAAAAATGCCCAGAGACGGTAGGGGCAGAAGACTGCTCCCACAGTGAAGTGTTTGAAGGGTGACAGGTACCCGTCTGAAGCGAGCTGAGGCCATGAATTCTGCAGAGAGTCTTGAACCAAGACCAAAGCATGGACATGGACAGGTTTCCATCTCTGTCAGAAGCCAAGAAGAACAAGGACTACAGGGATATGAACATAAAAGCATAGTCCCAGAAACTATTTGGTTGTTATGGACTCACTCCTGCATCTCCTGTCCTGTTTAAACTAACATCTCCAGTGTATTGGGGAGGAATTAAAAAACGTAAAGGGGACGGTCCTCTACACTGAGAAGCACTATTTGCTCTTTCACATGGGGTTTATGAATCCCACTAAGCAGCAGAACTGGAAGAGCAGTAAATCCAAAAATGAAGTTGGATGTAGGAAACATTGTCAAGCACAAAATTACTGCTAGTAGAGTTCCTTCACACCATGTCCCTTCATTCCAACTGTGAATGCAATGAAGTTCAACAGAAATGTTTGCTGCTGATAATCTGAGGAAGCTTTTGCAAGAAACTCACCTATACAGGGATCACACTCACAACAAAGTCCTTGAGGAATCAATAGTGTCTTTTTCAATAATAGTTATCACTTGGGGGCTTGTGGTTTTTTTGAAACAACACACAAGTTAAGAGGTAACTTTGTTCTGAGAAACACAGCAGCTTTAAATAGCAACTTGACTATGCATTTCTAAAGAGATGAAAAAATAATTTCTTGCAGATTCATGGTTTTTTATGGCCTTTACACAATACTACAGCCTCGCAGGAAATCCTAACAATGGTTCAGCTTGAATCACCTCGGTCGGTACTGCACATCATCTGTTTGGGGATTTTTACCCAACCTTCTTATTCTTTATTAATAGGGTCATTTGTCTGAAAACCTGTTTCTTAAGAGTCTGTCTGTTCATTCTGCACCTGAAGTCATAACCCTTTGTTTGCAATCTCACAATTGGTTGCTGTGGAAATCATTATGATGTCACAAAAAATAAGGATTAGTAAAACTGCAAGTAGGGAATAAACAAGTTGAACAGATGAACTGATAAAAAAGTTTTACTGCAAGTATGCATAGAAATAAAAAAAAAAAGAAAACAAAAACTTTCCTCCAGACCTGATCTATGACATATGTTCACACAGTGCTGACACAGACCAGGGACAGAAGAATTTTACTTCATGACTTTTGGTCCAGGGGCAACATTCGGAAAAATCTACTGGCTAGGAATATATTTGCTACATTTTGATAAGATACAGAACACAGGACCTTAATTTCAAACTACTGTGAGCCTTATGCTTCTCTCTGTTTCTAAAAAGAGAACAAAACAACTATTCTGTGGCTAATCTGTGGATGGATAATGTTTTTCTCTGGAAAACAATGCTTTTGGCCAAGTAGTAAAAAAAACCTCCTTGATGGACTTCAGACCAAATTAAAACCAGCTCCCTGTGGTGCCTACCTGCTCCAACTTCCATCAGAGCAACTGGTGCCCACACATCTTTGTCATGAAATACCCTAACGCTCAGACTGGTGAGCTCCCTCCCTTTGGCAAGTCACAGGATACGGCCAAGGTGGCCAGCTGCAGGGTCAACATGGCAGTACAGACGTAAGTTTTCAGATGAAACTTTTGCCTGATAGGGCCTGAGGAAGGACCTTTCCCATCAGATCACTGACCACTGCAACCTCCCTGTCCCAGCGTGGCAGTAGCTGTTTGCAGCAGCGGAGTGGCAGAGCCCTCAGTCAGCTGCAGCAGGTGAGGCCAGAGCAGAGGAGAGAGGCTGTGGCTCAATGCATGATCAGTATGGGGTGTGCAGGCACAGATCCATCTGTCTTCCCATTTTCACAGTCCATCCATGGGCTGACCCCCAGTTCTTCCCCTCACAGGCCTCCCACAAGACTGCCAGGAGCACAGCTCTCTGCCATGTGCCCTGCCTTACTGCTCACAAAACAAGCACAGGGTGCTTGGGTAGATTTTTGTCCCTTGGCTCTGCTCTTCTATGTAACACAGCAGAAACACAGACAAAATTGCCTTATACCTTTGGTTAAGACAAAGAGCAGTGGATTCTCAGCACAAGGGGTAAAAATCCACTTAATAATGGGGAGAAATCTCTTCCTCTCAGAAGCAAAGAGCAAACACAGTACTGGGATGCCATCTGGCTCTCACCAGGACTTTGCAGAATTAAGGTTCATAGTCCTCCTCCCTTCACTTAGCGCTGAGTGAGATGGGCAGTTAAAGCAAAGCTGGGGCAAGTCTACTACTCATTCCAGGACAGATCTGCCACAAAAGAAAACCTTTAAGTAGTCAAAGCTCAAATACCTGCCATTTCACTGCTGGTGAAGAAAGAAGTACACCTTGGTGGCATTTTCAGTCATTTCAGTCATTAAAGTATTTGAGATACAACAGGCTCAAATACATTGACAGGTATAGCATAAAAGCATCCAAATTCGGTTATGAAAGGTGCCTGGTGCTTATCTCATCCAACCTTCTACTCAAAGCTAGGTTGACTTCTAAATCAGAAGTTAGATCAGGTTGGCCTGAGCTTTATTGCAGGAGGGAGATTCCTCAGCCTCTCTACAGAGTATGTCCCCTGCTTATCCCCTTCTATGGTGGATTGCTTTTCCTTGCTACATGGGAATTCTCCTTGCCAAAACTTGTGGCCCTTGACTCTTGTTCTCTTACAGCATGACACAACTGGGGAAATGCCATGTGCTCAGGAGACCATGCAAGCGAGGGAAAACCACATTCTGTTTCTGTTGAGAATTTGGCTTGTGCACAAATAGCACCCTTCATTCACTTGCATCCTCAAAAGCCTCCACTCCCCATGGCCTCACTGACAGGAAATTTTGATATCTTCTGAATAAGGGTGAGAAAATTGCATATAGGTACAACACGTAAGTTATTCCATGTGTCTTACAAATTATTATTTGTCAAGGTTTGGCAAGCACAATGCATTGATGTTCTATTTATACTGCAGATCACTAATTTTAAGAGGTTACAAACACTCTGCATATAGAGTTGGTGAGGCAATCCTTTGGCAAAAAAGTAAAAATTACAGTAATATTTAGCCTTGGAAAAGAGGTGCTAAAATGTTCTTTAAGAGATACTTGCATCTTGTTATTGAAATAAATGTTTCAGCCACACAAGTAACAACCACAAATCTGAAAAAAGGAGACACCTTGCATTTGGTAGCTATTCAGTGTTCGTGAAAGCTTTGCAACCTCCTTAATGGAAGACAGCTTTTTCTTTCATTAAATACATATCTGTAAAAACAACCGAAAAGACATCAAACACCAGAAAAAATACATTGAAATAACATTAAAGATCTAATATAAATCCACAAAAGCCAGGAAATTCAGAGATAAAGAAAGACTTTCAGACAAGGGAAAACTTTCCAATGTATTAAACTGGAGCATAAATTCACTTCCTCTCTATGCTTGCCATCAAGTCATTCCAGACGCAGGGGGTAAGTTCCTCCCTGGGGTAACTCAAGTGCCTTCAGCAGTACTACTCCAAAAAAATCAGTTTGGCCCTACAGAACTGTCTTATTACTTTCTCTGTTTCTGATAATTGCCATTGGTTCGAGTTTAAACAGCAACTTCCTGTCTTACAGCTCATTTTCCCATCATTCAGAGACTGTACTTCTGAGATCGCAATACTTTCCATGATTCCAGACTATGAGGTCAGCTGTGGGGTTATGACTTCACTGGCAAACTGGCTAAAGGAGAACCACTGTGCAAAGGAGAAAATCCACACTCAAACACAAATATCTCTGAGATTAGCAAAGACAACACTGCACCTCAGTGGGCATGGACATTTCCATCTGCACAAATAATATTTTCTACTTTTCACTCCAGCCAAGCATGAAAATGTCCCTTAAAATTACTGTTTTATTCATAAGTCATTCATGGTGCTGATGTGTTGCCACCCAAATTCAATCTTGATGTCAGCAGCAGTTTAAATCACAAGCTGTGGGTCCAACTCTTTGCACTCTCTGGAAGTACAAAATCAGACATACAGCTTAAGACAGGATATGAAGGGAATGAAGTGATTTTGAACTGCCTTCAAACTTCCCATGATTCTGCCCTCCTCCTCAAGCTGACATGGCTTTTGTCTCTGGGGTCTGGCTATTCTGTCTCCAATAAAGCAAGATAACCATAATGAACTAGTTAGTGGGAGATCCCCAGGTATCTGGCTGAGCAACAGAATCCAAAAAGAGGAATGTTAACCTCCTAAACTGTATCTAAGCCAGGTACTAAGAGAGTTACCCTGAGCCTTGATATATAGAGCATAACTGCTGTAAACAAAAGAGCTTTACACTTTACCTTTACTTCTGAAAGAAAAAAAATTGTTTTTCCTTTCAGTTTCCTAGACTGCAAAAGGCAGAGGACCTATGACAGGCATACAAAATAAGAAATGGGTAACTCAGACACTCACTTGTCCTGGAAACTCTGAGACCAGCACATCGGACACAACTGAGCAGACAGCTGGTGAGATCAAATTCAATCTAAGAATCCAAAAGTGACAATCCCCCACTACTCTAGGTCTTACAGAGACTTGGGCTCTTTGTTCCTTCTCTTTGCCTGTCTGCTACTCTTTACTGTTTGATTTTCTTAAAGGTTACCTGCAATTTCTCATATTTCTCATACTCTCATAGTTAGTCTTGGATTAGACATTTATTTTGTTAGATATTTTCCAAATAAACCATCACACATTATTTAAAATTAAATAAACGCCTTTTCCAATTTGTCAACAGCCTGATCAAGTTTGAATTACTGAAAATGAGAACTTTGTCAAAGTTTCTATCCATGACATTTATGTAGCCCTGAATGAAGACAGAAGGCAAGCTATGGATTCAAATGTTTACCGAGAGAAGACAAACACAGAATGGATACAGCTATGTTCACCCGTGCTTCTGTACTTGTGCAAAGTGTCTGGAATGCTCACAGAAGTGAGAAAAAAGGACAGAATTCCTCCACTTTTTTTTTTGGTTTTAAGGTCACTAAAAGCTTTTTGGAAAACTAACACATAAAAAAATGGGAAAGCTAAATAAATCACTAGAGTTCTGCTTCTCATTTATTATACACTCAAGATAATGGTTTCAGGGATGTGAAGAAAGGTGTACAGAACTTTGCAATGCACAAAACTTGTTCTGAGATATTACTTAATTACTGTTTGAAATTTTAACCATGCAAAGAAAACAACAGTAATTTATAATTATGCAAAAAGACTCTAACTTCTCCTGTAAAAAGCCTTTTTTGTGATTTGGAACAATGGAATTAACAACCTCTTTCTTGGCAAGCAGTTGCATCTGGTTTGCCTGTAAAGGTTCTGAGACATACTTCCTGAAATGAGCAGTGAAAGACAAAGCACCTTTCTGCTTGGAGCAAAATTATTATTAAGAATATAATTTTGAAACATTTCTGTGCTCATGTGTGAACTTCAGCCATAGCAAAATTTCTCTTTGTTGTTCTCTGCGGAATGGATATTGTCTTTACCTAAAGGATTTGTTCTAGTTTAAACAAAGTACAATGTGCAAAATCTTCTCCCTCAAGATATGCTACAGATTAAAGGGCAAATTCCTTCCCTTACTCAAAGCCATAATAGGTGATTTTTTTGTTATCATAACTCAGAAAGGGTTTCCAATTTATATATCACCATTTACAAGCCTTTGGAGAGAGAAATCCTGACTTCAACCAAATAATTTGGAGTCTTGCTATTGGATTCACTTCAGTGGAGGCACTACTTTACACAGACTCACCTTAAAAGGAATTTCTTTCAGTGACTAATAAGCCCTCAGTATTTATCTACCTATGACCACAGCTCAATGAAAGTTATGCATGCGGAAAAAGCAAGATAATTCAGGCATTTTCAAAACCACATCTTCATATATCTTAAAAAAAAATCAATGAAGATTACAATAGAGGTCTGTCCATATTTCACTTTTCAAACAGTTTACAGAAATTATTAAAGAAGAAAGAATTTATCCTTTTAAAAAGTATTACTGTTCATGTGGCATACAAGTTGCTTTATAATTCAAAAAGCAAAAATAAAAATCTTCTATGTGCATCTCTGTACAAGCCTAGTCCACCTGTTACTCATGCAGTGACTGCTCAAAACTTAGCTGACATTAATAATAAATTTATTGTATTCATAGATTTAGTCAAATACTGCTTGTTATGTAAGTCACCATAAAGTTTCTGTTCAACATATACAAATGATCTTCCCCAAATTACCTGAGTTTCATGCAAACAGGGCTACTCGCACAATTTATAGAGCTTGTAACCAAGCAGCAGTCCTGTATCACATTAGTGGCAGAGGGAGAAGGGCTGTAATCCAGGCACGTGATTTCTTTAGGAGTTTGGCCATTGACTTCAACAAACCTAATATTATATCACACATCTCCTGGCTACATATTCAATCTACTAGACCAGGGGCATCATGTCTCAGTGGTAGACCATTAGTCAGTCCACCTACCTCCATGAGACTTACGTGTAAAGCTTGATGAAACAATTGCTTGAACAGTCATTCTTGACTTGAATTGGAAAATTGCAGAAGTACCTTGAAAACTTCATACACCTCTGACACCTCCAAATATTTTATGAATGTTAATGAACATTAATGAATGCAACAGTGCATGCCATGACAGAGGGCACCTTGTCTCTCTACATATTCAATACTCTGATCCAAGTACTGTATACACTTTGTCAATTGTGTAAGGTGTTAATTTTCAAAACCCAACTAAACAGTTGAATATGGAAGGAGGGTCCCCAAGCAGATTTCTCAAGGCATTTAGCATCATTAACAGGAAACAAAGCAGGAGAAGCAGCCAGAGCCTGAATGGGTTCTCTGTGAATACTAAGGAAACCCCAACAATATGTTAACACAATACAATTTTGATAAGATCATAACAGTGAAGCTTACATGTGTTCCTATTGCATCTTGTAAAAGGCTCCAACTGTTATTAGGATAATTGATAACAGTCAAAATGGATTTGGGTAATATATTAGGTAAAGTCATATATTCTGCTCCATACAGAAACTACCAGTCTGACTGTTTGTAAGCTCTCAGCAGTTACTCAGAACAGACAGGATGTAAAAACCCTAAATTGTGCTAATTCACTCATTATCTTTGAGTCTCCAAAATGGAGACTGCCACCATAGGCAAATGGCTTCTAATGAGAGCAAACCAAGCTCTGCGGACCAAGCGCCATTCCCACTGACACCAATACAGATATTCAGTCACATTTAATTTATCAGAACTATTACGTAAGTCATCATAAGTAGCACCAAAGCCCAGCCCTGCAGTTTCACAGTTCAAAAGTTGTCAGGATTGACACAGTAGAATAAAACAAACTGAAAATATAGAGTTTATTTTAAAGAAGTGAAAAGAAAAAGCAGAATAAAGACATACATTATTCATTATTAGTCTCCTAAAACTGCTATGGAAATAGCACTCATAAAAATATATAACTCAGCTGCCAAAAAATCCCCTGAAACTCTAGAACACCTGCAATGATAACAGGGAATACAATTTAAACTGCAATATCACATGCAAATAGATTGCAGCAAGCTGTTGCCAGCAGAATTCTAGTATCTGTGCTATAAAACACACAAATAACATCTTATGTATGTGGAGATTTCACTAGAGTGGGGTTTGATCCTCTATTCTCTGCAGCTATCTCTGGAAGTTCCTCAGTTGCCTGGTATTTCCTTACTAACCTTCAAGCCCTCTCTGTTTAATTGGGTGAACATGTGCAAAAGTGATAACCTAAGGCAGCTAGCCTTACCTCCCCACTAAAACTCCGCTCCATTCCAAGTTTCAGCCAACAGCCATCCAAAACCTAGCTCCATCCCTGGAAGCCTTCAGAGCTATGAATTACCAGGACAGAGCATAGCATTGCTCACAGTGCCCAGGTCCAGCCTGGGCATCAGCATCTCAGAGCAAGACCATTCACAGGGGGTCTATCTATTAGCAAATGTGGTGAAGATTCAAATCCACACCTCCTATATAACTGTCCCAATCACAAGCTCCTCTGTTCTCCTGGATGAGAAGCATGCTCCAACCCTTCTCTTGAAGCTGAAATGCTGTGAAGAGAAGAAGCTACACAATTTTTGAGTACTAATTAAGGCCATTTTTCAACATTTAGGATGGAAAATACTTCTATCGTCGAGTCCAACCATTAATCCTGTATTGCCAAGTCCACCACTAAACTATGTCCCTAAGGACCACATCTATATGTTTTTTAAAATATCTCTGGAGATAATACCTAGATGTTTTAAATATTCTAGGAGCCTGTCCTGGAAGGGAACAGATGATAGAACCTAAAATCCTAGTGACACAGGCTGTAGCTTGGGTGTAATGGAGTCCCTGCAATGTCATGCCACGAAAGAAAAAAGGATGAAACCCAGAGATGCCTGCGTTTCAGAGATAAATCCACATTCCCCTCCCACCAGCACAGGGTGGCTGGTGGCTGCCCTTGTGCAGAAGCAAGATTTCCTTCCTGAAATTAAATCACTGCAACATCAAAACAACCAAGAAGCAGCCTCCTTGTCTCACTGTATTGCAAAGGAAATGATACCCCACGAACAGCCTAGAGAAACAGCAAGGCTAATTAGCATATTCTGTGCAACCAGAACCATCCTGAACAGAGAAAAACACAGAACGGCAAACCAAACAGTGTTGTCAGCATTATCAGCCTCCTCTCCACAATTACATTCATCTCAGCATACGGCTTTTTCATTCAGACTGTCATCTTCCCAGGCCTCCATGCTTCCATTTTCCCCCAAGACTAAAAATACCTGGATTCTCTTGGACTTGAAAAGATTTCTTCCTCTTTTAGCAGCAGTGTCACTACTGCATCTTTAAATCATCAAACTACATATCCTAATCTGACTATTTAAGCAATTCAGCTTGTGAAATCACAATTTTCAAATGTGAGGGTCTTGTCCCTCTACTTTTATTTTGGTTTTCCTTTGCAGTCTGATGAATACCTCACGTAGGGACTTGAAAATGCTATTGTAAACTATGCTCCATTCATATTTTAAATGGAACTAGCACATAAAAAAAAAATCGAAACAGCAAAGAAAAAAAATATTTTTCTTCACTAAGTGTTATGTGCTACAGAATCAGAAGATGATTCCTGGTGAGGATATTTTGCAGCTATTTAATGTAGGAAGCCCACCTTCTTGTTGAAAATCTAGCCTCATACATTGTTGGGAAGGATGAAAGTTTGACAAGAAAGTCTCACAAATATGTATGCTTGACAGAAAGATTTTTGAATGTAGAAGCTGAGGAAGGAATAGAGATGGAAGTAAATTTTGATATAGAAGAAAAGAATTGCTGAGCCAGTCTCACTGGATAACCAAGGAGGCAAAGGGTATGTTAGTTAGAAGGGGTTTTTTTATGACTTAGAGCAAAGGATAAACCCACCTCAAACAAGAAGATGCTTTTACCGAGCAGAAAGATAGCACAGGCAAACAAGTCAGCAAATGTTGCAAGTAGAAAAAAGGTCTCAGAATTTTCCACTTCAAGAAAACTGAAAAACAACTTCTAGCTTAAACTGTAATGTACTAACTTTTAGTGATTGGAGAATAGTAACATGAATATGGTAATTATAGTAGTTGTGATAGGCTATAGATAAAAGCTAAGGTATAGATTGGTTCTATTGTATTAAGATGCTCAGTAAAGAAAAGTATATAATGCATTTGTAACCTAAACTCGGGGTCTCCAGGCCTGCCTGCAGATGCAGCTGACAGCTGTAGGCACAGGCTCTGTCGCCCACGACCCTGGACTGCTGTAACACCTTGGATGTAATAAACTGCATTTGGAAGAGCCGCCTGGAGTCCCGCATCTCTCATTCAGGCTCTTACAATACATAAAATGTAACACTGAACTGTAATTTGAAGTGAGGCTTAGAGTTGGGATTAAGGAAGAGGAAATAACAATACTTGCACTTAAAAGCATATAATGACTTTCATTCAAACACCTGAAAATAATCTCCAAATATTAATTATCACAGTATTAGTCTCCCCCAAACTCTTCCAGAAGAGGATCAATCCTACATTCCTTTGGCATCCACACTGCCTGATTGGATCTGTCCATAATGCAGAACAAAGCTAAAAGTATTACCTGCCTTTAATTATTATGGTAACTCTTAACAGACAGGAGTAAACTCACCCACACAGGGACTGAATGCCATTTATAAGATGGCCTTTTCTTGCAGAGAAAAAATTTGATATCTTCCTGTAGGGCTGTTGCACCATGGGGGCTTGCAGTATAAAGCAGAATTAAATTAAAATAAAATTGTGTTAAAGGAGAGACACAATTAGTCAGAAATTTTAAGAAAACCTAGTATTCTTGACTCTGAATCTTCTCTTCTGGATCACACATTAAAACATGGGTTTTCATTCCTTCTGCAACACTACCTTTCAAGAGAACAGGGAATGGAAATAGATGAGGTGACTCATCTATTTCTAGATGAGGTGGCTTGGAATGGCCCTGTCCCACAGCTATGACTCAGACTGGCTAATGCTCAAAAGGGGAGCAACCTATACAAACCTATATATTCCAAATATTCAAGGAACCAGACACCTTGTTTTTGTGACTGTGTCTGTCATTTAATCAATAGATATTGGACTTCTATCTAATCAAGGTACAAAGATGAAAAAATATCATGCATCAAATATCCTTCAGTGTTGTATGTGGGATTGGTTCAAAACCCTTCCAGTCCAGAATCTCGTCATTCTATCCTGCATATGGAATCACATAATCACAGAATTATTCCAGCTGGAAAAGAATCCTGAGATCATCAAGTACAACCATTAACCCAGCACTGCCAAGCCCACCACTAGACCATGTCCCTAAGGTCCACATCCACATGTCTATCAAATATCTGGAGGGACGATATATAGACTTTTTAAATATCTTACTCCTACTCCTCACTGCCCACCAGCTAGACATATACCAGAGATACTGAAATTGTCACACCTGAATTTATAGAAACAGGTAAAAAAACACCTATTGGTTTAAAATACAAGATTGAAAAGTGAAATGTTTCCTTTCCTGCCTCATCGAATGTACACTCAAGAAAGCTTTACTGGAGGAGCATGGCCTTGAGCTGAAGGCACAGGGCAGGCTGCCAGGAAATCCGAGTTCTATTCCTGGCTCTCCTACAGATTTCCTTGGGCAAGGCAATTAACCTTGTGGAGTACATTTTCAATGGAGGTGAGGCCCAGCTTCTCTTTCTGCATTCATAATATTTCCAATGGTGAAAATGGAAATGCAGGAGCAAGAATGAGTGCCTGTACTTTTCTTTACCTGATTTTCTGTCAGGTATTTGGATGATAACTGCGCTAGTAAAAAACCCCCAGAATTCAAACACTGCAGGCATGAAAATGCCTCCTGATCTTGCCGCAAACAACCTCAGTGCTGGGTTTCCTCATACGTAAAACGGGCAGCGGGGCTTCTAAAGCCAAAGTACACAGCCAAACGGAAAACTGATTTTTAAAGTTATTGAACACTTGTTATCTGAGATCATAAAAAGGGAATTGCTAAAAATTTCAGTTTGCTTTTCCCTAGAGATGCTCTAGTTTTACCTGGTGCATTTTTTTACCTGATAAAAGTTCCTCTTTGGACCTCAAATAGAATAAAAGATTTTCCCTTAAGTAGTCTGAAATGTCAGATGAAGTCAAAATTCTTTTTTAGCTGAGATGGTATCTTTTAATATACCTTAAAATAAGTGGAAGTGAATTAGAGGATGAGTGAAATATCAGTTTGCTAATATAAATGCATTTTAGAAAACAAGTATCATGGCTAAATTTTCTGTTGTGGTCTTTTTCAAATAAATGTTGCCACATCCATTTATACCAACAAAGAACAGGACTGAAATTCCTAGGAAGGACACTATTTGCTTAGACAAATGTCTAAAGAAATGAAGATGCATACCTCTCTGCACACTGGGGAGACATCATGTATTTTTAGTGATTTTTTAATGCATTTGGTACAAGCATGTAAGATGGTTTTATTCTTTTCTTGAAATGTTGACTTGAAAAGTAAAAAAGGCAAACAACCAAAAACTGGCAAAAGAAAAAAAAAGAGCATCTGTTAGTCAGAAAAGTTTAACAATCACTGCTCTTTTTCAAAATGTTCATGTTTTGAGAGATGATTTCTTTTACAGGTCATCTGAACTGGAAAGTAAGTGTATAGGTATAAAGATTTTAAGGCTTTTCATTCATGTCCTCAATCCACTTCCTAAGTTTAGGAATTTTAAAGGAGAGGGCAATAGTCCTTTTTTTATGATTATAAAAGCCCCTTCAGGCTCTTTAGACCACAGAAACAATGAACACTCTCAGGTGATGTTCCTGCCCACACAGATGTAGAACATGTTCCAGAAAGAAGGAATTTTATATTACCAGGTTATAAAATAGTACCTATGACCTCCAGAGGAAGCTAAGGTTGTTTGGAAGATTAAAGTAACCGCAACTTTTGGAAATTTTCACTATGTGCTTCACATGAAGCAGTAACATGAAGCATAGATATAGCAGTCAAAAGTTGTAAAGACACAAAAAACTGAAATTATGTTACTCTTCCAAGAACAAGAAACAGAATTTTTATCTGTGCTACCTTCTGTAATTACATTAATAGTAACCTTTTCATTCATGATCCAGTATACAAAATATGAATTTCATCTCAGCTATGTCTTGCTCCAAATGGACCCAGAAGTCCAGAATTTAAACACACATTCTCTTAACAGCAGAATCTCTAGTCTAGCTTAGGAATACACTGGTAAGAGAGGGGAAAGTCTCACACTAACCTTCTGCAATCTAACAGCCAATTATGTGTCTTATTTTATTGTCTAGGTTGTCTTCCATAGTGACAAAAGATTAATATCTCCAACTGAGAATTCACCACTGCTATAACAAAGCCTTCTTTGGAGCAGGATGGACTATGATCTCAGAACATTCTTCTTTCTATCACCCAGTACATAAGATTGCATGAATTTAAGCATCTCTTAGACCATGACTTCATATGAGACAAAAAAGGCTGCCTGCATAAGAAGTAAGAAAAACTAGTCCAATGACTTTACATCACTGAGTATGTCATTATCAGGCAGAAACTTGACTTAGGCGTGGAAAGGCTCAGTGTTCACATATTCACAGGATATTTTGAGTTGGAAGGGACCCACAGGGATCATCAGGTCCAAGTCTTAAGTGAATGTCTGTATGGGCACTGAAGGCACAACCTTGGTGTTACTAACATCATGCTCTGACCAAACGAGCTAACAGGGGCAAGAAATAGCCTCAAAACATTGACAGGTCCTCTGAGGCAATGGGATTTTCTTGGTATGTATTTCTTCAAAATTGAGAACCACATTTTCAAAATCTTAATGAGCACTAGGAGTCCTTGCCTGACACAGGAACTGCTGGCATAAAAACATCTCACCAATTCCATATTCAAGGTTTTGTAACTCAGCTATGTCAGAACTGAACTGGAAATAATCTGAAGAAAAAGTTACTAAAAAAAAGCATTTTTGCAATATTTTTAAAATGTGGTTTGGCACTGCTTAAACCGGCATTCTGTATCAAATGAAACTCTGCCCTCATTAAAAAAGTACTGTAATCATCAATCATATAATTATCAAATGGTTTGGGTTGGAAGGGACCTGGAAGATCACCTAGTTCCAACACCCTACCATGGGCTAAGACACCTTCCATTAGACCAGGTTGCTCAAAGCCCCATCCAGCCTGGCCTTGAGCACCCCCAGGGGTGGGACATTCACAATTTCTTTGAACAACTGTTCCAGTGTCTCACCACCCTCACAGCAAGCAATTTCCTCTTAATATCTAACCTAAACTATTCTCTTCCAGTTTAAAGCCATTTCCCCTTGCCCTATCACTACAGGTCCTTGTAAAAAGTCCATCTCCATTTTTCTTGTAGCTCTCTCTGGTTACTGGGATGTTCCTCTACGGTCTGTCTGAAGCCTTCTCCAGGCTGAACAGCCCCTACCCTCTCAGCTTGTCTAGATGATCACGACTAGGATCAGATTAAAAATCTGCTTAAGGAAATTAATTTCTTATTATCTATCTCCTACCAAACTGAAATGCGCTCTCTATACTGTCTAAAAGAAATCAAAATTGTTGGAAGTTTTCTGAACAAGTCACAGTTCTTACTAAGGCTTCAGTGATACGCAAGCAGATGCTTCACGTGCGTCCTGCATGTCAGAAGGTCACCAATTATCTTCTGCTGTGACAATCATGCGAATTCTAGAATTGCATCTATCCATCTTTTTAAACAGCCATATGGCATGGAATCAGCCATCTCTTCTCCTCACCAAAGTCCTGCTCAAGGCTGTAAAAAGCTCTGGACTGCTCCCCTGGAACAACTCTGCCATGCTATGCAGAGAGTCTGTGGTTCAAGTCAAATAATTTGGAAATGCAAAAAAATTCTACCTAAAGACTCAATAGAAACAATGGAAATAAAAAACAAATGCCCTTTTCAGCATCAACTTCCAAACTGCATTTCAGATTCCTCCATTAAACTGACGCCTGAAAGCCCTAGAAGACTATGACATTTCCAGGGCCTTCCAATGCAGTTCTTTGGAACAAACAGCAAAACAATTGATTACTTAGTCCTTTGCTCATAAACCTTCAGTCCCTTCCTTTCAGTCAAATTATAGGCATACACAAATGAAATAAGTAAAATAAAAAACCTTTGCTAGATCTTTACAAAGGGCTATGTGAAGCCATGAGCAAAACAGTCTCTGAGTCCATGAGCAGCAGCATCAGGTCTCAATGGCAAACACATGGCCCTGATGAAGTTAATGACAAACCTTTCACTGACTCCTGTGAATGTGACTTTATACCTGTGCTACATAAAATAATTCTACTAATAAAAACCAGGTAGCTTCATAGGCATTTTTTAAGCATCAAAGGCTATGTCTACAATATGGACCACAGGATGGTGCTGAGGACCTAAGGTCCAAACCACACACCTTTCAAGAGGTTTTTATTTCACTCTAGCCTAGTCCTGTGGCTTTAATGTCTAACAGACTGCACTTCTACAGCACATCTTCCAATTTGGTTTCATTTGAAAGGAGTCCAACCAATGATCTCCGGGACTGCCACACATCGCATACAATAAGTGGGGAAAATGGAGACGCATTCCCGAAGCATACTCCTGATCTGACCTAACACACTAATGCAGATGCATCCAAGGAGCTTAGAATATGTCTGTGCAATAAAATCTCTAAAATTAAGGAGTACTGAGGCCCCCATGAAGAGAGTTAATAGGTAATAGACTCACAGCCTTCAATGTGTTCACACAGATGCAGCGACGTACAGTGAAGGTGTTTTACAGCAGCAAGCACTGTGTGTCTGATTTCAGCTATGTTTACTTCCCACCTGCTTGACCTTGTTATCTTCAGGACTTTCATTCAATTAGCCCTCCACATTTAGAAAGCTTTTCCATGTAGCTGAATATTTTATTTTCAGAAGATTTTGTTTAATCTTTACCATCTATCCTATTGACAAGGGTCTCCTTTCCCTTGACAGCTTTGCAAAGTACACATTATTGTATTAAAAAGATCATCTGATGTCTCATATGCTTGTGATAAACCAGGCTTCTTGCCCTCTTCACTTGGGCTCTCCCTTCCCCTCCCAGTTTTATACTAGTCAAAAAGGATTTACTTCTCTTCTAAAAAATAATATATAAATAAATACACTGTGAATCACAAACATTAAATACTTAATTTGAACCAGCAGAAAGACCAGCTACCGGAATTCTACAGTGGTCTGTTAGCTCGTATGTCTCTGCATGTGCATATTGAAGGAAACAGCAGAAATAATACTTTACAATTTGATGAACAACATATGACACAAAACATCTAGACTCCCAAAAAAAGGGTTACAAACTTATGAAAATGTAGAATTCTGCCCTCTCCAAGAAAAAAATCCTACACATTCCTTACTTGCACAGATACTAAACCATCATCATTAAGGCCTGACATATAAATAAACTGGATTAAGGAAGAATATAGTCATTAAGGATTAAACTGAAATATGGGTGATAAAAAGGGACATTTTCTGACAACATGGTGGAGGTCTAAACAAAAAGGATGATGCTGTACCATCTGCTTCCAGGCAGACTCCTCACCTCATTTCAACTACAAGCGAGAAGGAGCCTGTGAACTTAATTTAAACTGGAAAGAGAGAAAAAAGAGAAGGGGGAAAAATTCTTCAGACCATGAGAATCAAACATGCCACTATCTCAGTGCAAGCTGCAGATTTGGAGAATTATCTCTAAAAATTACAAGAAACAATCATATCATCGGAATAACAAAGTAAAAAGACTACGCTCTCAACAGGTGCAACAGCAAAGCAACACCAGGTTGCAAAATATGCATTAAATTTTTAAAAAGTGAGTGAAACTGTTGAAAGTATTGGTCTCATAATAAAGTAATGCATACAACCCATTTCAGTAATTCCCATTTCTGAAAATCAGATTCTTGACTTGACAAATAGCCCATTCCATACTGAATGCTCCACTGATACTGCCTATTCTTTCTTCCCCATAGAAATACAAAATTTCTGACAATGAGTACTTGGAAGAGAAACCTTTTTAACATTTCAGGTTGCTGACTTTTCCCTTTTCCCCAAACTCTTCAACCATCCCTATTCACCTGTCACACATTCCAAACTCAGAGATGGCTTGACTGTTATAAATTAACTACTCTCATAAACCAGGTATTTTTGCTGTTTCCCAGAGATTGCACCCAAGGTGAGGATCAAGCAAGCAACACTCAGCGTCCAGATATGCAAGGTTCAAGGCAGACGGGAGGAAGCAGACAGAAACTGACCCACATTTTACTGCATTTGGCATTTGCCTTCCCCCAGCTGCTTATGAGGAAGATCACCAGCATAGACACATTTCAAAAAGCCACTTTTTTAATGGCAGTAAGCTTCCTCATCTACCTGAAAAGTGCCTGACTTAAAAACTACAGGTATAAACCACCCATCTAGTACACAGTGGTCTGTTTTCTCAAAAAAAATATCCTGTGGAACATTCACTGGAAAATGCAATAGAACTAGTTCTTAAAGTGACTGCTAAAGCCAGCTTTCCTGTGTTTAGTGGCTAATACTCTGGGGAACCTTAGCTGTAGTTTTCAGTACCTTCCTGTGCTGTTTGAGCTTTTGCAAGCATATACCTTTATAACTCTTCTAACAGCTATGCAAAAGAACTGAACAAAATGGACGGGGAAAGGACCGGACTGACGAGAGGAAAGAGATTACGGAAGGAAATAAGGGTTTGAAATTGAGATGGTGGGGGTGGATTTGAAACAGAAGTTTAAAGAAAAATGTTGAGCAGGGAAAGGGAACTGGAAAAGGGAAGTCAGAAATGTTAACTTATGATGAAGCACACACCTTTTTGTCATCTAATATTCAATCCCATTTTCCCAGTGACACCCCATATGAAAGCCCATATACAAGAGAAAAAACATGCAGAGGAGAGGTGCACCAGGCTCATTAGTTGTAAACATCAGTGAGAACACAAAATTTCAAATATCTATGAATGAAATACTTCCATTGCCAAAGAAAAAAAACACACTTCTGATAGACACTTCTGAAGACCAAATGGGGTCAGCAAAAGCGGAAACTTTTAATGAAATATATTACCAGTCACTACAAATATATGAGGCATGAAAATGACTGTGAGTGGAAAAAGTAAGTTCTAAGTGCAAGTATCCTGCTGTTCATCTGTGCTCTTTCTCACTGGATTTAAGGAGAATATGCATGTTTCCAGGCAATGTAGAACAAAAGCATTTTGGTTTTTAAACTTTATCTCGGTGCACCCTACATCTGAGTCTTATCACCCTCTGATGTCCCATAGTGCCCCTTTATAACCTTTGTTACTCAATTACTGAACAAGTTATCTCATTGTTACTCTCTTTTGAAGGAAGACTTGAGCCTCTTTTCATGCTGATAAGATAGGCATAAATATTCACTCGAAGCAAACATTCAATTGTAAAGTGTCTTGAGCAAACTACCAGAGTCTAAAGGTAGGAAGCGGTGATCAACTTCTTTGCTCTCTTAACCCTTTAGTCAATCCACCAGAACAAAGAGACACAGAAGACAGATGCTTTTCTTACAAATGAAATTACTGTTCTCTAAAGGAATGGACTTTATAACATACTTTACAACACAGCAAATAAATCTGGAAGTGAAATACCTACCCATTTTCTGGGCCGGCCTCTAGGTCGCTTTTCACCAGTGGCTTCTGCTTTCTGTAAAAGAAACACAACATATTTTATACCTCAGCATTACAGCCTCAGTAACTAGGAGCTCCTTTCCTGTAACATTAGCTACAATCGTACCTCTTGGGTGGCACCGGGCCCCCCAGCCAAGCCGTGTGCTTTCTGGCAGAACGTGTGACTAGGCTGCTTTTTCTGACATTTCCTCGGCATTGCCTCCCCTGCAGCCAAGGGTGTCCCCAGCCCTGGTCCACGTGTGTCCAGGGGCACTGAGGAGTGTGACCACACAGCCCCAGCTGCTCGGCCCTGATGGTGCAGACACAGGGCAACTGGGAAACCCGAGAACCTCCAAGAACATCAAATCTAGTCTTTCACATGCCGTCAAAAAGTACTTGAAGATACTAAATCAAAAATACAGCCTGTTTCAAGTTGGATCAAAGCAGTTTACAGCAGCTACAATTCCTTTTTCAGTCTCATTATGTTCAGGCATGAAATTAATTAGCACAGAATATCACCATGAGCATGTCTGTGTTCTTACTGGGAAACAATTTCTCTACTTTTCACATGAAGTTTTCCAGCTAAAAGCGTATCTTTAGGCTGTAAGTAAACCTTTTATGGCCCAAAACACACCTTTCCTTTCCAGGTTTAAGGAAACAATGTGAAAGAGGGCCTAAAAGTGACAGCTATATTTATGTAAGCCCAGCAGTTGCTCCTGGAGCTCAGCTTAAAGGAAATACGGGTCCTTTTATAGGCTCTTCCACTAATTCCACTGTGTGACACTGTGAATACTACTACTACTAACAGTACTCACGTAGTACACTAAAAAACTTACAGAGTTTAAAATGAAAATTCCAGGTTATTGTCTCTAGCTAGGCTATGCTCATCCATACACTTCACCAGGTAAATAATTCTGTTCCACTCAGGATTTTGCTACCACCAGGGCAGGACTGGCCAGATACAGGGTCGTCAAGAAAGAAGAATTTTAATACACGTGAATTGTATTCCTTTGTTTTTTTCCCCGAAGTTAATGGTATGTGTATTTGATTTGCCCTTAGAAATCAACTGTGCCATTAAATAAATCACTTGCTGGTCAATCACTGTAACATATACTGTAACCCAATGCTGTGTAAATCGGATCTCTCTAAAAGAGAACTTGAGCTGAGGAACTAGTGGAGGAATCTTTACAAAAAAACCTGCCCTGTGAGTTAAATGCAATTATTTTGAAATAAATACCTCACAATAAGAAAGCTGTGAAAAATAAAATTCACACTCCTGAAGGGCAAAATTATCACTCAGACTTGTTAAAAGAGTAAACTTGAGCTTTAATAGTTTATACCGGTGTTACATGTAAGGTGAAACCCTCTTAAGACAATACTTGTTAAAATGCATTTACTGTATCCTGTAGCTGTCTATTTCAGAGTTTTGTTTCCTTTAAGCATTCAATTTCTTTAAAACTTGTAACCTGAAGGATGCAAAAAAACAGATATGGTTTAGTGTTGATAAGCTGTAGCTCCCTGCTTCTGTGTTTACTTCATGAAACACTGGGCATAAATCTTAAAAAGAAATACCAGTTATAATTGGTCTTAACAAATCAACACTTGACATGTTATCAGAGCACTAAGGCTGTTTATTTTCTTGTGTGTGTTACTGCATCTCAAGGAAAGATCCTTTTCCAAAAATCTACTAAAAATAATTAACTTTTTGAATACAAAACTACTTCAGTCTAATAATTAAAGTCCATACAAACCTGACACAAATTTTAACTACATACAATGAACATGAGAGATTTCTTTCAATTACTAATCTTTGCTTCCTGCCATAAACTCACACAGGGTGGCTGCTTCCCATGCGGCTCAGCAGCGCTGAGCTCCACCACCACCCACCGTCCCTGTCAGAAGTGGCCAGTGCTCCTGCTGGCTAGTTTGGCTAATGGTTTGTCAAGTGCTTGGGGACCTTGCAGATTGAAAGGCACTATATTTCTGCAGTATATGACTTCAACCTCATGTTAGAAGAAAAACATTTCCATAGCTCTTATCAAAACCAAATCTTTCACAGAGGTGAGCTGAGCAAACAGCCAGGCATGCCAAAGGTGATGTTTTGGTACAGAGAGATTCTGTAAGTAAATAGCAAGGTTTTCACAGATTAAACTGCAGAAAATTAATGACAAGAACCTCCAAACTGGAAGTTTTAATCGCCTTTTCAAGAGAAGAGAAAGACAAAACACTTTGAGAACAAACGAAAGGAGCAGTAGCAGCACAGTGGCAACGATAAATACATTAACTTCAGGAAAATATTCCACTTCCTTCCCTCTTTCTTCAGCCTGCATTTTGCTAAAATGCTGTATTTTAGCAAATTGCTGTATTTTCTCCAACAGCATAAGACTTTCTTTTAATTGAAGCCTTGAAGAAATGCTGTACTGTGTGTAAGACAGGTAATCCATTGGTTCTCCACAAAAGCACTAATACACTGCCTTTCCTCTTCAATAGGTTTCTGCACCATCAGAACACTCCAGTCTGTTGGCTCTCGGCTTTAATTGAAGTGCTGCCTCTGAAGCAAGGGGCAAATCCTGACAGAGCTCCAGGCCACCCAGAGGTGGTGTTTGGTCAGGGGGTTTTTAACATGTGGTGCTACTATGCTATGAGGCATGACCTTGCTTTTTACAGCTGAAACATTAAATAATCGAAGTTTAAACAAGGGTCAGGTATGTTATCAAACACAAAGTGTATTTCATTAAAAATATGAAATTTCTTATAAACAATATGAACACATCATTTTTGCAATGTCACGTTTTAGGAACAGAACTAGACTTATATTTAAAAGCATGATCCATACGGGAAATGGTTTTTATTTATCACAAGTGAGAAAGATCATAATTCAGTTACTGCTATTGGTAACAGTCCCCAGGAAGATTTGCAATCCACTCAAGCCCTGTACCACAGGGCCATCCAACCCTGCTTCCAAACAGCTTCTCTCAGCAACTCTAGGACTTGACTGCCCATGATCTCTGCCTCCTTATTGCAAAAATGCACTGTACCCAGACAGAAACCAAGGCTGTACTACTGAAAGCAACTAACAAGACAAGACAAATATAAATAATTGAATGGCTATAAAGTGCTCCTTGGGCATCTATGTATTGTCAAGGAAGACCTCAAATGCATCAGAATCCAGATTTGAAGAATTCTATCTACTTTGCAAAATGATCTGCTGGATATCTCAGATAAAATGTGTCAGAGCTGTAAGTCAGGTAAAATAAGTGATAGTTCTCAGGAGGAAGATCACTGTTGTCAAACAGAGTCAAAAGACCTAGTCCAGGAATGCGTCCCTCTCAAAAAAACCACACAGTTATTTAGTCAAAATATACTCCTAAAAAAACCTTAGGCATTGACTAAGTACAAAAACATCACACTTTCCATGTCCTGTTTTATCCATTTTAATGCTAAACAAAAATCAGTCTTCTGCTTTTCCTATCTTGGTCAAAACATTTGATTTTGAGGTCTCTTGTTTTTTCAGTGCAATAACCATGATACAATCACCTGATAAATTTGATCCTGTTTTCCTTTAAGCTTGTAATGGCTGATGTAGATGAAAATGAATGAAGCATGGAGAAGCCAACTAGATTTTCATGACCCAATTCAGGGCAGAGTCCTGATCACATGCACTTTTCTGGTTTGTTTTTGTTTGTTTGTTTTTTTTTTTTTTATTTTTTTTATTTTACCTTTGGACTAAAAAACCCAGGGGCATGCCTTTTCTACATACCAAATCTGGCCATGTAAAGTAGGGACAATAGCAAGTGTAGTCACACACAGGATCACCAACTCTAGTTTTCAGAGGATGATGCATCAAGCTCTGTAGGCATTTTTAGTCAATCTCACTACACCAACAACTACAATAAAATTCAACATATTTTAGCTGAAGGTAAATTTTACTAGAGAATTTTTACCATTGTATACTCCTGGGACATCCCTTGACAATTCCTTTAGTGACAATCATATAGTAGCTACTATTCTTTTTTCTAATGTCATAAATGTGTTTCCTGCTCCCAAACAGGAAAGTATTTATGCCTACACAGTATTTTTGTCAAGCCAAACCGTAGGAACTAAAAAAAAAAAAAAAAAAAAAAAAAAAGCCCTAGAAAGGGAAATATGATGGGCTGGGAACACATCTCACCAAACAAATAAAATTCAACCACAAAACACCCAGGAAATGAAAAAGGAAGATTCCCCACATTTTGCTGTTTTTTGAAAAATATTTTAAATTAATGACAGAATAACTTGTTTAAAGATCCAGACTGCATAATAACAACCTAATTGTGGGGACTCAAGTGCAAGGTGACCAGCAGGACCAGCAGTTTTTTGGCTCTACCTCTTCTTATCTATCTGGTAACACATTGTGTTCCTCCTGTTTGTAAAAATTAAACAACTGAGAAATGGTTTAGTCTTCTACAAAACGCAGTTTATTTCTTGTGCCTAGTTTATAAAAACTTAGGCATGTGTGATATGCAAGGCTTTAAGGAAAAAAGAAAGCATATTACCCAAAATTAGAGTAATTGCCACATTATTAGCTGTTCAGTTAGTTTTGCAACATTTTGTATGCATTGTCAAGTTTCACATTGCTAATTTCCTAACAAGCACAGTTTGTTTTCAGATGCCCCAAGGCCAGTTTACTAAGACCAAACACAAGCTCTTAAAGCTAAAAAAAAATTAAAAAACAAAACAAAAATTTTTTAAAAATCCCGTGAACCGAGAAATTTTAAATATACAACACAACCACAATTCCAGGGAAAATTGTCCATCAGCTGATTTAAGGGTATTTTTGAAGTATAACAAAACAAAGCCCCGGTTCTGGAGTATTTTTAACTCGCTGCCAATTTGTGCAATACATTTTTAATTGTGATGTGTAATGCTTTGCAAGAGAACACCCAATCAATTAATCATGAGTGCCTTCTCATGGCTGCTCGGTGGGTTCTCCTGGCCGACGTTTATCTAACATGTTGTGAACACTCTGAAGCATTTCAATGAGCTCCCTTTGAAACGCACAGGGCACGCACTATTCTTTAGAAATTCCAGCCAATTCCAGCTGGGTGTATAGTGCCCAGGTTCACATGTAGAGGGGCTTAAGCTAAGATACCCAGTGCTCTTTCTGGGAGTTGAGACAGGCTGGAGAAAGTCTTAATGAATGCATGTATGCATATGTATGGGTAAATATGTGTACCACAAAACTGAACATATAGTTCACTCCTTTTAGAGGTGATACCCTCACCACCAAATGAAGCTTTCTTACAGTGCCAAAACATTCCCATCCATATTACAGTTAGAAAAAATATTGGAAATAATTTTACATTAAAATATACTTGGAGATACCTGGTGAAAAGCTGAACTATTTTAAAGAGGGCTAATTATCAATTTGGAAAAAGGGCTAAAATATTTATTTGAAATGTGATACCAGTCTCGTTCTTCTAGTGAGGCTTTATAAGTGTTTAATGTTTTAGAGGATTTATCAAACACTTACATACTTTATCTATAAACCTAGAAACCAGTAAGACTTGTAATTACATACCCCTCAAAGGGGTTTTTTTCTATTATATAAAAAGACACGTGGTCTTTGGTCAATTTTTTACATTAGCAACACCCAAAAGCTTTAATTAGAGCAGTAACTTGATGCATTCTGAAAATCAAAATGTTACAATGAAATTACTCAGTTTGTAAATTAGACTGGGAAAGCACAACTTTGTATCAGAATCATCTGGAAAACTCTTGATTTCAAAAACCTACACATATATGAATGTTTTAAAATTATATTCCATTTATACTGATTTCCAAATCATTTATGTAAATGAAATAATGGCAATATTCCTTTTAGAGGCATCTTTTAAAAACATTTCTACACATTACTTAAAATTTTGTCTTACTACAAATGTTTCTCCTAGGAAAGCCAACACTCCTAGGAGCAATATTTAAAATACTAAAGCTCACATTTGGATTTGCTAGACTAATAAAAAACTTCTCCTTTTCTTTTGAAGAGTGACATATAAACTATTTTAACATGAATCTGAGGAATGCTTTTACTGTATAAAGAAAAAAAAATCAACATTTTAAGCACATTACCTTGCAGAATGGCTTTGAAAGATTTTTAATACTTAACCTGTAAAGCATTTTTTACTAATTCCTGGATTTCTTGACAGAACATGCTGCTTTTTTTCCAGCCCATAAAGTAAAAAAAAAAAACCAAAAAACCCCCAACCAATTTTGAATTTACAGTTGAAAAAGTACCTCAAACAAATGTTGAAAAAACTTTAAACAAAACAGGCATGAAACCATAGTCACCTTTTAATGATTTAATATTTATCAGTAGTTGCTATAGTAATTTATAACACTGAAAACCATCAAACTTAATATGGTCAGTACCATAGGCTTACAGAAAAATAAACCACAATTAGATGAGGACACAAATACCTTCCACACGTTTTGTCACTCAACTCCTTAAAAGATACTGATACACTTGAGCACTACAGTTCATTCCCAGATTTTGTAAGCTTTAGTGATTTAGTACCTGTAAACTAGTGCTAACTGCTTGCAACCAACAACATAAACAAATCTCCTAGATTTGTTTTCAAGCCCATACACAACAATTTGCCCTCACTAAAATATTTCCTACAGAAGGGTATGCATTATTTGCCTTGATAACACAGCTTTCTAATGGGGTGCTTTCCCCAGTTCAAATAAAATTTAGTCAAATTTTCATGTTGTATTTGTGATGTAAAGTCCATGCACTAAAGGCAGTGACTTCAGGGAGCTTCTCCTGTAGCTGGAGGCAATCAGAACCACCAGAATAAAGTTTGGTCCCATCACCAAGCAGAAACAGTCGTTCAGAAGACTAAAAGCACTTCCAGTAAAAGTCTCTTTGAAACTGATTACTAAACAAGATATAACAGGCTTTTACTGTAACTGGAAGTTTACTTTACCATCACATTTTAAAGCTGTAAATTTCAATATATGCACTTATTTCCATCAGCACATAATTGGATTTACTCCTAATTAACTTATGTTTGACAAAGCACTTAGCTTTAATATACAGATTTGGTCTGTAGTAGTAACAACTGTAAGTGGGCAAGAAATTAATCTTCCCCTTACAAAAATCTTAATGAAGAAAATAATACCCTTAACAATGACTTCCTTACTAGATACAGGACATTTCATGGTTTCTCGTGAAATACATTGTTATTTCACTAAACTCTAGACTACTGAAAAAGATGCCCTTACAGGTTCTGTACTTAGGGTCTTGATGTTAATTCTAATTTTAAAAATGTGAAATTCATGCTTTATGTAGCTTCCATTATTAAAAGAGTTCCAATCCCACACTTCACAGCCTAGATTATTGGATTTTTTGCTACCAGTTGATTAAAAAAAAACCAGCATTAGTAATTTTTTATCTTTAATAATCTCACCTTCTGAGCTGCTTTAGAGGGACTCTTGTTTTTGCTTCCTTTGGGTCTTCCTCTTGGTCTTTTAGGAGATGGTTCACCAGTTGGCTCCTAAATACAGGAAAACATGCTATTGTGGCAAGAGGCTACAACTAACCCAGATGTTCTAAAGGATAAACTAAACTGAGAAGTTGCTTAAAACATATGAATTAACAGTGTCCTTAAATAATATCATATTAATAATGCAACATAAAAAAATTTAGCAACTCCAGGTAAAGGAAAAAAATAATTTTGCACATTAAATGAGTTTAACTTCTCTTGCAATTGCATAGAAAAACTTGCAAAAGTGTGAATATTCTAACATGTAAGTTATAGCAGGAAACATATTTTTAAAGATGGCTATGATTTCCCTCATATAAGAGCAATTATTTAAAAAATAACACAGTTACCCATTTAATTTCAATTGCATTGCATTATAGCAAGATACAATTATCCAATGTAGTTTCTAGCACAAGCTTTTTGGGGGAAAAAAGTTTACTACCAGAATATTGTAAAGTAAGATGAGACTACTTCTCTCTCAAGGGGGCAATTTTTTTTTTTCTTCTGCAGTCGGCATTATATTCACACCTATTCTAAAGAAAATTGATTCGTATTAACATGCAAATTTAAACGTTTCTTCAAATAGAACACTTGTAAGCCAAAAAAACTCGACGAAAGAAAAATCTGAAACAAAACCCCAACTCGAAAATGTGTCGACACTGATTATTTTAGCTATTTTCTTAACTAGTTCCTTTGCCTGCCAGTAAATAACCAGTCCTTAAAATTGGGTATGAATTACTGAGAATTCAGATTCCAAATATTTATTCAGTGAATCATAAACACTATAAAACTCTTCTAGTCTTGAATATTATACATTTCATTCATATTACAGGATGCGGTAGAACTAATTAAGCGCAGTTTGTTAACTTAAACCAGTTTAAAGCCCTTCAGCTTTCATAATTCCCGGGTAGGTTAAAGGGAGGCCGGCGAGGGGACTCCCCAAGTGCTGCAGCTCAGTGGCGAGCCTCGCAGGCACTGCACATCTGGGCTGAGCACGTTGAAGGAGACGCGCTTTTCTTTCACTTCCACACATTCAAATGCTACCGGAGGAGAAAAAAAAATAGGGGAAAAAAAGAAAAAGAAAAAGAAAAAGAAAAAGAAAAAGAAAAAAGGAAGCCCGAGCACAAGCCAGCAGGGTCGGTGGGGGCTGGCTGCCAGGGCTGCTCGAGGGCACTCAGGGGGTGAAGCAGAAGGGGTACAGAGCCCGCAGTCACCGGACCGATGGAGTGAGTGTCACCAAGGGCAGCGCGAGGTAACGGGGGGCTCTGCTTTTATGGCTTCCCAAAATACAGTACTTTCTGTGAAATTTACAGGACCATATCGGGGCGGGGGAGGAGAAGGAAGCAAAGCAGCCGGGTTTCCCCCGGCTCGGGGCTCTGCTGCTCAGCTCTCTCCATGTTTCGAGCCCCTCGAAGGCTCTCGTGGCAGTGGGGCTGATGCCAAATGAATGGGAAGTAAACACGTTTAAAGCCCGCGGACGCTCGCTCTAAAATGAGCTCCACGGCCAGCCCTGCTTCTCAATCGTGACTTCCGAGGGAGGCAGGGAAAAGGCTGCGGGCGGCTCCGCGCTGCCCCCGCCGAGCTGCGGGATTAATTGGTTGCATCCGCAGGCAAAATCCTCCTTCGGCGGCGCCGGCGGAGGGGCTGCAGAGCGCGGGGGCTCCCCCCGGGCCCCTCGCCCGGCGGTAGGGGCTGAGCGCGGCTGGGCAACTCCCGGCGATGCGACAATGGCACTTCGGGAAAGGAAGGGAAGGGGGCTGGGGGTGGGAATAACACACTGATCTAGCAACGTTAGCGCGAATTCAGATCTTGCAAGTCAAAAAGGGGAGCCCAGCGCGCCCCTCTCGGGGCCCAGGTGGAGGCTGGGGGTGTGGGTGGAAAGGAGCACAGGGCTACGCTCCCCGCATCCAGACACGGCGGCGTTCCCGTCGTCTCGACCTGCTTTGGGAAAGCGCCGGAGCAAAGGGGAAAGGTGTTGCAAACACAGGGCAAGCCCCCTCCGGCTACCTCCCCCACCTCCATCGGCAACGGGGGCACCTCTCTCCACACGATGAGGGGGGCGAGGGGG